>NC_059080.1:41665661-41971255 GCF_020497125.1 Mauremys mutica
AAGCAATAGAAGCTGGCCAGCCCAAAGATGATGGTGACAGCAATATCATAACCAGCTGGCATGGCATTGACTGCATCCAGCAAGAAGCTGATGAGTATGAGTAAGAAGGTGAGGGAGTAAATGAACCAGGAAATGCTTAGGAAAACAGTGCAGAAAACAATGAAGCAGTTGAAAAGCATGAGGGCAATGATGCCTACAGCTACTTGGAAGCCCCTGCTAGTGCCATAGAGACCACCATATCTGGTTAAGCCCCAGATGATCCAAATGACCCCGTAGAGAATGAAGGCACTGCTCTCCAAGGTCTTACCACGGGCAAAGGCCACTGAACCACATAAAAGCTTAAGGATCCCTCCGGCTACCACCACCCAGGGTATAACAACAGTAGCAAGTGGTGCCCTTGGGTCCACCGTCATTGTGATAGCAAAGGAAGCAAGGACGCTGCACGCAAAGCCAAGCACCTCAGCATCGGCATACTTGGAATAGCCAAGGTAGGGAGTGTGAAGGTCTTTCCCTTCATGAAGTTTGAGATGACTGTTGTGGGAGAGAAAGGCCTTGACCATTCCCTCCCCTGTAGGGATTTTGGCACTCGCCTTCATGTTGTACTGGTAAATGAGAGCCATAAGGGCTGAGGCCACAAAGATGGCCACATCCACGCCTTGGGGACCACCTTCAAAAAAACCATGAGGGCGACAGGCTAGGGCGATGCAGTAGGCCACGTAAAAGAGCAAATACAGGCCATCCACCAGACTTTTAATGGTGGTGAAAAGGGCCAAGACAGCAAAAAGGATAGCAAAAACCACCAAGAAAGGGACGGGGAAAACCGGCTCATCCTGCTGCCAGATCCGGTACAGGAGGGAATAGCCTCCAGCAAATTTCAGCACAGAGGTGAAACCAAAGAATGTGGCAGCCAACGTATCCAGCGCACGGTAAGAGAAAATGCAGACCCCAATCTGGTAAATCCCAGCTGCCCAAAGCCAAGGTACTTGGCCCACAAATAGCTTGCTGGTCACTCCCAGGAGCCTGCAGCCAAAGACGCTGGCAGACAACATGTTCAAGATCAGACCAATGACTGCCAAGTCATTCGTGTTGGCACCATTGGCCTGGACCTGCTCATTGGTCTTACTCATGCCCAGATCTGTGCCAGGAAGGGTGATTTTCTTCTTGCTGAGGAAATAAAGACCCCTCCCCATAGCAAAATAGCCCCCAAGGAAGCAGACAATCATATAATTGCAAGCCACTGCCGAGGAACCGAAAGCCGTGTTATAAAGCATGGCAATTTCATGGGCACAGGCAAGCGAAATGCAAGAAGCAACCATGGCAAGGATGAGCTGTCTTTGAAGGAAGCCCACCACCCCAATGATGAGGAGCCCCAGAGTAAATGTCGCCAGGCCGGGCACCACGGCATTGCGGAAATCACCAGTGCCATTCAGGACCCCTTGTCCTGCCAGGATGTGGATGACTCCATAGCTGCACCATAGCACTGAGATGGTCAGACACAGCGACACGAACAAGGAGGCACTTCTCAGGCTCTTCTGAACTCCTACAAGGGAAATAAACAAAGGAAGCAGGAATGCCAGGTCACTATGTCTTGGAAGCCACCAGCTCGTAGAGACACCACCAAGACAATAGGGTGTATTTGTCAGTGTGCCAGAATGACACGTCCCAGCACCACATTTTGATGTAAATTGCATCAATTCTTAATGATAATGAACTTACACAAGTTTCCACAACTAACTCTGCCATTTTCCACACCTCCAACCCTTGTCCATGGATGGCCCTGCCCAGTCTGGGTCCCCCAAGCCATTATTGTCTGCTCCATTTCTGTCTAGTTTACATTTCCAGCCCTTTGGGGCAGAGCCTGTGTGTATTACAGCACAGAGCACCTTGTTGGCACTTAATAACCAGTCATTCACAAAGAAGCATAGGAACTGCCTGACCGGATCAGACCCAAGGTCAATCTAATACAGTGCCCTGTCTCCAAAAGTGGACAGAGAACTTGATTAGAGAGACTGTGAGTTTGAATGGAATTCAGCTATCACCCCACTTCCCCCGGAGACTGCAGTGCTGACTAACCTCTCCTTTAGTGCTCCCATGTAGACAGCAACCCAGTCATGGCTGCTCCTGCACAACTGTGTTAGGGGCTAAGAGGCTCCCCACGCTTATATCCGTGCAGGGTGGCCATAATTTAACCCTTTGTGTTTATGCCCCAAAACTACTCGAGTAATAATTAGGCAATTCACCCTGCCCCTGCCCCTGCCTGGCCTCTTCCCTGAGGCCACGCCCCTTCTCCTCTCCTTCTCTGAGGCCTGCCCCCACTCACTCCAGCCACCCTCCCTCCGTCGCTCGCTCTCCCCCACCCTCACTCACTTTCACTGAGCTGGGGCAGAGGGTTGGGCTGCAGGCAGGGGTGAACGCTCCCCCTGGGAATGTGGGCTCCAGAGTGGGGCAAGAAAGGAGGGGTTCAGGGTGTGGGAGGGGGCTCCAGGCTGGGGCATGGAGTTGGGGTGCGGGAGGGGCTGCAGGCTCTGGGGTGGGGCTGGGGATGAGGAGTTTGGGGTGCAGGAAGGGGCTCCAGGATGGGGCCAAGAGGTTTGGAATCCGGGAGCAGGCTCATGCCTGGGGCAGGAGGTTGAGGTGTGGGAGGGAGTGCAGGCTCCATCTGGGGGTGTGGGCTTTGAGGTGGGGCTGGGATGAGGGATTTGGGGGTGCAGGAGGGGGCTCAGGGCTGGAGCAGGAGGTTGGAGCGGGGGGGGGGTGCGGGCTCCAGGAGGAGGCTCAGGGCTGAGTAAGGGGTTGAGGTGTTGGAGGGGGTGCAGAGTGCAGACTCTGGTAGGGGGATCAGGGCTGGGGTAGAGGGTTGGGGTGCAGGGTCTAGGAGGGAGTTTGGGTGTGGGAGAGGGTTCCAACCTGGGGCAGGGGGTTGGGATGAGGGTCGGAGTGCGGGGTCTGGGAGGGAGTTAGGGTATGGGAGGGGGTTCCGACCTGGGGTAGAGAGTTTGGGGTGTGGGCTCCAGCCAGGTGGCACTTACCTCAGGTGGCCCCGGTAAGTGGCACAGCGGGGCTAAGGCAGGCTCCCTGCCTGCCCGGCTCTGCGCTGCTTCCAGAAGCAGCTGGCATGTCCGACCCCTAGGCAGAGACACAGCTAGGCAGCTCTACGCAGGGCGCACTGCCCACGCCTGCAACCACCGCCTCCACAGCTCCCATTGGCTGGGAACTGCAGCCAATGGGAGCTGCAGAGCTGGCACTGGGGGTGGGGGCAGCATGCGGAGTTTCCCTGATTGCCCCTGCACCTAGGGGCCGGACATGCCGGCCACTTCCAGAAGCTGCGCAGAGCCAGGGCAGGCAGGGAGCCTGCCTTAGCCCCACTGCGCCACCGAGTGGACTTTTAACAGCCCTTTTTGACTGGGCATTCCGGTTGAAAACCAGACACCTGGCAACCTTAGGGTGTTCACTGGCCTCTGTCATGACTGATCACCGCCTAATGTGAAGACAGCACCTGCCCACTGGGCTGAACCAAGGCTACCAACCCATTTCACAAGGGCCTTCAAAAAGCTACTCCATGCTAAGGGCCTGATCCCAAGCCCAGTGAGGCCAATCAATAGATTCCCATTGACTTCAGCGGGCTCTAGATCAGGCTTTAGGGCAGCTTTGTGCCAGCACTGGCAGAGAGTAGATCTGAACCCAGTACTGAGAGTTTAAAAGCTTTGTTACCCATGACCACTCCCCTCTGGTTAGCATTTTGTTTACTATCTAGAAAAATGCCAGGACCAATACAAGGCAATCCCATTAATGCCTCCCTAAAAATAAATATATTGAAACCTCAGGGTAGGTTTACACTTACCTTCTGGGTCGACGCGGTGAGTTCGACTTCTCGGAGTTCGAACTATCGCGTCTGATCTAGACGCGATAGTTCGAACTCCGGAAGCGCTGCGGTCGACTCCGGTACTCCACCACTGCAAATGGCGGTGGCGGAGTCGACGGGGGAGCCGCGGAGTTCGACCCCGCCGCGTCTGGACGGGTGAGTAGGTCGAACTAGGGTACTTCGAATTCAGCTACGCTATTCACGTAGCTGAATTTGCGTACCCTAGTTCAACCTCCCTTCTTAGTGTAGACCAGGCCTAAGCATCAGTGTCTTCATTCCCCCTGGTAGGGAGACATGAGTAATTCCCTAGTCAGTCAAAATAGTTTGAAACTTTTGATAACCTGTGATGATAATCTGTGATTTCCCCCTAAACTGATTACAACCTTGGCAAACTACTTAATAACACACTGTTTAATTCACTGACTGTCCTTAAACTATCACTCTTACAGAGCTTGGAAATTGTATTTATAATGAGCGAACCTCCAGTGCAGTGAACCTAACTCAGTAAATGATTCATTTAGAACTGATGTTTCTTTCTCAAGTCCCTCTGCACATTGACAAAACTGGTGCCCTGGCATATCATTCCAGGTGAGAGAATCCGTAGTCTCACAAGGTTACCTGCTGGCAAATAGAGGTCAGTATAAAAATATGTATAAAGGGCTGTTAGATGCCAGTGCTCCTGGTCTTACCTGCATATGCCAAGAGAGCCGATATAACAAACAGAAGGACGCCCAGAGCCGTGCTGGGGATCAGAGGGGCTGGGCTGGTGAAGCTGTAGGAGTGCACAGCTAGCAAGAGGGATCCTGCATTGAACACAGGGGAAAAGAAACATCTTAAAAGCTTTCCAGTAAAATGGGAGATGGGGAGACAAAGAAGGAACAGAAAAATGCAAAGGAAGAAGGAATCAAGAAAGAGGAATGGAAACAGAAAGCAATCAGGGAAAAGAGGGATCCAGGGAAGAGAGACAGAAGGAGAAAAGAAAGAGGAAAGTGAATCTCAATAAAGAATTATGTTAGAAACTACACTGTATCAGAAAGTTTAGGTTTGACTCCCAACCAAATGGAAAAGTTCAGCTCAGTGTTTGAAAGGCAAGACAAACATGTTATTGACTGTTTTATGCAGATTGGTTTATAGATCTAAGGGTTTTATCCAAGCAAGGAAGATTCAGAGAACCCATTGCTGGGAAGAACTCTTTCTTTCATAACAGAATCTAGTTAGTCCCTATTTAAAATGTGTAACCTCATTGTACAAGAAAGTCAATTCCACCACCAGCCTCTCTTGCCAGGTAAACTTGATTCCTACCTGAAGCAATGCCCAGGATCCCTATGGAGTAATGAAGTGACTGGACCCGTCCCTCTGCCATGACCAAGTTTGCTGAAGACTCAAAGGCAGTCTGAAATGCTGTCTCTATCCCTTTTCCTAGCTCTTTATAGTCAAACCTACCCCACTGACTGACAGCACTCCACCCCTTTCCCTAACAGCAACAGCTTCAGTTATATTTCCCTTGTGAGTAGCAGAGAAGGAAATGCAAGTGGACTGTTAAACGTAATAAACTTCAGTCTGTGACTCAGCCTGTGCTGCTCCTATCTTTGCCCAAAGGCCTTTTAATTTTACTCTTAACTCTTGCTAAAAGGACACCTTATAAATGATTGGCAGAGGTTATTTTCATGCTCCCCTATTGCCAATGGGACAGTTTGGGTACTGAATAAAATAATTCTAAAAAAATCCGTCTGCTGGTGCTAACAAGCACACCCTCACTCTCTGAGCGGCCCTGGGTTCTGTTATGTCTCCTGATTTTGGACTTAGTATTCCCCTTAATTCCTAACACATTTAGAAAATGCCAACACTGGCTGGTGTGTGCACTGCTGTTGTTAGCTGGATGGAATCAGGCCTGCTCAAGAATATGTGATTATGCCGCCCCCTGCAGGCTGCCCTACAAAGAGAACATGATTCCATCCAGCCTGGATGTCCTGTGTCTTTTTCTCCCACAATAAGAATGTCTTCGTTGCCCCACTGCCTTTACCACTGAAACAACAGGTGCTGAGACCTAGCCTATGATGTGGTTTAACCATTGTAACTCTGAGCCACGTCAGGTGAACTCCAATCTTACCTGCACTCCTGTGTTGACATAAGGTTAGCGGAGAACAAGGTATTAACAAAATTGAAGCCAGTCCAAAAGGGAACCTGGCAGAGAACTGGAAAAGATAGTTGCTACCCTTCCAGATGTACCTCAAAGCAAGTGACAATGCAGAAAAATGGGAGAGGGTGCAGTTCTGTATACGGATACTCAGGGGATGGCCAGATGTGTGGGACAGCTATCCTACAGTCCAGTGGGAGTGTGAATGGGGCTATAAACTGCTCGGCAAAGGTGTTTTAAAATGCCAAGAATAGCTGTGATCTGCATTAGAACGTCACATTTTCTTTACAAGAAAGTAGCTGCCAGGTCAGACCATTGCCCATTATGTGACGGGCCTGTCTTATAAAAGCAACATCATGTAAGGGCTTGGCTACACTTGCGAGTTACTGCGCATTAAAGGAGCCCCGGGCGCACTAGCTCACTACCCGTCCACACTGGCAAGGCACGTAGAGCGCTCTGACTCCATGGCTAGAGCGCTCCTGGTACTCCACCTCAGCGAGTAGAATAACATTTGATGCGCCCCCGCTGGAGCACCCCAGCGTCAGTGTGAACGAGGTATTGCATTACTGTGCTCTGATCAGCCTCTGGAAACGTCCCATAATCCCTGTAAGTCAAGTGGCCACTCTTGTCATTGTTTTGGATATGCCCTTTGAAAGCTCCGTTTGCCGGCATGCTTATCTGCTCTGAGACAAAGCAACCATTACTGTGCAATGCTGTGTGTAAGAGAGAGAGGCGGGGGGGAGGTCTGCTGCTGTCTGAATTTACAGGACAGCATGCTGACATGCTCTCAACCCCCAAAAACCCACTCTCTCTCCCCCCACATACACACAACACACTCCCTGTCACACTCCTCCCCACCCCACCCCCATTTGAAAAGCACATTGCAGCCACTTGCATTCTGGGATAGCTACCACAATACACTGCTCTCTGTGGCCGTTGCAAGAGCTGATAATGTGGCCACGCCAGTGCGCTGGCAGCTGTCAGTCTGGACAGACTACAGCGCTTTCCCTACTGCGCTCTACGAAGGATGGTTTAACTCAAAGTGCTCTACATCTGCAAGTGTAGCCATGCTCTTAATCTGAGGAGTTAACAGCTAGGATAGTCTCAGAGCCACATTTACTGAGCAATCACTTGATGAATACAGCTTGCTAGAGAAGTGAGTGGGCCATGGCAGAACAAGTAACAGCCACAAAAGTCAAAGATGCTCAGACAGACCAGAACCAAACAGCAATTCAAGTGCTCACAGTGTATAATGTATCTATTGGGCCAAATCCAGATATGGCATTAAGTGGTGATGTTAATTACACATAGAGTGGAAGTTGGTCAGAAAACAGTGGTAAGCAAGGGCCTTAATAGAGCTTTGTGGGAAAATTTCTACAGCATTGGCCAGCATTTAAACACTTCCTCCCACCGATTTGTATCTACATAATTACTAACATAGGACCCAATCCTGAGAGGAACTGAGCTCCTGCTGAATCTCCATTGACTTTAGTTAGATTGGGGGCACTCAGCATTTCTCATGATGAGGACTGAGTATGATCAAATGTTAGTATTTTAAGGGCTCCCAGTCCTGTGCTGTGCTTCATCCTAGAATCTCCCCTCTAGAGCAGTTTAATTCCCCATTACTGTTCCAGAGTTGGTTTTCATTAAACACCTGAGGCAATGATTACATTTAATTATACTCACCCCTCTTTGACAGCATAATGCCCTTTCAAGTCAGTGGGATACCTTTGGGCTTGTTTACACTTGAAATTTAATTCAGATTAACAAAGCACATGAATTTAAAGTGCTATAGCTATTCCTGATAACTCCATGTGTAGACACTCTTATCCAAAGTGGATTCAGATAATCTGGAGTAAGGCACTCTTATTCCAGAATAAGATTGTTACAGAATGTCTTCACTACCCGCCGGATTGGCAGGTAGCAATCATTCTACTGGGGATCAATTTATCACGTCTAGTGTAGACGTGATAAATCGACCCCCGAGTGCTCTTCTGTCGACTCCTGTATTCCAGCGCCGTTAACTTAGATCTAAGTTAACTTGCGTAACTTAGATCGATCCTCTACTCTCTCCCAGGGTAAACCAGGACCCACCAAGGATAGTTATTCTGGAGTCACTCCATCTGTAGACAATTTTTAATTTTTAATTGACTTTAACAGCGGTTGGCTCAGGCCTTAATATATGATAAACAGGTGTGCAGTGGGGTAAGCACCATATAGCACGGGGCGGTATTGTAAAATGGGAGACAGCTCGGCCAGTTTGTAACATACACAAATAGATTATGTTTGCAGTGTGCACTAGATTTGTTTGGATCTGCCACCTTTCCCACGCTATATGTATTCAGTAATATGACTCCATCTAACTGTCTTAAGGAGGAAGAACTAATAATTTTTTCAACTACAGCATGACTTGGCAGTTTTGTATCTAAACCAGGAAGGAGTGAATTTGCACACTATTTGCATCCATAGATACCTGTTGGGTTTTTCCACACCCATCATGCAGGTCACCTGCGTTGGGACTAGTAAAAGCACTGTAGGGACCAAATGTGCATTGGGATTAAATGGACCTTAACTGGACTTTTCTCCTTCTCTAATGTTTGCGCTACTTATTCTGGTTTATACATGGAATAGCCGTGAACACATGCCATTGTTTTGTAAAGTATGCAGACACAGATGCTGTGGTGATGGGCACGATATATATACTTGTAATAAATAATTAGCACCCCAAACTGTATTTTTGCTAAAGAAAGCCTATATCTCAATAGAGACCCAAACAAGAGGTATTTCATAAATAATCTCAGGACACTATCTAACCTTATTTAGGGCTGCTGCACGAGACTTTAAGGAATGGAAATGTAGGAACCTCTGCATGCTGAGAGCATCCCTATAAACTGAAAGAATGGTGGGTGTATCAAAATGATGATTGCTCACCTTGACAGGGGGAAGGGATAGCTCAGTGGTTTGAGCATTGGCTTGCTAAACCCAGGGTTGTGAGTTCAATTCTTGAGGGGGTCATTTAGGGAACTGGGGTAAAAATCTGTCTGGGGATTGGTCCTGCTTAGAGCAGGGGGTTGGACTAGATAACCTCCTTAGGTCCCTTCCAACCCTGATAGTCTATGATTCTATGGATTTTCCCAGGCCCTTGCCTCTGTAGTCAGTAGAGTTACATTAGCATGAAGGTGCAAAGAACCCAGCCCCTTGTTTCTAAATTCATGTCCCAAAGTCCAAAGAATTAAAGTGTCTGTAGAAAGCCTGCTGTTTGGAGACTGAGCTTAGAGATGGAGCACATTTAACAATGGAAAGGGAACACTGCCTGCGTAGCAAAAAAATTTTAAAAGTACATCCCTGGTGTAACTGCACTGACTGGAATGGATTTAAACTAGGGGTTTAGCCCAATGCATGGCTCTGTTATATGCCATTATACATATAAAAGTCCCTGTGCATTAGTCTGCAACACAATTTAAAATTGACTGAGAAAGGAAAGATGAGCACGGGTAGCCACAGCTCCAGCTAGCTGGGAATTCCCCCTGTGGCAATGCACAAGGAGAGCTAACAGGGAGCTGCTGATTGCACAATATTTATGTACACATCAAAGCCTGCTTTGGAGAAATAGAAAACTTCCTACCAGTAAAGGGCTCTGTGCAGCCCATACTGCCCCGCCTTGTCCTGGGGCGGGATCTCCTGCTATAAAAAGCTCAGGGCAGTGAACAGAGAGACACAGCAACTCCAGCCTCCCAGAGAATCCACCTATTTTGAGTCTGAACATGGGCAAGAAGGTAGCCATTGTCCTGTCTGGCTGTGGGGTGTATGATGGCAGTGAAATCCATGAGTCTTCTGCCGTGCTGGTGCATCTCAGCAGAGAGGGGGCACAGGTAAGAAGCACCCTGGCTCTGGAGCCAAGGTCTATCTTGGCTATATATCCTTTTGCCCTGGACTGCTCTTTACCATCTCCTCCACTGCAGGAATCATTTGGGGGCTCATTGGAGCAGTAAGTCATAGTTTCCTTAGGTGTTAGTTCCTGTTGCTGCTGAGATAATCAAATTGCCCTAGTGATCAGGTGGTGGGTACAGTACAAAAATCTAGATAAGATACTATCTATCTATCTATCTATCTAAATTCGTGCACTGCACCCAGCACCAGCGAACTTGATCACTAGGGGAATGTGATTAAAAAAACCTAGGTAGTCTCTTATTTCTGTATCTTTCTTCTTCTATCCAGAGCTCACGACTTTAGCACCCAGAAATCTTGCAGTAGAATATGGACTGTCTGGACTCAATTGTATACATGAAAATCTAAAATCTCCTTAAGCAATTTCCCTAATATGTCCCTCCTCTGCTACACTGCAGTTCTAGTGTTCTTTTTGACCTAGACATTTGCTCACTTCTGCAGTTCTCTCTGTTTCTTTTAAGTGGCCAGTTGCCACACCTGCTTTTTAAATTCCTGTTTGAGGCAGAAAATAAAAACAGAAGCCACTGGAAGGGCTCTGCCAGTTAATCTGAAACAGAAAATCATAGCAGCCAGCAAGAAGCTGATAATACAGAATTAGTAACTGTAGCCAAATTGTCTGAGTGCAAGAACACTGCATGAGATCACCCTTTGCTCCCAGCAGAGGACAAATCTGGGCCCAATCCTCAGCTTCTATAAATGATTGTTTCTCCTTTGAAGTCAATAGAACAGAGGTCAGCAACCTTTCAGAAGTGGTGGGCCGAGTCTTCATTTATTCACTCTAATTTAAGGTTTTGCATGCCAGTAATACATTTTAATGTTTTTAGAAGGTCTCTTTCTATAAATCTATAATATATAACTAAACTATTGTTGTATGTAAAATAAATAAGGTTTTTAAAATGTTTAAGAAGCTTCATTTAAAATTAAATTAAAATACAGAGCCCCCCGGACCGGTGGCCAGGACCCGGGCAGTGAGAGTGCCACTGAAAATCAGCTTGCATGCTGCCTTTGGCACACGTGGCATAGGTTGCCTATCCCTGCAATAGAACAATGCTGTTTTATATCAGCTAAGGATCTAATAAAGGTTTCAAGTTTCACATTCTCAGTTCCTGTTTATAAAAAAAGGCATCTGTCTCCCTCTTTCTGAAACTGTATTTTCTCCTCTTGTTCTTTTCTTCCTGTATTTTTCACTTTCCCTCTTTCACAAAACTGAAAGACTATTCAGAGTGCTGCTGGTCCCTTCTTCATCCCTTAACCAAAGGAGCCCTCTGATGGAGGAAACTGGTATAACTTTTCCTCCATAGAGTTTAGGACTACAGTAACGTCTCACTTAACATTGTAGTTATGTTCCTGAAAAGTGCAACTTTAAGTGAAACGATGTTGAATCCAATTTTCCCATAAGATTTAATGTAAATGCGGAGGGTTAGGTTCCAAGGAAATTTGGGGGGGGGGCAGACAAAAGGCATTATATACTGCACAGTACTGTACTGTGGTGGGGAGGTGCCCCTGGCTTACCCCTAGGGCTCAGGGCTGGGGGTGCAGGATCTGGGAGGGAGTTAGGGTGTGGGGGGCACTCAGGGTAGGGGTGCGGGAGGAGGCTCAGGGCTGGGGCAGGCAGGAGGTGCAGAGCACTTACCTGGGGCAGCTCCTGTTTGGTGCAGGGGGTGTGCAGGTGTCTCTGCGCAACACAGCACCACCCCCATGGCCACGATTCTGGGAGCCGCAATTCTGGAAGCTGCTCCCCCCATAAGGGTGGGACTTTAGAGGCTGCAGGGCCCTGGGCTAAGGGGGCCCCGGGGCCCTGGCCTGCATTACTAAAGCCCCTTTCAGAATGCGGCCCTGCGAGCATGGGCCAGAGAACTCAGGGGGAGCAGGGGCAGCCGTGCAGCCAGTGGCTGGAGAGAAGCGGTGCTTTCCCCTCTCTCTCTCTCTCTTTCTGGCCGCTGGTTGCGTGGTTGCCCCTGCTCCTCCTGAGTCCTCCGGCCCGTGCTCGCAGGGCAACATTCCGAAAGGGGCTTTAGATGCAGGATCCGGGTGTTCCAGATGGCCCTGCCCCCCCCCCCCAAAATATTATTTTGGGTAAGAACAAGAAATTTTTTTTAGGGCTGTCAAGTGATTAAAAAATTAATCACGATTAATCGCGCGATTTAAAAAATTGCAATTAATCATGCGATTAATCACGCTGTTAAACAATAATAGAATACCATTTATTTAAATATTTTTTGATGTTTTCTACATTTTCAAATATATTGATTTTGATTACAACATAGAATACAAAGTGTACCGTGCTCACTTTATATTTATTTTATTACAAATATTTGCACTGTAAAAAACAAAAGAAATAGTATTTTTCAATTCACCTAATACAAGTACTGTAGTACAATCACTTTATCATGGAAGTTGAACTTACAAATTTAGATTTATGTACAAAAATAACTGCATTCAAAAACAAAACAATGTAAAACTTTAGAGCCTACAAGTCCACTCAGTCCTACTTCAGCAAATCACTCAGACAAACAAGTATGGTTACAATTTGCAGGAGATTGGAGAATGCTGCCTGCTTCTTGTTCACAATGTCACCTGAAAGTGAGAACAGGTGTTCTCATGGCATTATTGTCGCCAGCATCGCAAGGTATTTACATGCCAGATGCGCTAAAGATTCATATGTCCATATGCGTCCATACTGATGATGGGTTCTGCTCAATAACGATCCAAAGCAGAGCGGACCAACACATGTTCATTTTTATCATCTGAGTCAGATGCCACCAGCAGAAGGTTGATTGTTTTTTTGGTGGTTTGGGTTCTGTAGTGTCTGCATCTGAGTGTTGCTCTTCTAAGACTTCTGAAAGCATGCTCTACACCTTGTCCCTCTCAGATTTTGGAAGGCACTTCAGATTCTTAAACCTTGGGTTGAGTGTTGTAGCTAGTTTTAGAAATATCACATTGGTACCTTCTTTGCCTTTTGTCAAATCTGCTGTGAAAGTGTTCTTAAAACTAACATGTGCTGGGTCATCATCCAAGACTGCTATACCATGAAATATATGGCAGAATGCAAGTAAAACAGAACAGGAGACATACAATTCTCCCCCAAGGAGTTCAGTCACAAATTTAATTAATGTGTTGGGTTTTTTTAACAAGCATCATCAGCATGGAAGCGTGTCCTCTGGAATGGTGGCCAAAGCATGAAGGAACATATGAATTTTTAGCATATTTGGCATGTATATACCTTGCAATGCCGGCTACAAAAGTGCCATGCCAATGCCTGTTCTCAATTTCAGATGACATTGTAAATAAGAAGCAGGCAGCATTATCTCCCGTAAATGTAAACAAACTTGTTTGTCTTAGCGATTGGCTGAACAAGAAGTAGGACTGAGTGGACTTGTAGGCTCTAAAGTTTTACATTGTTTTGTTTTTTGAGTGCAGCTATGTAACAAACAAAAATCTACATTTGTAAGTTACTTTTTCTGGATAAAGAGATTGCACTACAGTACTTGTATGAGGTGAATTGAAAAATACTACTTCTTTTGTTTATCATTTTACAGGGCAAATATTTGTAATAAAAAATAGTAATATAAAGTGAGCATTGTACACTTTGTATTCTGTGTTGTAATATAAATCAATATATTTTAAAATGTAGAAAACCATCCAAAAATATTTAATACATTTCAATTGGTATTCTATTATTTAGCAATGTGATTAATTTTTTTAATTGTGATTAATTTTTTTGAGTTAATCGCATGAGTTAACTGTGATTAATTGACAGCCCTAATTTTTTTAAAATTCTTGGCAAATCAAAAAGTTGAAATTTTCATTTCAGGTCAAATGAGATGATTTGTTGTGACGAAACTGAAATGTTTTGTTTCAGCTTCAAATATTTTAAAGTATTTTTGAATTATTTAAAAAATAAAATTGGAGGAAATTTTTAAATTAAAAGTAATTTCAAAGCAGAAACTTGAAATGTTATATTTTGAAAACACTGTAACACAATTTGACACTCAACATGAATTCACACAATGTTTCAGGGTCACCAAATCTGGATTATGACTTAAAAATTTTTTCCACACAATGCCCAAGTTAAAAAAAAAAAATCTCTCTTCTTCTGTCCCAGGGGGAGTTCTATGCTCCAGATGTAGAACAGATGCATGTGGTGGACCATGTGAAAGGGCAGCCAACTCAGGAGAAACGCAACGTGCTGGTCGAGAGTGCCAGAATTGCCAGAGGCAACATCAAGGACCTAGCCACACTTAATGTCAAGGAACTGGATGCCCTGATCATACCAGGTAGGGCTGATTGTGGACTCCCAGCATGGGTAGGCAGACAAGCACCAACTCTGCTCATGCTAGCAGATTAAAAATAGCAGTGTGGCCATGGCAGCACAGGCTAGCTGCCTGGATGTGGGCAGGATTGTACTCAAGTGGCTAGCGTGAGCTGCCGAGACCACACCACTATTTTTAGCATGCTAGCTCAAGCAGAGCTAGAGTGTGTCTGCCTACCTGTACTGAGAAATGCCCTCTCAGCTGATGCATAGACATCCCCTTAGAGAGCCCATGGAAGGGAGCAGCTCTCCATTGGCATGATATGGAAAGGCCATGAGTCACGAGGAAGAGGAGTTTTTTTGTTGGTGGTGGTTTTTGGAGGTTGGGAGAGAAAGGATCTGTTGCCCTAAAGAAAAGCTGCAGCACACTAGGAGAGCTGCACTAACAGACTGCTTGGTATAAATGTGATTTGATGTGACTTCTATTTTAACTGGCTGTAGAAGTGAAGGTGCTTATTTGGGAGAAGAGGAGGAAATAATTATACCCAGCTCTCATCTACAGCTTTTCACTGGTAGATCTTAAGCACTTTACAGAGAGCATCAGTATCATTATCCCCATTTTACAGACAGGAAACTGAGGCACAGATAGGTGAAGGGACTAACTCTAAGTCACCCAACAGACCAACGGCAGAGCCAGAACTACAGCCCAGCCCTCCTGAGTGCTCTAGTCAGTGGGCCACACTACTTCTGGACCACCACGGTACCTGCCATGCTTTTCTTTCCTTGACTTTAGTAGACAACATCATCAAGATGTACCTGGTACAGCCATTAGAACAGACAGGAGAATCACGGAGGGGTAGTGAAAGAGCAAATGATGAAAAGCTCAATCACTCTTGCACCTGTTGTAACTAATGGAAGTGTGGCTGTTGACTTCAATGAGCACAGGCTCAGACCCCAGATGAGGATTTAATTAGGAACTATTTTGGCAACGTGTTCCACCATAACTTTAGAAAAATAAGAGAATGGAAGAGGAGTGGGTTCGTGAATAAAGCACTAATACATCTCCAGATGTTTAGAGACCACGAAGATTCTTTGCAGTTTCTATTGGACGGTAATTGGCAGCCTTGTTTGTACTACAAAGGGTTTGCCAGTATAACTACACCAGTGGAGCTATACCAGCAAACCCATTTAGCAGAAATGCAGTTTATGCTGCCAAACAAATTCTAGTGCCAGTACAGCTTATACCAGTTGCCTGAATTAAATAAGCGATACTGAATAAGGTACTCATTGGCTGGTATAACTGTCTCTACTCTTTTTTTGCTGGCATTGTTATATCCGTCAGGAGTGTGATTTTTTCCCCCAATACTCCTAACTGACTTAGCTATGCCAGCAAAACTATGCCAGGCCTAAGAGGGAGCTGCAGGTATTCAGTGGATGTGGTGGTGTGCTGAGGTTTTATTGAAATATGTTTGGACCATGGATAAATGCCACACTGCACCAAATTCAGTTAAGCATTTTAGTGAAATAGCTGAGTTGGCAAAAAAAATAATCCTACATTCAAACAATCACCTATTTTTAATCTCTTTCCCTATTCTGAGGTGGTTTTGGAGTGGCTAAGAACCTCAGTACTTGGGCAACACAGGGGAAGAACTGCACAATCTCTAAAGTTGTGGAGGACACTTTGAAGGCATTCCATGCTGCCAAGAAACCCATTGGCATGTGCTGCATCTCCCCAGTTCTGGCAGCCAAAATCTTCCCAGGATGCGAGCTGACGGTTGGACAGGACAAAGAATGTGAGAAGTAAGTGTCGCAGAGCCCTAGTGCAAAATCTGACTCTGAAGGATCGATGCAGCACACCGGTCCACCTCTCTCAACCCAAGGGTAGGAAAGACACCAGGGTAGTGATTCCCAATGCTCATTACATCATTTATGGTACATACTGACACAATACCTCTTCTCTTCCACTAACCAGGCTGAGACCATTGTAGTAAAGGGCCTCAACGCTGGTGCTGAATTATCCCCGTGGCAGGAAATGTATTGTGCTGGCATCTGCTGTTTGAGGGAGAGTTAACTTGTTTGAGTAGAATTGGTCAATAACCCAATACAGGTACCTGGGGGAGGAGGGCTACTTGCAGCTTTACCGAGGGATGCTAGAGTCTTAGCCCTGTGTGAATCTGCTCCATTACCATCATGATGTCCAAATTGCCAGGGCCCGTGCTTTGAGAGAAGTCTGTGTCCATGTCCTTATCACTATCATGATCGCACTGTCGTCGCCTCCTCGCCTGCTTTTGCAGGTTCTGGTTCTCCACATACTGCAGGCTAATGCGCAAGGTGTTTACAATGCTCACAACAGCATCAGTGAGCTGAGCGGGCTCCATGCTTGCCATGGTATGGCATCTGAAGGAGAGCAGGAAAGCAGAGTTGCAGCGGAATCAGTGGATGACGGATGCCACAAGAATAGATATTTATACCAAATGACGAGAGGACCTGAGAGGTGCATTCATGGCACCAGGAGAGCAGAGTTGCAGTGGAAGCGGTGGCAGATGATGGTTAGCACTGCACACATTTCCTGAGGACACGGGAGCCCATGACAGACAACATGGAGAAATTCGCTGTCAAGGCAATATCAGCAGAGCACCGTTACAGCGGAATTCGTGGATGATGAGGGATGCTACGAGAATAGATATTTATACCGAACGATGAGAAGACCTGCGAGGTGGATTCATGGCACCAGGAGAGCAGAGTTGCAGTGGAAGCGGTGGATGACTGAGCTCATTTACTCTATTGAGGTCAGTCATCATTTACTCAATTGAGACTGAGCTCGTTTACAACAGCAGAAGAGTAGAGTTGCAGCAGAAGCGGTGTATGACGATGACGATTATTTGCAGACCTACTGCACCGTCTGCTGCCAGCAGCACCCAGGACACAACAGCGGTGGTGTCGGTGAGCTGAGTGGGCTACACACTTGCTGTGGTATGGCATCTGAAGGAGAGCAGGAAAGCAGAGTTGCAGCAGAAGCAGTGAATGACAATGACAATGGTTTGTAGTCCTATTGCACTGTCTGCTGCCAGTAGCAGCCAAGAAGCACCCAGGACACAACACCGGTGGTGTCAGTGAGCTGAGCTGAGCAGGCTGCATGCTTGCCGTGGTATGGCATCTGCAGGGAAAAAAGGTGCAAAACGATTGTCTGCTTTGCTTTCACAGAGGGAGGGGCAACTGACGACATGTAACCAAAACGACCCGCAACAATGTTTTTACCCCATCAGGCACTGGGAGCTTAACCCAGAATTCCAATGGGCGGGAGAGACTGACGGAACTGTGGGATAGCTACCCACAGTGCAACGCTCCGTAAGTCGATGCTAGCCACGGTAGTGAGGACACACTCCGCCGACTTAATGCGCTTAGTGTGGACATACGCAGTCGACTGTATAAAATTGATTTCTAAAAATCAACTTCTATAAAATAGACCTAATTTCATAATGTAGACATACCCTTAACATTTAAATTTATTGATGCTTTTTGATTATTTTAGTGAGGGAGAGGGAGTAGTATAGAGTTTGCTTAATTCCTTGACTTCTGAGGAATTCCTCTGCCACAGTATACACTGTCTTCCACAGAGTGGTCTCTTACCTGAGGGGTATTCATTTAGCGATGGCAGACTCCTAGCTACTACTGTGGGACACCTAATGAGAAAGGATCCTTTCCACTGAAGGCCTTGGCAGAGTCTCTCTTGTCAGGATCCCCTACACACACTTGATTTATTCTCACTTCTTCCTTTAGGTGGCCCTATGCAAAGACTGCAGAAGCCATGAAGGAACTTGGCTGCAAACACGTGAACAAGCATGTAGATGAGATTCATGTGGATGTGAAGAACAAGCTGGTGACGACCAGTGCCTTCATGTGCAATGCCCCAGTCCATGAGGTCTATGATGGTATTGGAAAGATGATCAAAGAAGTGCTGAAACTTGCCTGAATGCCTGACTACAGAACATGCTGGAAAATGATGGGAATCCAAGTCTTCTGAAATAAATTTTGGATACATAGTAATGGAGAGCAGCCACTGAGAATGGGCCACTGCTCTGCTTCTCCCTACACCCTTGTTCCACAAAGCTTATTTCTAATTACACTGGGCCCTTTCCCATTGGACTGCTGCTAGCTACCAAGGAGGGAGAAGTCTAGACTTGGGGTTCTCGCAACAAAATTTTTGGTGGCCTCAGAGTGCGGCCACCAACTCTCACTGGTGGCCACACTGACACTTTTTTCCTAAAATACTTAATTATCTTTAGGAAAAACAATTAAATATGCACAGATACACATCCAAATCATTGTAATGTATATTTGTAGGGTTTTTTGGCAGACTCAATAACAAAAATAATGCTGCCTCCCCCCTTTAAGCCCCTCCTCCCCCCATCCAGGGCTTAGTGCAGGGGTGGGCAAACTACAGCCTGCAGGACTGTCCTGCCCGGCCCCCGAGCTCCTGGCCCGGGAGGCTAGCCCCCGGCCTCTCCCCCGCTGTTCCTCCTCCTCCGCAGCCTCGGCTCGCCCCACCGCTGGCACAATGCTCTGCGCGGCGGGGCTGTGAGCTCCTGGGGCAGCACAGCTGCAGAGCCTGGCCTGACTCAGTGCTCTGAGCTGCATGGTGGTGGTGGCAATGTGGCTTGGCTCCAGCTGGGTGGTGCGGCTGTAGCGCCGCCAGCCACCAGTGCTCCAGGCAGTGCAATAAGGGGGAAGGAAGCAGGGGGTGTTGGATAGAGGGCATGGGAGTTTGGGGTGGTGGTCAGAGGGCGGGGGTGTGGGTAGGAGTTGGGGTGGTTAGGGGGAAAACAGAGGGTTGAATGGGGGCAGGAGTCCCGGGAGGCAGTCAGGGGCAGGGGTTCCAGGGGCAGTCAGGGGACAGGGAGAAGGGGTGGTTGGATAGGGTCCCTGGGGGGCCATCAGGGAACAGGGGGGTTGGATGGGGCAGGAGACCCCGGCAGGGGCAGACAGGAGGTGGAGGCCAGGGTTGCATGACCAGAGCTGGGGAAGTCAGTACCCACTGCCCCACAGTCAGAGCCTGGGGCCACACGGCCAGGTTCCTGAAGTCTTGCCGCTGGAGCCTGCCGCCCAACCCCCCCTCCCCCCAACATGGGTCAAGAACTCACCTTGCTCCTGCAGCGTTGTGCCCCACCTCTCTCTAGAGGTGGTGCAGGATGGTACATCCAGGAGCAACAAGGAGAGAGGGGCTGATGCTTCCCCCACCCTCCATCACCACCCAGGAGGCTGTCGTGGCCGCACGAAAAGCCCATGGTGGCCGCATTTGAGAAATGTTCCTCTAGACAAACCTGGGCATCTTTATCGCTAAGATCTTGCCACCTTTACCCACAGATACCCTGTCGTACACTGGCAATGAAATGTAAGCATTGGCAATAATAATAGTACTTAGGCGCATCACAGTCTCGTGCTTATGTCAGGCTTCTAGTGGCCTGACATGTAGCAATTGTCATTAGGTAGCTGAATGGCAGAGGAGTTTTCTGGGTTGTTCCAGACTCTGAGAGATTGATCTGAAATTTCCATCAGTTTATCTAAAGTCCTAGAATGTTGATATTAATGGGCTTTTTTCCCTTCTGAGATATGATGCATCTTTGCCATCTTGCCAACATATAAAGGGATGTCATACACAAACATAACGCTTCAGTCCCCCCCACCTCCCACCACCTCGGAAATAGAAAGGAATGTAAGCTTTGAAAGTTTCTTAGAAATGGGGATGTAGAGAGTAAAACATCTAAGGAGGGAGCTATTTCCTATCCAAATTTCGTTTTTGACTTTTTCTGTGGAACTTGGAAGCCAACCCAAAAAAATGTGTGTACAAAGCTCCATCTTCAGAGTCCGTCATTCTCCTCCTCATTCAGGCAAAGTTAGACTTGCCTATTCTAAATCCATTTCAGGCATCTATGGTTGGGAAAGAGTATTTAATTTTTAGATGACTTAGATTCCCTTGAAAGACACTGCAGGGCTTGTATTCCCCATGAGACACCAACAACACTGATAACTAGACATGAACTGGTATTCATTACTCAGATCAAAAACGTGTCATTTCTACTGAATAAAATTACAAACATCTTATATATGCTGGCCTCTGTTTGCTTGAACACCAGAATTTATTTGTGTATTTCACATTATATTAATGAATACTGTGCATGTCATTGCTTTGCCTTTGCTCCAGCAGAACGGGGATGGAGGGAATTACCAGTTACATGCCCTGGGAAAACAACCTAGGCAAGAAGCTTAAAGGGTGACTTGATTACGGTCTATCGCAATGGGCCTGCACCATTGTTAGAATTTCTTTTGTGCTACAGGAGACAAACCTAGTATATATACACATGATTCATTGAAACAAATTCAAATAATACAACCACACACTTGCCTCCCAGAATGTGGTCAAACATACACCCCCACTTAGGGGTATCTCATTTCCTTTAGCCAACTGGTGAAGGCACAGCCACAGTTAGAGAGGTCCTGACTTAGCAGATCCAAAATGATCCCCCATAAATCTGGTCTTGAGAAGTGCTGCACATGATATAAAAATGTAGATAAGCTTCTGAAATGTTGGTTGTTTTCTGCTAACTAAACATTTTCCACTTATATAGCAATCTGCATTCCAAAGGATCCTGGAGTACTTTGCAAACTAGATACATATGGCACCCTCTGAAATGCAACCATCTCTGGGGAAGAGGACAAGACCCAATCTGCAAACAAGACACAACACCACAGTGGAGGTGAAGGGAGATTTTGGCCAAGGATCACAGGGCCAAACCTCTGCTCTCATTTAAACTGCCCGGGGTCTTTAATATCCATGCAGACCAAACAGGACCTCAATGTCATAACATGGCTCAGCCCTCCTCCCTGGACAAACACTAGTCTGTTGTGACTGGACCCAACTTCTGGATCTACATGCTCGTAAGCCAACTGGGTCTGATCAGAGCTTGGTCGCTGTACCTAGCTCTGAGTCTTTAAGGCACATTCCCAGGCAACGCTTCATGTCTGAATCCCTTCCTTGGGACGTGGGGCTCTGCAGCCCAGACACCATAACCCTGAAACCAGTGCCTCAGACCCCCTGAGCCCACACTTGTTTATACACATTAGATCTGAGTTCCACCATTCTGAGCTTGATTAACCCTTTCAGGGACTACATGGCAGGCAAGCAAAGAGCACAGGCTTAGCAAAGGAATTTCTTATCTACAGATGCTTTTAACCTTAAAAGCACTAGAGAGTTACAAATTTTGGGGGAAAAAACAAGAGTCCTGAATACACCCCTAAGTCTGATCTTACCTTTCCTGCGAGTCCTAGGTTTGGCCAGAATCCATAGGCTAGGCAGTCCTTTCTGCCTTTCCTCTCCTTAGCCTGGTCATCTGGCATGTGGTGGTGGTCTGTCCCCTGGCTCAGAAAATCACCAATCTTTTCCCTCTTTTTGCCCATGTGTTTCATCTAGAGGAATTCCATGCTCCAGCCCCACAAGAGACTTCCGGGTAGACAGTCATTCAAAGTCAATGGTGCTACTGATAGAAAACCCATTGTTCCACTAGAAAAGAGTCTTTCAACTTTGATGGCCCTTAATGGCTCTCTCATTGTCACATCTTTGAAGTGTCCTACAGCCAAGCGAGCGTGAACAGGACAGTGTCTAGAACAGACAGTCTTGTCAGGGCCAGGCTGGGTTTCAGCACAAAGTGGGTGCCTTAATCCAATATGGAGGTTACAAGTAAAGGGAACCCCACAATGAAGGTTACAATCAGAAATGGTGTTCACAGAACAAAAAGGAGTTCACAGTTTGACATAGACATATGCTTAATACATCACACTCCACTTTTAAGGCCTCATCCAAAAACCCTATTATTAAATACCATGATGCTATGCATGGATCTCAAGGGAACTTGCAGTGGCCAGAGTGAGTTGTATGGAGACCCTGTGCCTCTACAGTCCTTGCTCTCCAAGGCACTCTCTAGCATACAGAAAGCAGGAGTCCTCTCCCACTAGCCCCAGAATTGCTCTCAGTGGGTGCAGGAGTTCCACAATGCAGTGGACTTGGGTACCAAAGTTCATCCATACACCATCAGAATTAACTTTTGAGGGTAATCCCTGTGGGGTTGTGGAGACAGCAAAGAGCTGAAATTATAAAAGGGAAACATTTAGGTGGAATATCATGCTATGGATGAAGAGTCCAAAGCAGTGGAGAGAACTAATCCATGAAGAGAAAAAGTTATAAACAAGTTTTATTGGGATACAGAAAATAATTAGCACCAGTGGATATAACAAATGAAAACAGTGTAAAATCAGGCCAGGGGATAAAATACTGATGACAACTCAGTGTGTACTTCAGGAAGGGTGATGACAGAGTTCACCATCTGCAATGCATCTTCTATACCAATTCACTGCACTGGGACTCTCACATTGCTAAAGTGAAACATCTCAAATTCCCACACTGGGCTAAATCAAAATCAACTTAAAAGTCTCAGATACATGCACCTCACTTTCTAGGTGAATGCTACAGACAAATTAGGACCCATTCTGCAATTGGTTCTGAATGGACAGACCCCTGCAGGAAGGCCCTGTGAAGTCAGTGGGTCTCTGCATAGGCACAGGGTCCACCAGCATGGATCTGATTGCAGGATCAGGGCCTAAGTATGTGCCAGGAACAGATTATGATCGGGTTTCTGGGATCGGTCTCTGGGATTGGCTCCTTCTTAAAAAGTACATTTTGAAAAATGTTTCCGTTATTCACGAAAGTCCGTTCCCCTGCCTTTTTTGGAAGCAATTAAAAGGGGAATGGAGTTATCACATTGGAACATGAAAACAATCAATAAACAAGTCAATATTTTATCTACAACCAGAATGCTACCTGAGATCATTTAAAAATTCTGCAATGGAATCCAACATTAGGATATAGACAGCTAAAAATCAGTAATTCAGTCCCACTGCAACCATGATTTTGAAAAATTCTGATAGTGATCCCCCATTTTTTAACCCCAGGAGAATGGAGAGAGGCTGGAGAAAAAACAGATGTACCTACCAACTGTATTTAAAAATGTGAGTAAAAAGAAAAGAGCAACATCTAGCTACATGCTGTTCATCCTTATAATCCGCAGGAACTCCTGTTCATTCACTTCCCCATCTCCATCCACATCTGCTTCATCAATCATTTCCTGCAGGACAATAAGGATTCAGAGACCAGATTAGGTGGGCTCAGAGAAGATGGAATTCACCCGTTCACAGAGCTTCAGCACAAGGTCTATGCAGCACTCAACATAGGGCTTAAATGGGACCTAAGCAGTGCATAGGTCTTGTGCTGGATCTCTACAAAGGGACAAACTGCACCCAGAAGAAGCACATTAAAGCAGATTAGGGGAGAGGAATGGAAAGCAAACAGGGTTTTATTCAAGCAGCTTTCACATCCAAAGTATTCAAAGCACTTACCCTATTTCAAGCTATGTATTGGGTAATACAGTGTTGGGGAAGAAGTTCCTGAAGTATTGCAACAGTGTAAATCCAGAGCACTGCAACTCCGCTAAGCCACTGGTGAGGACACAGTAAAGAGTCGGAGTTTACGAACTGTAAGAAGTGGCTGCAATAGTGTATGTGCTACTGAATCCTTTTACATGTTGAACTCTGTGCTCACCCAGAAAAGGGCTGTAAATGTCAGACTAAGAAGGAAAAAAAAGATTGCCAGCAGGATTTTTCCTTATCCATTTTGTTATTAAGCACAGATTTCTTGTAATCATTTTATCAGCAAGATTCTCTATGGTCAGAAAATATTCTACCGGTTCTGCTAATGTCCAGGCATGTTGGTCTAAATTCCTGGAGTTTGATCAATTGTAAAATTCCAACTGCTCGGTCTTTACAATGTGTGATGATTTTTATATAAATACATACAGTTGAGAAGCACTATCATGGTCTAAGTGGTGCAAAAAAGGAGAATCGCAGAGCCAAATGAGAGTAGCCATATACTACAAATGAAACAATGCTCTCATCAGATGAGATGTAACCATATCTGGCCATGATACATCACTTTGCATTGCCCCTTCATTGCATAGGAACTAAAAAAAGTGAATGACCTTTTTGGAAATGGGAGCGTTCCAGGAAAGACTCCTAAAGCAAATAGAAAGGTCAGAAAGGGATGTTCCAGTCTTGTCATCTATTAGGGGGATGATTATTGCTTATCAGCACTAAGTAACAAATAATTTGTCACAGCAGTTCCTCTGTGTGTGAAATCCAATATCCTACCTCCCTCTCTGGCCAATATTTGATGTTTCAGATGAAGGCAGAAATCCCCTCTCCCCACTTGTAACCCACACACCTCCTGGATGTGGTGTTCTGTCCCATTCTAGTGGCACCAAGACCACTTAGGCTTTGTCTACACTACACAGCTTTTAGCTAAAATTCGTACAGTTTAACCGCTGTTTGTCGGCTCTCCTGCCAACAAAAAACTTCGACCCTCAACTAGCAGTATTTGCATTGTCAGCAGGAGAGTGCTCCTGCAGACAACGCGCTGTTCACACTTGCACTTGTCGTGGTAAAACTTTTGTTGTTCAATTGTCAGTGTAGACATAGCCAGAGAGAGAGAGAGAGATTAAGGCAGGGGTGGGCAAACTTTTGGATCCGAGGGCCACATCTGGGTATAGAAATTATATGGCGGGCCATGAATGCTCAGGATATTGGGGTTAGGGTGCAAGAGAGGATGAGGGCTCTGGCTGGGGGTGCAGGCTCCAGGGTGGGGCCAGAAATGAAGAGTTCAGGGTGCAGGAGGGGGCTGGGGTGGAGGGGGAATGCGGGGGGTGAGGGCTCTGGTTGGGGGTGCAGGGCTGAGGATATGGGATTTGGGGTGTAGGAGGGTGCTCAGAGCTGGGACCGAGGGGTTCGGAGGGTGGGAGGGGGATCAGGGCTGAGGCAAGGGGTTGGTGCACCGGGGGGGGGGGAGAGACAAGGGCTCTCGCTGGGGGTCCAGGCTCTGGGGTGGGGCTGGAGATGAAGGTTTTGGGGTGCAGGAGGGTGCTCCAGGCTGGGATCGAAGGGTTTGGAGGGCAAGAGGGGGATTGGGGTTGGGGCAAGGGGTTGGGGCGTGGGGGAGGATGGCTCAGGGGTGCAGTCTAAGGGTGGTTCTTACCTCAAGCAGCTCCCTGAAGCAGTGGCATGTCCCCTCTCCGGCTCCTACGCAGAGGCATGGCCAGGCAGCTCTGCTGCACACTGCCCTGTCTGCAGTCTCTGCCCCTGCAGTTCCCATTGGCCATGGTTCCTGGTCCATGGGAGCTACGGGGACAGCACTTGGGGCAGGGGCAGTGTGCAGAGCAGAGCCCCCTGGCTGCCCCTACGCATAGGAGCTGGAGAGGGAACACATGTCCCTGCTTCTGGGAGCCGCACGTAGCAACCCTCAACCCTGCTCCCCAGCTGGAGCACTGGCAAGCCCCAGACCTCATTCTCCAGTGGGAGCTTGAGGGCTGGATTAAAACGTCTGGTGGGCTGGATGCAGCCCACGGGCCATAGTTTGCCCACTACTGGATTAATGAGTCTTAGGGCAACCAGACAGCAAGTGTGAAAATCGGGATGGGGGGTAATAGGAGCCAATATAAGAAAAAGACCCAAAAATCGGGACTATCCCTATAAAATCAGGACATCTGGTCACCCTAATGAGTCTGCTCTATAGCCTTAGCTAATAGCCATATGGCTTTTAGCTCATGCAGTAGAGCAGGGGTCTCAAACTCAATTTATCTTAGGGCCAGTGCCAGTCCTCAAATACTCCCAGCAGGCCAATAATGTCACTAAAGATGGTGTTCACACCACCTCCCAGCCCATTTCCCAACCTTTTCCCTCACTCCCTTGGCTTCATATTGCCCTTGCTGACTGCCTGGTGACTAGTGATGCTGCCTCCATGGCTGACTCTGCCCAGCAACTCATGATGATACCTCTGCCCCTCCCACAGCCAATGGGAGGTGCGGGGGAGCGGTGCCCACAGCAGACAGCCAGCTGCCTGGCTGCATGGGTCTCTCTCCTCTGTGGCTCTGCCAGCAACAGCAGAAATAGGGAACTGCTTGCAGGGAGCAGAACTGCCCGAGGTGAATGACGCGTTGCCTAGTGCAACCCCTGGGAGGGTCCCAGGAGCAGCAGGCTGGAGCAACGTTGGGAGGAGGGACATGTGAATCTGTCCTGCCCGCTCCCCTCCCGCACCCCGCCAGCAGCCATGAGGGCTAGATGAAAGAACTTTTTAAAAAGTTTACGCAGATCGCAGTAGGGAGGTTCTTGGGCCACAGATGGCCCGCAGCAGGGCCAGCTCTAGGTTTTTTGCCACCCCAAGCAAAAAAATGTTGGCTCCCCCCCATCTCAGCCCTGGGCTGTCACCCCCCACCACCACCAACAGTGCCCTCCCGCACCCGCACCCCCTGCCGTCCCTGCCGTGGGCTCTCTCTTCCCCCCTCCACCCACACCCCCTGCTGCCCCACTGCTGGGCTCTCCCTGCCCCTGCCCTGGGCTCCCCCCTACCAGTGTTGACTCTGCCCACTCCCCCCTTGCCTCCAGCCGGTCCAGCACTGGAAAAGTTGGGGTAAGCAGCGGGGCTCCCGGGCCATACCTCAGCCCAGGGTCCCTCCAGCCAGGGCTCCCACCTCCAGGACTGGCCGGGACTTGGGAGGGCAGAGCTGGGGGACCGCCCCGGCAGGGGGCTGAGGAGCCAGGGCAGGGTAGCCCCAGAGGAAGCGGAGCCCCGGAGAGCGGGACACGGGCCCCGCACGGCAGCCAGGGCCGGCTCTAACATTTCTGCCGCCCCAAGCAAAAAAAAAGAGAGCGCCGCCCGACCCCTCCCCGAGCGTTTTGTCGCGCCGCCCCAGTCCCCGCCTCTCCGAGCGCTGCGTCGCACCGCCCAAGTCCCCGCCCCCCTGAGCGTCATGCCGCCCAAGTCCCTGCTTCCTCCCCAGCACCGCCCAAGTCCCCGCACTCCGAGCGTCGCATCGCACCGCCCAAGTCCCCGCCCCCCAGCACCCCGTCGCACCGCCCAAGTCCCCGCCCTCCGAGCGGCGCATCGCACCGCCCAAGTCCCTGCCCCCCAGCACCCCGTCGCACCGCCCAAGTCCCCGCCCCCCGAGCGGCGCATCGCACCGCCCAAGTCCCCGCCCTCCATCGCACCACCCAAGTCCCTGCCCCGCGAGCGCCGCGTCGCACCGCCCAAGTCCCCGCACCCCATCGCGCCGCCCAAGTCCCCGCCCCCGCCCCCCGCCAGCGCCGCCTGGCCAAACCAAAAAAAAACCAAAAAAACCCCCGATCGTCGCCCCCTCCCAAGGTGCCGCCCCAAGCACATGCTTGGTAGGCTGGTGCCTGGAGCCGGCCCTGACGGCAGCACCCTGTCCTCTATGGCCCCACTGCTGCTGCTGCTTCTGACCGCCCTGCTGCAGTCCCTGGGCAGCTCGGGCCACTTCGCCCAGCCCCAGCTGCAGCACTGGGGGGCAGCCGCCCTGTGGCACCTGCAGGCGGCTCCATGTGCCTTGCGGGGCGGCCCCCAGCCCGAGTGTCCCCGCTCGGAGCCTGCCTGGCCCAGCCACAAGGTGCAGGCACTGCTCCCCCACGGCACGAACCGCAGTGGCCCCAGGGCGCCCCCCACGCACGACATGCTGCTGCTGCTGCCAGGGCCGGCTCTAGGCTTTTGCCACCCGAAGCAAAAAAAAAAAAGGCCGGAATGCTGCCCCTGAATATGTGCTGCCCCAAGCACATGCTTGGTTTGCTGGTGCCTAGAGCCATCCCTGGCCTGTGGGCTGGGACTCTGAGACCCCTGCAGCAGAGGCTCATGCACTAAGCTTCAGAGGCCCCAGGTTCGATTCCACCTGCTGATGACCGGGGTCTGTCGGTGTTATAAGTGGGGGCTCGTCTGGGATTTGAACTGGGAAGTCTCTGAAGCTCAGGACATGCTTCCTCAACTAGTAGAAGTATGTAACCCACACACCTCGTGGGTGTGGTGTTCTGTCCCATCTAGTGGCACTGAGACGACTTAGAGAAGTGGCCACCAACCCGTCGATCATGATTGACTGGTCGATCCTGGGGACTCTCCCAGTCAATCGCAATCTCTGGTGGTGTAGCAGGGCTGCAGCTAAGGCAGGCTCCCTGTCTGCCACAGCTGCACACCACTCCTGGAAGCGGCCAGCATGCCCCTACAGCCCCGGGGGGTGGGGGGTGACAGGGGTCTCTGCGTGCTGCTATTCCTACCTGCAAGCACCACCCCCACAGCTCCCATTGGCTGGGTATGGGGAACTGTGGCCAATGGGAGCTTTGGGGGGGTGCCTGCAGAGAGGGGCAGCACGCAGAGCCACATGACCCTCCTCCCAGGGGCCGCAGAGGCGTGTTGGCCCCTTCCAGGAGCAGTGTGTGACCGCGGCAGGCAGGGAGCCTGCCTTAGCCTCACTGTGATACCGACTGGGAGCCGCCCGTGGTAAGTGCCATCCGGTGGGAGGCCACACCCCAATCCCCAGCCCAGACCACCCTACCAGAGCCAGCACTCCCCCCTGCACTCCAAACACCCTCCTGCACCCCAATTCCCAGCCCTGACCCCCCTCCCAGAGCACCCCAAACCCCCTCCCAAACCTCAATCCCCTGCCCCAGCGAGAAAGTGAGAGAGAGTGGGGGAGAGCGAGCAATGGAGAGACGGGGATATGGAATGAGTGGAGCAGGGCTTTGGGGAAGGGACGGGGCTTCAGGGAAGAGGTGGGATAGATCCTGGGTTGCCCTTAAATTCAAAAAGTGATCTTTGGCATAAAAAGGCTGGAGACCACTGACTTAGAGAGCGAGAGATTAATGAGTCTGCTCTACAGCCTTAGCTAATAGCCATATAGCTTTTAGCTCATTCGGAAAGGCTCATGCACTAAGCTCCAGAGGCCACAGGTTTGATCCTGCCCACCAATGACCGTGGTTTGTCAGCATTACACACCCACAAACTAGTAATGAGAACGTGCCACTAGGAAGGTAAAATGTTTCAGAACATTGCACAGTTCCTCTAATAGTTAAATTAATCTTCCATGAAACAAAGACTCATGTCAACATTGTGCAGAGACAAAGAGATGTAGATTACAAACCTGCAGCTCCTCATCTGTGAGGTTTTCCCCAATCTCACCGGCCACACGTTTGAGATTTTGGAAAGAGATTTTGCCAGTTCCATTGTCATCAAAGAGCTTGAAGGCTTTCAGAATGTCCTCTCTGGATTCTGGCTCAGACTTAAAGAAGCGCAGAACAATGATATGCAAAGGTGAAGGTGATCCACCAGAATTCTAACATCCCTTCTCATGCACATTATTAAGAATCTAAGCTAAGAGGATATCTTGGATGGCACCTGGCCACTGCAGAGTTCACTTGTTGCCACTATTTTACATTTGTCATTCTCTTTTATCATTTAAGGAAAAGCCATCAACAAAATTGCAAGAAGAATCTGAGAGACCAGGACTGGAATATCCTAGTAGTGGTCCAAGTTCAGACTGAGGTGGATTAGATCTACTCAGGGAAAGGGCAGGTGTCAGAGATGGCACAACAGGTAGGCTGAAGTGTTTCAGTGGGTCTTACATAAGGATTCTCTATGGATGTTAAATTGTTCTTGTTTGTTTGATTTATCACTTGTTTGTTCATGATTGTCTTTAGCAGCCAACCTGGCTTCCCCTCTCTCTCTCTTTCTAATATTATTGAATTCTGGTTAGTATTTTGAATTGGAAATGCTGGACTCTATTGGGTCCTAAGTGCTCTAAATTCCCATCAAAGCCTTTCATATTAAGGATGCCCAGGACTTTTGTGGCTAACCCGATTCACATACCATTTTCTGAGTCATCGCATACAAAAAGGAATCGAAGTTGATCTTCCCTGACCCTTCCTTATCAACTTCTGATATAATTTTCTTCATCTCTTCTTTCTTGGGTTCATACCCAAGGGCCCTTATGGACACCTGCAAACATGGAAAACATGGAAAATAGGCTGGCAATGCAAACAGAAGCGAAGAGCGGGAGACAATTGAAACCACGTTGCACACTATGAAAAAAAATGGGGATGGTGCTACTGCAAGTCAAATAATAAACGCTAGCAAGGCAATGGATCTGACACAGAGCAGGTGTCCCAGATGGCCTGTGCTGCATGTGGAGCAGTTATTCCGGACTAGACCTTGATGTCTTTGACCTTATACATTTGCTTTTTGGCATTCAGAGTTAAAGCATCTAGTTTACAATACCAATGAATGATACTATACTACACCAAGCCCTCAGTCTCTCTGCCAATTTTTGAAATTTCACAATACTTCCCCCCCAGCCCCCACCCCAGTTTAAAATGCTTTTCTTTCCTTTGCTTGTGTGTGACAGTCCCAGATACACACAGGGGAAACTGATTTACCAGACAGAGGAAACAGTGAAACTGACTATTCCTAAATTGTTGTCAGAAGCACTATGTAAACAAATTGGGGGGGTGGAGGGGGTGGGAACAGAAGAAAATGTTTTTCCTTCTCTAATCTGTTCAATTACACTCACCTTAGGTGATTTATATAACAAAAGTAGGTCTCACATTTTCAGACAGAACTGTGACTTTTAAGCGGACAGTGTCCTTTAAATAGCATATGAAAGAGAGACAGGATTTAGTGTTGGTGAAACATGCCAGATCAACAGCCCTGAAGGCTGTATCTGTTTATCTGGAACATAGAAACAGATACAGAATAGACTGCAGCAATGCAGACTTCTGCGACCCTGCCTTTTCAATGTGCCTCAAACTTTCCCTGAAGGGACTACCGCTAAGAGGTCTGAGCACGTTCAGTCTGCAAGGTCCATTTAAACTGGCACCTCTGCTGAGATGCCAACAAGATCAATTAATGCCACTTATGGTGTGGTTTTCTATTGTGATTGGGATACCAGGACTGAGACTCTACACAATTTATTTCACTCTACAAAATTTATGCCATCAAATGGCAATGCCTTTCAGTCATTATTGCCTTGGGTGGGATTTGAACCAGCAACCTGGAAGTGAAAAGCACTTCATCCTATTTCCAGGCCTTTGAAGCATCTAATCCCCTCAAACACCTACCAATTATAGATGATTAGGGAAACTTTATTTCACCACTACAGGTTATATACATAGACGGAGAAAAAGAATGTGTTTCATTTTTACGCAGTATTACCCCTTAGTTGTAAAGAATCACACAAAGTATATTATGCAGCAGTACCTGGTTTCTGGGAACCTCAGAATAAAGTTGGGGATTGGTCCTGCTTTGAGCAGGGCTTGGACTAGATGACCTCCTGAGGTCCCTTCCAACCCTGATATTCTATGATTCTAAGAAAGTTCCTGCTGTATAGACTATATTATCTTGGTGCAGCAAATGTGAATGCGAAAGAGACCTTTAATTTGGATATGAAACAAAGTGGTTTGCATGACAGTGGAAGGAGATTTCTTAGGGTATGTCTACACTACAAAATTAGGTCGAATTTATAGAAGTCGATTTTTAGGAAGCGATTTTATACAGTCGATTGTGCATGTTCCCACTAAGCGCATTAAGTCGGCGGAGTGCGTCCACAGTACCATGGCTAGCGTTGACTTTCAGAGCATTGCACTGTGGGTAGCTATCCCACAGTTCCCACAGGCCATTGGAATTCTGGGTTGAGCTCCCAATGCCTGATGGGGAAAAAACATTGTTGTGGATGGTTTGGGGTACATGTCGTCAGTCGCCTCTCCCTCCGTGAAAGCAAAGTCAGACAATCATTTCGCGCCTTTTTTTCGTGCAGACGCCACACTGCTTTCAGCAGACGGTGCAGTAGGACTGCTAACCGTCATCATCCAACCACTGCTTCCGCTGCAACTCTGCTCTCCTGGTGCCATGAATCGACCTCGCAGGTTCTTTCGTCGTTCTTTATAAATATCTATTCTCATGGCATCCCGTCATCATCCGCCTCTTCCGCTGCAACTCTGCTCTCCTGCTCGTGTCTCCATAGCAAATTTCTCCATGTTGTCTGTCATGGGCTCCCGGGAACGTGTGTTCTTCCTCGGGAAATGTGTGCGGTGCTAACCGTCGTCCTCCACCACTTCCACTGCAACTCTGCCCTCCTGCTTTCCTGGTGCCATGAATCCACCTCGCAGGTCCTCTCGTCATTCGGTATAAATATCTATTCTTGTGGCATCCATTGTCATTCACTACTTCTACTCCTGCTCTCCTTCAGACGCCATACCACGGCAAGCATGGAGCCCACTCAGCTCACTGCTGCTGTTGTAAGCATTGTAAACACCTCACGCATTAGCCTGCAGTATGTGCAGAACCAGAACCTGCAAAAGCAGGTGAGGAGGCGACGACAGCATGATCATGATAGTGTTGAGGACATGGACACAGACTTTTCTCAAAACACAGGCCCTGGCAATTTGGACATCATGGTGGTAATGGAGCAGGTTCATGCCGTGGAACGCCGATTCTGGGCCCGGGAAACAAGCACAGACTGGTGGGACCACATAGTGTTGCATGTCTGGGATGATTCCCAGTGGCTGTGAAACTTTCGAATGCGTAAGGGCACTTTCATGGAATTTTGTGACTTGCTTTCCCCTGCCCTGAAGCGCAAGAATACCAAGATGAGAGCAGCCCTCACAGTTCACAAGCGAGTGGCAATAGCCCTCTGGAAGCTTGCAACGCCAGACAGCTACTGGTCAGTTGGTAATCAATTTGGAGTGGGCAAATCTACTGTGGGGGCTGCCGTGATCCAAGTAGCCAACGCAATCACTGAGCTGCTGCTATCAAGGGTAGTGACTCTGGGAAATGTGCAGCTAATAATGGATGGCTTTGCTGCAATGGGATTACCTAATTGTGGTGCAGTGATAGACGGAGCGCATATCCCTATCTTGGGACCAGACCACCTTGGCAGCCAGTACATAAATGCCAAGGAGTACTTTTCAATGGTGCTGCAAGCACTGGTGGATCACAAGGGACGTTTCACCGACATCAACGTGGGATGGCCAGGAAAGGTACATGATGCTCACATCTTCAGGAACTCTGGTCTGTTTGAACAGCTGCAGGAAGGGACTTACTTCCCAGACCAGAAAATTACTGTTGGGGATGTTGAAATGCATATAGTTATCCTCAGGGACCCAGCCTACCCCTTAATGCCATGGCTCATGAAGCCGTACACAGGCATCCTGGACAGTAGTAAGGAGCAGTTCAAATATAGGCTGAGCAAGTGCAGAACGGTAGTAGAATGTGCATTTGGACGTTTAAAAGCACACTGTCGCAGTTTACTGACTTGCTTAGACCTCAGCAAAACCAATATTTCAATTGTTATTGCCGCTTGCTGTGTGCTCCACAATATCTGTGAGAGTAAGGGGGAGACGTTTATGGTGGGGTGGGAGGGTGAGGCAAATTGCCTGGCCGCTGATTACGTGCAGCCAGACACCAGGGCAATTAGAAGAGCACAGCAGGACACGCGGCGCATCAGAGAAGCTTTGAAAACCAGTTTCATGACTGGCCAGGCTACGGTGTGACAGTTCTGTTTGTTTCTCCTTGATGAAAACCCACCCCCTTGGTTCACTCTACTTCCTTGTAAGCCAACTGCCCTCCCCCCTTCAATCACTGCTTGCAGAGGCAATAAAGTCATTATTGTTTCAAAATCATGCATTCTTTATTAATTCATCACACAAATAGGGGGATAACTGCCAAGGTAGCCTGGGAAGGGTGGGGGAGGAGGGAAGCACTGGGCGGGGTGGTGGATGAGGGGAGGAAGGAAGGACAAGGCCACACTTCAAAACGTATTGAATACCAGCCTTCTGTTGTTTGGGCAGTCCTCTGGGGTGGAGTGGTTGGGTGCCCGGTGTGTGTCGTCCCCCCCCCCCCCACGTTCTTGGGCATCTGGGTTTGGAGGCTATGGAACATGGGGAGGAGGGCAGGTGGTTACACAGGGTGGTCTTTCCTCCTGCTGCCTTTCCTGCAGTTCCACCAGACGCTGGAACATATCAGTTTGATCCCCCAGTAGCCTCAGCATTGCATCCTGCCTCCACTCATCTTGCTCCCACCACCTCTCATCTCGTTCATCCCTCCTGTCCTCGTGTTCATTTTCTGCTTTTCTGGACTCTGACATTGTTTGCCTCCACACATTCTGCTGAGTTCTTTCAGTGCAGGAGAACTGCATGAGCTCAGAGAACGTTTTTTTCACCTTCTTATCTGCGCTAGCCTCTGGGATGGAGATTATACGGGGAGCGTTGAAACATTTGCAGCTGCGGGAGAAAAAAAAGGGAGAGTAGTATTTAAAAAAAAAACACATTTTAGAGAACAATGGTGAACCAAACTGTTAACATTACATAACACATGTACTTTGGGTATAAGATCGCATTTTGCCTCTTATACTGAGGGCCTGTCGGTTTGGTGTGAGAGATCACACACGCAGGGCCGGGCAACAGAATTCGGCTTGCAGGCAGCCATGGTAAGTCACAGTCTTTCGGCTTCTTCAACCTTCATAACATGTGGGAATGGTTTCAAACAGCAGCGCCCTCCTTTCCCATACCAAGCACCCATTGGGTTGACCATTTAAAAGGAGGGGCTGTACTGGTCGCGAATCCATCCCAAGTCTTCAGGGAAAATTAATCATTAAACATGCTTGCTTTTAAACCATGCATTATATTTACAAAGGTACACTCACCAGAGGTGCCTTCTCCAGCTTCATAGTCCGTGAGCCTGGATTGGGAGGGTATTGTCCAGGGTGACAAACAGTTCCTGGCTGTCGGGGAGAATGGTTTCTCCGCTTGCATGCTGTGAGCTATCCTCATCCTCCTCCACCTCCTCATCTTCCTCGCCCCCCAAATCCTCATCCCTGTTGTGTGAGACTCCCCCCTTGCAGGTGTCCATGGACAGGGGTAGGGCCCCCCCCCCTAGAATTGCATGCATCTCATCATAGAAGCGGCATGTCTGGGGCTCTGACCCAGAGCAGCCGTTTGCCTCTTTGGTAGGCTTGCCTGAGCTCCTTAATTTTCACGCGGCGCTGCTGCGGGTTCCTGTTGGTAGCCTCTATCCATCATGCCCTTGTAGATTTTTTCAAATATTTTGGCATTTTGTCTTTTGGAACAGAGTTTTGATAGCACGGATTCATCTCCCCAAACAGCAATCAGATCCAGTATTTCCCATGCGGTCCATGCTGGAGCTCTTTTGCGATTCTGGGACTGCATGGTCACCTGTGCTGATGAGCTCTGCATGGTCACCTGTGCTGATCAGCTCGCCACGCTGGGCAAACAGGAAATGAAATTCAAAAGTTCGCAGGGCTTTTCCTGTCTACCTGGCCAGTGCACCTGAGTTCAGATTGCTGTCCAGAGCAGTCACAATGGAGCATTGTGGGATAGCTCCCGGAGGCCAATACCATCGAATTGCATCCACACTACCCCAAATTCGACCCAGCAATGTCGATTTCAGTGCTAATCCCCTCGTCGAGGAGGAGTACAGAAATGGATTTTAAGAGCCCTTTAAGTCAACAAAAATGGCTTCGCCGTGTGGACGGGTGCAGGGTTAAATCAATCTAATGCTGCTAAATTCGACCTAAACTCGTAGTGTAGACCAGGCCTTAGACTCTAACCCACAACCTCAAAACTGAGTCTCTGGATCCATGTCCCTGATTTGTCTGGTGAGCTATACCCCAAAGAGTGACGCTGGAGAAGAAAGGGGCAGCTGGCAGGGGAGCCAGTAGCAGTCAGGTGAGAAGAATGGAACTGGAGGAAACCCTCTCTTACCCAAACCTCTGAGTTTTCTAGAACACACAAGTTTTTAGCATTGAAAGCTTCAGCACTAGACCTGTTTTACCATCTGCTGGTCTAGGCCTTTTTGCAACAAGCACACAGTGTATTTGTGATTTCTTGCTTGCCTTCAAGTCCTTCACATCAATGGTACCGGTGCCATCGGTATCAAGCAAATCAAAGGCCTCTCGCAACTGCTGTTTCTGTTCTTCAGTGAGCACCAACTTGGGTGCCACCTTCTTCTTCCGGGTCGCTGCCCCTTCCATCACTTTCTTGGGGCTGGAAGCCTTGGAAACATTAGTAGAACAAGAGACCACGTGAATGACTATCATTAGGGACCCAGCCTGCCTGCTCCACCCTGTCTCACAAAGGGCACCTCCCACAGTATGTCTACACTGCATTATAAACCTGGGTCTGTGGGACCCGAGCTTGTGGACTCAGTATTTCCAAGCCCACACTTGAGTATCCACACTGCACTGTAAACTGGGCTTAGAATTACTGGACTTGGGTCTCACAACCATGCTATTGCAGCCATACTGCACTACACAGACCTTCTGACTCAGATCTGCCTCTTGAGTTGCATCCACACTGCAAAATGGCAAGGCTTGGACCCGAGTATCAGGGAGACTTTGGTTCTGACCTACCCCCACTAGCAGGGCCTAGGAACCAGGTCTAGACTGCTCACTTCTTCTTAGCGTATGCACAACATGCCTCAGGTGGCACGTGACCAGGATTCACTGAATTTGGTCCACTGGTTGGATCATTAGCTTCACCCCAGCTTGGGCCGGGTACTGATGGGGAGCACAAGGTGAATGCTGATCCATGCTCCCCAGAGCGCTCACTGACTACAGTGACCATACATCCTGTCTTGGCTGGCACAGTCCCCTTTTTAAGGTCTGTCCCAGACGTCCTGATTTTTTTTGGCAAAACTGGGCATTTGTCCCATTTGCTCTTGCCAAGTGATGATCAGTTGGAAAGAGCGAACAGGACAAATGCCAATTTTTGCCCCCCTAGTGAAGTGTGGAAAAACGTTCAGGGGAGAAGTGAGCGGCAACGCCAGCCCCGCACAGTGGGGCTTGGGTGAGCAGTGATGCCAGACATCTCGGGCCAGCCCCACACGGGGGCAAGGGAACCCCCTAAGGCCAGCCCCATACAAGGGAGGGGGACAACCCTAAATACCACATGGTGTCCTGATTTCCATTTGGGAAATATAGTCACCCTCATCCTATCACTGACCCAAGTCAGACCGATGTGTGTGTGGAGGGCAGGGGGCTGGGACTCCAACCAGTACCGGATTTACCATGGTGCCACTGGCACCATGGCGCTGGGCCCACAGTCCAAAGGGGCTCCGTCCCGGCCTGCTCTTCTCACACACACACACACACACACTCTCTCCTATGGAGGCAGAAGCTTGATGCTGCCTGCTCCTGCTACAGCAGGGCAGGCTCTGCCGGCAGCCAAGCTCCTCCCCCACCTCTTCCCCAGAGGGTGCTACATTCCCTCCCTTCCCCCTCTCCCTCTCCCTGCGGCTGATCAGCTGTTTGCCAGCAGGAGGGAGGGGGAAGAGTGGAGCCTCAGCACACTCGCTGCTCCCGGGAGGAGAAGGGGCGGAGGCGGGGCCTTCGGGAAGGGGCTGGAATCGCGGCATACCCCCTCCAGCCCCCTGCCGAGAGCACCCCCATTACCCCAGCCCACTGTCCACCCTGACTCCTGTACCCCCAGCACACACCCCTAGCCCCTGCACCTCCCTCACACAATCCCAGCCCCCTGCCCTGTCCCCCACGCCCATCACACACACCCAGCCCCCTGACCTGACCCCTGAATCCCCCACACACACCTCCCCAGCCCCCTGCCCTGACTCCTGCACCCCCTCATACCTCCCCAGCCCTGACTCCTGCACCCCCCCATATCAGGGCCGGCTTTAGGCCAATTCAACCAATTCCCCTGAATCAGGCCCCGCCCCTAAGAGGGCCCCACGCCCAAGTCCCAGTACGGCGTACGGGCAAGAGCCGGTGCGCTGTACCGCGGTGGCCCGGCTTCCCTAGGGGGCAATTTAAAGGGCCTGGGGCTCCCAGCAGGGGCTGGAGCCCCAGGCCCTTTAAATTGCCACCAGAGCCCCACTGCTGGAGCCCTGGGGTAGGGCTGCGGGGCTCTGGGGGCTATTTAAAAAGTCCGGGGCTCCTGTTGCTTCTATTGCCCCGGCCCTTTAAATAGCTGCTGGAGTCCCGCTGCTTCCCCAGGGCTCCTGCGGCTATTTAAAGGGCTGGGGCAGTAGAAGCAGGGGAGCCCCAGGCCCTTTAAATAGCCTCCAGAGCCCTGGGGTAGCAGGGGGGCTCCAGCTGCCTCTGCCGCCCTGGTCCTTTAAATAGCCGCAGGAGCCCCACCGCTTCTCCAGGGCTCCCTTGGCTATTTACAGGGCCGGGGCGGTGGAAGCAGGGGAGCCCCGGGCTGCTGCTGCTACCCCGGTGTGGAAGGAAGGAGGAGGGGGCACTCACCATACAGGGTGGGCTGCACCCCCTGCCCACAGCCAGCCCCTGCTGCACCCCCTGTCTGCAGCCAGCCCTGCACCCTCTGCCCTTCCCGCACCAGCCCTGCACCCCCTGTCCTGCCCACACCAACCCTGCACCCCCTGCCTTGTCTCCAGCCAACCCCTGCCGCACCCCACTGCCTGAAGCCAGAAAGTCCCGCACTCCTCTGTCTCCAGCCCTGCCAACCCCTGCCACACCCCACAGCGGCCCTGCCTGAATCCAGCCAGCCCCCCGCACACACACCTATCTCCAGCCAATCCCGCACCCCTTGCCCTGCCTCGGGCCAGATCCTACCTCCAGTCAGTCCCTGCCCTGCCTCCAGCCAACCCCATGTCCACTGGTGTCCTGCAGTTCCCAGGGCAGTAACCCTGCACACCTGCTTCAATGAGTGGGGGCAGGGAGCAGCTGGGACCCACACATGTGCACACCCTAGGGTGACCAGACAGCAAGTGTGAAAAATTGGGATGGGGGTGGGGGGGGTAATAGGATCCTATATAAGAAAAAGACCCAAAAATCAGGACTGTCCCTATAAAATTGGGACATCTGGTCACTCAAGCACACCCCCAAGGAGTGGCAGGGACCCACACATGTGAAACGGAGCTCATTTCTAGTTCAGGCTCATCTTTTTAAAAAAGAACTTTAGGTAGGGTTAATATACATCCGTATTTTCCTGGACATGCCAGGCTAAATTTTAAAAATTCCTCCTGGGAAAATACGGACGTATGGTAACTCTGTTGGTACAAAAAATACATTCTGTGGCACATCCCTTAAATCTTTTTTTAATAAAGCGCTCTTATCCAAAGCGCTTTACACTAGTAGTATTTGGAAAGATCGTTAAGTGGTCTGTCGAGACCCTCCGCGTTTTCAAGTGGTCTGTGGAAAAATAAGTTAAACTCAAGAACAATCAAGGTACCTCACTTTATTTTCATTTACTTGCTATTACTTATAGGAGGAGGATGAAGGAAAAAAAAGAATGAAAAACAGGGGCGGGGGAGATAAGATAGAATATTCTTTTTCTCCTTCCACTAGGGTTGTGAACTTTCCAATGGCACAAAACAACACTGCTGCCCGACTCCCAGACCCATCCCTTCCCCAAGACCCCACCCTGCTCACTCCATCCCCCTCTCCCCGTCGCTCACTCTCCCCCACCTCCATTCACTTTCACCAGGCTGGGGCCAGAGGTTGGGGTGTGGGTGGTATGGGCTCTGGGTTCAGGATGTGGGCTTCGGGTGGCGCCAGAAATTAGGGGTTCAGGGTGCAGGATAGGGCTCCAGGTTGGGGGAAGATTGGGGTGTGGGAGGAGGTGAGGGCTCTGGCTGGGGGTGCAGGCTCTGGGGTGGGGCTGAGAGGTTGGGGTAGGGAGCTGGGGTGAGGGAGGGGGTGCAGGCTCCAGCTGGGGGTATGGGCTATGAGTTGGGAATGGGGATGAGGGGTTTGGGGTGCAGGAGGAGACTCAGGGCTGAGGCGGGGGGGTGAGGGCTCTGGCTGGGGGTAGGGCTGGGATGAGGGGGTCGGGGTGCAGGAGCAGACTCCAGGCTGGGACAGGGGGTTGGGGTGCCGAGTCCCAGTGGCACTTATCACAGCTCCCAGGAAATGGCCACAAGGTCCCTGCAGCCCCTAGGCACATGGGTGGCCTTGGAGGCTCCGTGCGCTGCCCTCATGCCTGCAGGCGCCGTCCCCACAGCTCCCATTGGTCATGGTTCCTGGCTAATGGAAGCTGTGGAGCCAGCAATAAGGGTGGGGACAGCGCATGGAGCCTTCCTGGCCACCAGGGCCGGCTTTAGAACATGCAGGGCCCGATTCGGAAGAGCTACCACCGAAATGCCACTGAAGACAGCGGCAATTCAGTGGCTGCTCAATCAGTTGCCGCTGTTTCCTGCAGCACTTCGGCGGAGGGTGCGGGGCCCGATTCCCGGGAATCAGGGGAATCACCCTAAAGCCGGCCCTGCCCTGCTGGCCACCCACGTGTCTAGGGGCCGCACAGGCCTGGCAGCCACTTCTGGGAGTCACACGGAGCTAAAGCAGGCTCCCTGCCTGCCCTAGCCCCGGGCTCCCATTGCGCCGCCGACTGGACTTTTAATCGCCAGGATCCCTTTACGACCAGGTGTTCTGGGCAAAAACTGGACACCTGGCAACCCTACCTTCCACTGCGGCCCCGGACTGGGGGAGCTCTTCCTCTCCACCATGGCCCAGGGGCTGCGGCATGGGTACCGAGCTTCTGCAGGCTACAGGCAGGGCAGCGGTAAGGAGCAAGTGAGGATGGGGCCATGGGGGAAGGGCAAATGGTGCAGGGGGAAGGGGCGGGAAAGGGTGGGGCTGTGGGTGGAACAGGGCAGGGCCGCAAGGTAGGGCAGAATCAGGCGGGGCTGTTGGGGAAGGGTGGAATGGGGTGGGCTGTGGGGGTAGGGGTTGAACAGGGTGGGGCTGTGGGCGGAATGGGGCGAGTCGGGGGGAAGGGGTTGAACAGGGCGGGGCTGGGGTTGAACAGGGCGGGCCGGGGGGTACGGCGGAATGGGGCGGGGCGGGGCGGGGGAAGGGGTTGAACAGGGCTGGGCTGGGGTCGGAATGGGGCGGGTCGGGGGAAGGGGTTGAACAGGGCGGGGCTGGGGGCGGACTGGGGCGGGTCGGGGGAAGGGGTTGAACAGGGCGGGGCTGTGGGCGGAATGGGGCGGGGCGGGGGAAGGGGTTGAACAGGGCGGGGCTGGGGGCGGAATGGGGCGGGGCGGGGGAAGGGGTTGAACAGGGCGGGGCTGGGGGCGGAATGGGGCGGGGCTGGGGGAAGGGGTTGAACAGGGCGGGGCTGTGGGCGGAATGGGGCGGGTCGGGGGGAAGGGGTTGAACAGGGCGGGGCTGGGGGGGAGGCCTAACGGGCGGAAAGGGAGCGCGGGGCCAGGGTTCCGTTGCTCCCCTCACTTGCTCCGGCCCAGGGCCCCAGGAGACCTTACTCCGCCTCTGGACACGCTCACCGAGCCGTGTGGACGCACCCCAGGGACCGGGGACAGGGTCCCGTATCTCCCCAGCGTTACTCACCATCCCGCCCGCTCGCGGCAGGCGCAGCAGGCCGACAACAATCCCACCCCACCCCATTGGCTAATACAGTCCTCGCCGGTACTATGGCAACGAAAGGCAGAGCCCACTCTGCATGGGGATTGGCTGACGTACGGAGTGGGCGGGGCGCCAGAAGCGGCGCTGACTGGCTGAAGTGGCGGTGACGCACGTTAGGGAAGCCCTTGGGGTTCGCAGGAGAATCTAGCGGCCGGGAGCAAGTGGTGGCGGGCAGGGCCGGCTCCAGGCACCGGCCTACCAAGCACGTGCTTGGGGCGGCACCTTGGGAGGGGGCGACGATCGGGGTTTGTTTTTGTTTTTTTTGGTTTGGCCAGGCGGCGCGGGCGGGGGCGGGGACTTGGGCGGCGCGATGGGGGGCGGGGACTTGGGCGGTGCGATGGGGGGCGGGGACTTAGGCGGTGCTGGGGAGGGAGCAGGGACTTGGGCGGCATGACGCTCGGGGGGGCGGGGACTGGGGCGGCGCGACGCAACGCTCGGGGGGGCGGGGACTGGGGCGGCGCGACGCAACGCTCGGGGGGGCGGGGACTGGGGCGGCGCGACGCAACGCTCGGGGGGGCGGGGACTGGGGCGGCGTGACGCAACGCTCGGGGGGGGGGGCTGCGCTCTTTTTTTTTTTTTGCTTGGGGCGGCAGAAATGTTAGAGCCGGCCCTGTACCTGCCCCCTCCCCAGTGGGCCCAGCCTGCCCATGGGACACCCCCCACCCCTACCCCGCCGGGCACAGCCCTGACACCCCCTCACTTGGCACAGCCAACCTGCCCGTCAGGAGGTGAGCTAGCGATTAGGACCTATGTATATGTGAAGGATCCATATACACATTGATATCACGTGCTGCTTAGTAACCTACATGAACATAACCTATACAATGGGGGGGCCAGGTTTTAGGGTGCCCGGGATTAACCCTTTGGGGAGCAGTACCAAACACAGCCATTTGGCCTACTAGGAACCGTCCCTGGTATCTGGATACAGAACAGGGATGGGGCTACGACAGGTCATGACGGCCCCTCCGAACAGAACCAGCGACGAGCCTGACGAGCGTGGGGACAGGCTGGTTATTGCTACTAAGCAGATAAGTGACTTCCCTCGCTTGGCATGAAGGGAGCCCCTTAGTTTGGGTCACAGCCGAACGCCGCCAGGGAGGGGGCGGGCAGAGCCCTGGTATAACAGAACGCACTAAGATAGAAGGATTTACCTGCGTCCGCACACCTTGTCCGTTCCCACAGCCACCCCACCCGCCTGCCCTGCCGCCAGTGCCACCCAGCCTGCCCCAGGCCCGTCCCCCTAACTCCTGCCCCACTGGGCCCAGCCCAGCTGCCCCTGACCCCCGCTGGGCACAGTTGTCTAGCCCACTATGCCTCGGGCATCCCCCTTCACGGAGACGAGACCACAGGATTCTCCCCAGGCCCTTCCCCCCGCGAGTCCCTCTGCATGTGGCAGTGCCCGGGCACCCTGTACCTGCTGCCATTCCAGCTTCTTTGCCAGTCTCCTCTGTGCTGCTGGGTCGTCCACCTGCACGTGCTCCGGCACCCGCTTCACCGCTAGCAGGAGCAAGGAGAATGGGCTGAGCTGGGGGCTAGGGCATGACCCCAACACAGAGCCACCCAGGCTCCGGGGGAGGGGTGGGGAGAATAAAGAGCCTGGGGACCCGGGAAGGGGGTGGGGGATGAGGGCAAAAGCACAATCACAGCGACCTGGGCACAGGGGAGATGGGGCAGAACCACCCAGGTGCTGCTGAGTCAGACACATACCCCACCCCCCCTCCACCGGCTCACCCAGAGGGCGCTGAGTCAGACACCCCCCCGCCGGCTCATCCAGGGGGTGCTGAGTCGGACCCCCACCAGCTCACCCAGCCCCACCCAGGGGGCACTGCCCCAGGCCACCCACCGGCTCACCCAGCCCCACCCAGGGGGCACTGCCCCGGGCCACCCGCCGGCTCACCCTGCCCCACCCAGGGGGTGCTGCCCCAGGGCACCCACCGGCTCACCCAGCCCCGCCCAGAGGGCGCTGTCCCAGGCTACCCGCCGGCTCACCCAGTCCCATCCAGGGGGTGCTGCCCTGACCCCCGCTGGCTCATCCAGGGGGTGCTGAGTCAGACCCCCACCAGCTCACCCAGCCCCACCCAGGGCGCACTGCCCCAGGCCACCCACCAGCTCACCCAGCCCCACCCAGGGGACACTGCCCTGACCCCCGCCGGCTCACCCAGCCCCACCTAGGGGGCGCTGACCCAGGCTACCCGCCGGCTCACCCAGCCCCACCCAAGGGTGCTGCCCTGACCCCCGCCGGCTCACCCAGCCCCACCCAGGCGGTGCTGCCCCAGGCCACCCGCCGGCTCACCCAGCCCCGCCCAGAGGGCGCTGCCCCGGGCCACCCGCTGGCTCACCCAGCCCCATCCAGGGGGCGCTGCCCTGACCCCCGCCGGCTCACCCAGCCCCACCCAGGGGGCGCTGCCCCGGGCCACCTGCCGGCTCACCCAGCCCCACCCACGGGGTGCTGCCCTGACCGCTTTGAGCCCATAATCCCAAGGAGGGGAGCAGCCATGGCATGGCAGTTCTGTCCTTACTGGACTGGGGCTCGCTGGGCTGCAGCCTGGGCTTGGCCGGCACAGCTGCTGGGGTTGACTCCACTTTCTTGGTTTGTTTCAGAGCGCAGTCGGCCTCCTGCTTGGCCCGGCACTCTGCTCGCAGCTCCGCCTTCCTCTTCCCCCCGCCGGCTTCTCGCTGCCGGCCAGGTCCTCGCTGGGCACTGGGGCCGGCATGGGGGGCGCAGCCCCTACAAGAGGAGAGACCGGTCACCGTGCGGGAGCTTCCCACACCCCCGGGCTCCAGAGAGCACACGGCCCATGGTGAGGGGAGAGGGAGGCGCAGTGGTCAGAGCATTCGATGAGGATTCAGGAGACTGGGGCTCATGTCCCTGCTCCACCATAGATTGGCCAGGCACTGGGCCTCCAGTCCCCACCAGTAGCATAGGGACGGTAGCCTTGCTGTGCCATGGCTGGCCGGGTGTGCCCAGGGGCCTGCTGCCTATTAATTTCATTTGGTGACCCCTAGTTCTTGTATTATGGGAATAAGTAAATAACTTTTCCTTATCCACTTTCTCAACATCACTCATGATTTTATATACCTCTATCATATCCCCCACTTAGTCTTCTCTTTTCCAAGCTGAAGAGTCCTAGCCTCTTTAATCTTTCCTCGTATGGGACCCTCTCCAAACCCCTAATCATTTTAGTTGCCCTTTTCTGAACCTTTTCTAGTGCTAGAATATCTTTTTTGAGGTGAGGAGACCACATCTACACAATATTCGAGATGTGGGCGTACCATGGATTTATATAAGGGCAATAATATATTCTCAGTCTTATTCCCTATCCCCTTTTTAATGATTCCTAACATCCTGTTTGCTTCTTTGACCGCCTCTGCACACTGCATGGACATCTTCAGAGAACTATCCACGATGACTCCAAGGTCTTTTTCCTGACTCGTTGTAGCTAAATTAGCCCCCATCATATTGTATGTATAGTTGGGGTTATTTTTTCCAATGTGCATTACTTTACATTTATCCACATTAAATTTCATTTGCCATTTTGTTGCCCAATCACTTAGTTTTGTGAGATCTTTTTGAAGTTCTTCACGATCTGCTTTGGTCTTAACTATCTTGAGCATTTTAGTATCATCTGCAAACTTTGCCACCTCACTGTTTACCCCTTTCTCCAGATCATTTATGAATAAATTGAATAGGATTGGTCCTAGGACTGACCCTTGGGGAACACCACTAGTTACCCCTCTCCATTCTGAGAATTTACCATTAATTCCTACCCTTTGTTCCCTGTCTTTTAACCAGTTCTCAATCCATGAAAGGGCCTTCCCTTTTATCCCATGACAGCTTAATTTACGTAAGAGCCTTTGGTGAGGGACCTTGTCAAAGGCTTTCTGGAAATCTAAGTACACTATATCCACCGGATCCCCCTTGTCCACATGTTTGTTGACCCCTTCAAAGAACTCCAATAGATTAGTAAGACATGATTTCCCTTTACAGAAACCATGTTGACTACTGCTCAACAATTTGTTTTTCTATGTGTCTGACAATTTTATTCTTGACTATTGTTTCAACTAATTTGCCCGGTACCGATGTTAATATACCGATCTGTAATTGCCGGGATCACCTCTAGAGCCCTTTTTAAATATTGGCGTTACATTAGCTAACTTCCAGCCATTGGGTACCGAAGCCGATTTAAAGGACAGGTTACAAACCTTAGTTAATAGTTCCACAACTTCACATTTGAGTTCTTTCAGAACTCTTGGGTGAATGCCATCTGGTCCCGGTGACTTGTTAATGTTGAGTTTATCAATTAATTCCAAAACCTCCTCTAGTGACACTTCAATCTGTGACAATTCCTCAGATTTGTCACCTACAAAAGCCAGCTCAGGTTTGGGAATCTCCCTAACATCCTCAGCCGTGAAGACTGAAGCAAAGAATCTATTTAGTTTCTCCGCAATAACTTTATCGTCTTTAAGCGCTCCTTTTGTATCTCGATCATCCAGGGGCCCCACTGGTTGTTTAGCTGGCTTCCTGCTTCTGATGTACTTAAAACACATTTTGTTATTACCTTTGGAGTTTTTGGCTAGCCGTTCTTCAAACTCCTCTTTGGCTTTTCTTATTACACTCTTGCACTTAAGTTGGCAGTGTTTGTGCTCCTTTCTATTTGCCTCACTAGGATTTGACTTCCACTTTTTAAAGGAAGTCTTTTTATCTCTCACTGCTTCTTTTACATGGTTGTTAAGCCACGGTGGCTCTTTTTTAGTTCTTTTACTGTGTTTCTTAATTTGGGGTATACATTGAAGTTGGGCCTCTATTATGGTGTCTTTAAAAAGGGCCCACGCAACTTGCAGGGATTTCACTTTAGTCACTGTACCTTTTAACTTTTGCTTAACTAACCCCCTCATTTTTGTATAGTTCCCCCTTTTGAAATTAAATGCCACAGTGTTGGGCTGTTCTTCCTACCACAGGGATGTTGAATGCTATTGTATTATGGTCACTATTTCCAAGCGGTCCTGCTATAGTTACCTCTTGGACCAGCTCCTGCACTCCACTCAGGATTAAATCTAGAGTTGCCTCTCCCCTTGTGGGTTCCCGTACCAGCTGCTTCATGAAGCAGTCATTTAAAGTATCGAGAAATTTTATCTCTGCATTTCATCCTGAAGTGAAATGTTCCCAGTCAATATGGGGATAATTGAAATCCCCCACTATTATTGGGTTCTTAATTTTGATAGCCTCTCTAATTTCCCTTAGCATTTCATCATCACTATCACTGCCCTGGTCAGGTGGTCAATAATAGATCCCTAATGTTATATTTTTATTAGAACATGAAATTTCTATCCATAGAGATTCTATGGAACATGTGGATTCACTTAAGATTTTTACTTCATTTGAATCTACATTTTCTTTCACATATAGTGCCACTCCTCCCCCTGCACGACCTGTTCTGTCCTTCCGATATATTTTGTACCCCGGAATGATTGTGTTCCATTGATTGCTCTCAGTCCACCAGGTTTCTGTGATGCCTATTATATCAATATCCTCCTTTATCACCCCAGGCACTCTAGTTCACCCATCTTATTATTTAGACTTCTAGCATTTGTGTACAAGCACTTTAAAAACTTGCCCCTGTTTATTTGTCTTCCCTTTTCTGATGTGCCAGATTCTTTTTTATGTGACTGTTTATCATCTGACCCGGCCCTTACATAATACTCTTCCGTCCTCTGCTCCTGGCTATAACCTGGAGATTCTCTATAATCAGACTCTGCCCTAAGAGAAGTCTGTGTCCGATCCACATGCTCCTCTGCAGCAGTCGGCTTTCCCCCCATCTCCTAGTTTAAAAACTGTTCTGCAACCTTTTTAATGTTTAGTGCCAGCAGTCTGGTTCCACTTTGGTTTAGGTGGAGCCCATCTCTCCTGTATAGGCCCCTCCCATCCCAGAAGTTTCCCCAGTTCCTAATGAACGTGAACCCCTCCTCTCTACACCATCGTCTCATCCACGCATTGAGACTCTGAAGCTCTGCCTGCCTACCTGGCCCTGCGCGTGGAACTGGGAGCATTTCTGAGAATGCCACCATAGAGGTCCTGGATTTCAGTCTCTTCCCTAGCAGCCTAAATTTGCTTCCAGGACATCTCTCCTACCCTCCCCTATGTCATTGGTACCTGCATGTACCACAACCACCGGCTCCTCCCCAGCACTACACATAAGTCTGTCTAGATGCCTCGAGAGATCCGCAATCTTCGCACCAGGCAGGCAAGTCACCATACGGTTCTCCCGGTCATCACAAACCCAGCTATCTATGTTTCTAATAATCGAATCTCTCATTACTAACACCTGCCTTTTCCTAGAAATTGGAGTTCCCTCCCCCGGAGAGGTAACCTCAGTGCGAGAGGCAACCCCAGCACCCTCTGGAAGGAGGGTCCCAACTACGGGAAGGTTTCCCTCTGCTCCCATTGACTGCTCTGCTTCCCTGGGCCGTTCTTCCTCCTCAACAGCACAGGAGCTGTCTGAGCGGAGGTGGGACAATTGTACAGTGTCCCGGAAAGCCTCATCAACATACCTCTCTGCCTCTCTTAGCTCCTCCAGTTCCGCCACCCTGGCCTCCAAAGTCCGTACGTGGTCTTTGAGGGCCAGGAGCTCCTTGCACCGACTGCACACATACACCACCCGCCCACAGGGCAGGTAATCATACATGCAACACTCAGCGCAATAAACTGGATAGCCCCCACTCTGCTGCTGGGCTTCAGCCTGCATTGTCTCCTAGTTAATGGAAGGGTGGTTTACAGAAAGGGGTTTTGAAATGTGGTTTGGTTTATAGGTTTTAAGTGGGACTACAGGGGAAGGGTTAGGACCGACGAGGGACTCCCGCTCCCTTCCCACTGCCCTTCCAAACTCCTTTGCGAAACTCTCTGTTAGCAGCCCCTGTTCGCCTGTTGTTCATAGTACAGGATTCTTGGCATTTGGCCGTGAAAGCAGTATGGTCGCATGCCTCAGTTTTCCCTTTCATACAGCACATCAGGTCTGGAACGTCTTTTCCCTGTGAAAAGTTCCAAGACTGTTTACAGGCATTAACAGTGCAACATTAGCATTACAAGGCCTTCTAACATAAAGTGTGTTCTCGTGTATTCCTCTTAACGTGTTCAAGGGATTTTCCAAAAGATTAGGCACATTGCACATTCTTACAGTTCTTGGTAATAGCAACACGTTAGTTACAAAAATTTTCATTAGTAATAACAAATTTATAGCAAGTATTTATTGCAAATCAAGTTGGTGTTAGCTCTGACTAGCCTGCTTGGTGGCCTATTAAGGACCATCAGCTACAACTGACCCATGGAGAGCAGGCAGATACGCCTTGTAACTCACCAAAGTGCAGGGACTTGCCCATGTGACTCCAGAGTCCATTTTGCTGTAATTTTCCACAGTAAGAACAAAGAGGTTCTTACACCTGGAAAAGCCTATATAAGGCTAATGCCTCATCTCCATCTTGTCTTCAATCCTGCTTCTTACCTCTGGAGGGACTTCGCTACAAACTGAAGCTCTGAACAAAGGATTGAATGACCCATCCCAGCTGTGGATGTTCCAGAGACTTGATTTGAAGCTGCAGTTTATTTCATTGCTGCTACAAGCTTGAACCAAGAACTTTCCCATTACTGCATGTAATTGATTCTATTTAACCAATTCTAGCTCTCATCTAGATCTTTTTCCTCTTATGAATAAACCTTTAGATTTTAGATTCTAAAGGATTGGCAACAGCATGATTTGTGAGTAAGATCTGATTTGTATATTGACCTGGGGCTGGGGCTTGATTCTTTGGGATCGAGAGAACCGTTTTCTTTTATTGGGGTGTTGGTTTTCATAACCATTCATACCCAGGACGAGTGGCACTGATGGTGATACTGGGAGACTGGAGTGTCTAAGGGAATTGCTTGTGTGACTTGTGGTTAGCCAGTGGGGTGAGACCAAAGTCTTCTTTGTCTGGCTGGTTTGGTTTGCCTTAGAGGTGGAAAAACCCCAGCCTTGGGCTGTAACTGCCCTGTGTTAAGCAATTTGTCCTGAATTGGCACTCTCTGTTGGGTCCCGCCAGAACCAGCATCGTTACAGTTCCTCATAGATTTTAAGGCCAGGCGGGACCATTGGGATCATCTAGTCTGAGCTCCTTCACCTTGCAGGCCAAAGAACCTCACCCATCCCCTCCTGTAATAGACCCATAACCTTCCCAGGCCTTTATGGCTTGGGGCAAACCAAGCAGTACTTGGTGTTGTTATAAATTGAGCTCATCAGGTTCCTTGGGCTAGATACCTCAATAATTCCCAGGCTTGAGAAGCTCCTTGTAGAGGTATCAGCTACAACACCTTCCCTGGGCCCTAGTGCCACCCCATCCAGCCTCTCCCTCCGCCCAGTGATGCTGGGGATGGCTAGCCAATGGGTTGCTTGTGCTTGAGGCTGCTGTCCCTTTAAGGCCGGAGAGTCCTGCTGTAACAGTACCTGCCTCTCGAAGGGGGTTAGCAGAACCTTCTCTCCAGCCACTCGGTAGATCGCCCACGTTCTGCTCTCCAGACCTTGGCCTTGCTCTGTTCCTGGGCTGCAGGTACTCGAGCCCAGGAAGCTCAGCTAATATGTGGAATGCAGGCGCAGTGGACTGGGGTTTAAGTTGCAGGGCACCTCAACTATCCAAGCCTCAGGTCTTGCGATCTGTTTTCCACAGCTTGACTGTGGCCATTCATTATACTAAAGCCTCCTTTAATTATTAGCAACTTCCTCCCCTGCTCCGACACCCCAGCCCCATGACATCTCAGCTCTTGGACGGCGTGCTGTAGAGAGGGGAAATGGGGTCACAGTTGTTGGTGTCACTAGGCATAAATCTAGGTAACTCGGGAGGATGAAAGACCACGAGTGTCGATGAAGTCTTCTTGCTCTAGGCCTGAGTGAACCAAAGTTCTTCCATGTTGTGAACTTTAACCAGCCGAAACTGCTAACAGCCAAAAAGCAAAAATTTGTAACTGTCAGCTTTCTTAGCTCGCAGCTGCAGTACAGCTTGAAACAGCAAAAAGCGGTAGTGATACGGGGGAGAAGGGGGGGGAAAGTCTGCATGCGTCTGTGTCGTAAAGGCCAGAGATAAACATGCGAATGGGAAGGTTTCTAACAAGCTACAATTTATTGCTTAATGTATCTGCTGCAAGGGGAGGGAGGAAGGGGGAGACAGGAAGAAACAAAGGCCAGTACAGACAACTTGGAATATAAAAAGGGGAACTTGCTTTTATCAGTGCACTTGATTTGAGATATTGCTTCTCCTAGTGCCTTTTCAAGATCTTGAATAAACTTGGTTTGCTTCTCCACCCTGGTGTGTTAATTAGTGTGATGCACACCGGGCAACGAACCCCGCTGTTGCCCCCTTGGGCCCTCTGGGCCGGCAACACACATACTCCATTTGGATGGCACTCCCCTCGGGTCTGTGGCAGATCTCGCCTTCTTTCGCTCTTTGGGTCAAGGGCCTCACTTCCTTCCTGCCCCAGCCCCTTCCTCGGGTCTTGTGTCTGCCAACTTGGAAATGCCAAACTCCATCTTTCCATCACCCCAGGAAAGCCCTGCCCCTTATCTCCTAGGAAGTTTCTCTTCTGAGCCCTGTGCAAACCAAGTGCCCCATGGAGTCCCCTGCTTTCCACCCTCTAGTATAAACATCTCTGGGGCATTTCACCCCACTGCTGCCTCCCTTCGATGTCTAACACCAGGTCAGCTTCTGAGAACTTAGAGGGTTTGCTGTTCTCCTCCATGGATTGTTGGCTTTTATTCACACATGTAGCCAAAACATCTGTAAGGAAGAGACTTTGGCCATGCATCTGCCAAGGAAGGATTGATTCTTGAACCAGAGGAGGTCAAGTAACAAATCCAGTGAGCTGTTCACACCATCAGTCTCGTCCAAACCCCAGGCCCCGCTTTCATCTTGGAATCCGGGGTTAAACGTCACACCCCAAGGAGAGTCTCTTATACGTCAGTCTCTGTGTCCCAGGACAACACGCCATTGTTCTCAGCCACTTTGGCCCATGCTTACCAGGCCCGCTGGATGGTAGGGAGATGGTGGAATTTGTGGGCCCTTCTGTTAGTGGGCCTGCTGGCAGGGTGGGATTCAGTAGCATGGGAACCGGAGGGAGTATAAGGGCCCTTCCATTAATCAAACCCTAACCTTGCCCGTTGGCCCCTAAACCCTGCCCCTTGACCCCTTAAGCCCCGACCATCTGTCATCGGAAGTCCCACCCATGGGGGATAGTACTTCCAGGGTCGAGGCGGACACATGACCTGAAGCAAAGTGTGTCATGTGACCCTTCTAAGAACTCCTCCCACTGCCCTCTACCAATCAGGATGGGCTTTGCCCCTGTAGGCCCACCCTGAGGGGAGATTTGACCAATCAGGGGTGTTCTGGGGCGGGGTGACCCGTCCAGAAGTGGTTCGTGTGACCTCTCTAAGAACTCCTCCTACTGTCCTCTACCAATCGCAATGGGTTTCAGCCACATAGGAGCACCCCGAGAGCAGGTTTGACCAATCGGGGGTGTTCTGGGTTGGGGTGACCCACCCAGAAGAGGGTCGTGTGACACCTCTAAGAATTCCTCCCAGCGCCCTCTACCAATCAGAGTGCAGCACCATCACCCCATAAGTCCCAGCACCGGGGCAGAAGAGGCCCTCTTTTACCCAGAACGCGTGCTCTAGAGATCATGGAGACATGGACTCCTTCACCACCCCCGTGAGAACGTCAGACTTTGTTTTAGCGCCGAGACCTTTGGACTTGTGTGGAGGAAGCGCTACATCAGCAAGAGTTGCGACGAGGGCCCTTTGACTCAGCCATTGATGGATACACTGGAACCCGAAACCCAGACCCTCGTGAAGCACCCCAATGAGTGTGACCACCTCTCATTGTCTGCCCCCTTAGAGGGGGAAGGCGAATGCAGCTCGGGGGAGTCACTGGAGGACAAGGTGAACGGAAAAGATGTCGCTCAAGTAAATGAATGAATAAGAAGTGATGGTTGATGATGGGGTGTAATGGGTTAGGAACCGTGGGGTTGCGTAAATCTAAAAACAAGCAGTGGGGGGCTTACACTGTTTCTTTTTCTGAAAATCTCTCAACAGCTCGATGTCTTTCTAGAGGCCTTTGAGAACTCACAGATCGGTAGCCACGTTGGAGTAAATATATCATGCATCAGCTGTTTTTGCTCATGTCTGAGACACAGATCTCAAGAGGAAAATCCGGAAAAGGACAAAATGGAAGCATGAACCAGCTCAGACTCCCTTATGGCAGGGGTCATGGTGTCCGTTTTTACAGGCAGGCGGCTGTAAAAGTTTGTGTTAAACCAGGCGATTAATAAAACGTATTTAAATATGTCAATATGAATGTGTCCCCCTTCATATTTGTGTTAGTAAAAGACGGTGCCAGTAACAGTCATGTCTACACCGGCCGCTCTGTTAAAGAAAATATATTACACCCCTGGGGAAGTTGGGAGCTTCGGCGGGTGACCCTTCTTTTTCAAGTGGCCAAAAAGCCTCGTAAAACGCTTACACTTTACATAAACCGGCTCGAATACATTTTAAAAGAAACAAGACCATTGGGTCAGATGTGGATGCGCAATGGCAGGCAGATTCGGTGAAGATGCATCGGTTCTCCAAATGCAACATCGGTTTTAAATCCATCTTAACAGTGATAGACATTCTATCCAAATCTGCCTGGGCCTTAGGCCTAAAAGACCAGACGCATGGTGAGGTATCCAAGGCCTTTAAAGCTATTTTCAGCAAAGGTCGCATGCCTCAAAAATTACAAACCGATCGGGGGAAAGAATTTTTAAACAAACCTTTAAGCAGATTGTTAAAGTGGCATGGAGTTCACCAGTTTGTTACTAATAAGGAAGTCAAAGCAGGGGTTGTAGAGGATGTGGAGATATTTTACAGCCCATATCACCTTTTGCTACATTGACGTGTTACCTGAGTTTATAAAGAGTTACAACCAGAGTTTTCACAGAACTCTACGTACCAGACCCGCTGATGTTAGCCCTTCAAATTCTCTGAAGGTATGGAAAACGGTTTACAGAGATGGTTTTAAAATAAAACCGGTTGTTGCCTCTTTTAGAAAAGGCGACCATGTGAGACTATTTAAAACCAAAAAGCTTTTCAAAAGGTTATGAACAGATGTTTACCGATGAGATATTCCTTGGGCATGCCTAGCCTTGCTCAACACGTGCTTCAACAAGCCCAGACGTGTATTTTGCAATGATTTTCATAGCCCTATTACCCAATAAAGCCCCCCAGGTGAGGGGATTAAAGACAATTGATGTTTGGGGTTTGTTTTTAAAAAATAAAAATGACCAATTCAGAAAAAAGGACACAGATTATTATTTTTTTAATAAAAATAATCGCTTGTGAGGTCCCCTAAATAATCCCCCAGAGGGGGATTCCAGTCACCCTCCCTTTTCACAAATATCACGAGTCAGTGTCGTGGTACAGGCACCGCTCTTGCAACCTGTCTAGGAGGTTGTATAGTTCTAAGCGGGCATAAGCGGTGGTGAAACAGGCTATGAAGACGTTGGTATTGCCAGAGACAGAGTACTGGTCTTTTGCGAGCTTCCAAGACACACATGCGGTTTCATCATCGATAAACTCGCAGGATGAAACCTCGTAACTGGGGGAAAACAGGTACTGAAACAGTTTCAGAGGGGTAGCCGTGTTAGTCTGGATCTGTAAAAGCAGCAAAGAGTCCTGTGGCACCTGATAGACTAACAGACGTATTGGAGCATGAGCTTTCGAGGGTGAATACCCACTTCGTACCCACTTTCAGGTACTGAAAGCGTTCATCAGGGTCTCTCACCATGCAGCTGTTGGATAGGTTTGTTCTTTGGCCAAATTTACCCCACAGAGAATTTAAAAACAGTTTAGCCATTTGGCGTTTAGGGTTGTCAGTTGGACCGTGTGCTTGATTGTTTGTTTGAACAGTGTGAATTGGGAGGCTTTGTTCCAGGTGGGACTTGAGTGGGCCCGACTGCTATAAAAAGGCAGTCAGCAGCGAACCAGCTGAGCGGCGAACAGCAGAGGCTAACAGAAGGCGTTTGCCTGGGATCTGTCCAAGAGGAGGTCCGCTAAGTGCTGCATTGGGGGGCTGTGTTGGTGAGTATCTGAGGCTTTGGCTACACTTACACTTCAAAGCACTGCTGCGGCAGCGCTTTGAAGCGCTAAGTGTAGTCAAAGCGCCAGCTCTGGGAGAGAGCTCTCCCAGCGCTGTCTGTACTCCACCTCCCTGTGGGGAATAACGTACAGCGCTGGGAGCCGCGCTCCCAGCGCTGGGGCTTTGACCACACTGGCGCTTTGCAGTGCCGCAATTTGCAGCACTGGAGAGGGTGTGTTTTCACACCCTGCTGCAGCGCTGCAAATTTGTAAGTGTAGCCAAGCCCTTAGTGTCTGTTGCAGGGGACAGTTTGTCAGTTGGACCGTGTGCTTCATTGTTTGATTGTTTGAACGGTGTGAATTGGGAGGGCTTTGTTCCAGGTGGGCCTTGAGTGGGCCTGACTGCTATAAAAAGGCAGTCAGCAGCGAAGCAGCTGAGCGGCGAACAGAGGGAGTTTGCCTGGGGAGAGCCCACTGAGGCTTTCATCTTGCGGGCTTCTGTAAGTTGCTGCAACAGCTGAGGAAGCTCTTAGAAGGAAGAAATTATGGAAGGTGAGCGTTCAGGTGTTGTAACCTGCACAGGTTGTGCCATGTTTGTCTTTCTTCCACAGGACAGAAGCGACTTTGTTTGTACAAAGTGCAAGCTGGTCTCCATATTGGAAGAGAAGGTTCAAGGTCTGGAGAAACAAGTATCGACCCTGCGTTTCATAAGAGAAAATGAAGATTTCCTGGACAGACGTCAGGATATGCTTCTACAGGCACAACATCCTGAAGAATCGGAGCAGGTTGGGCAGAGGGGAGAGAGGGACGGTGAAGAAATTTGGCAGCATGTGACCTCCAGAAGAAGAAAAAGGAGCGTCCATGTACCAGCAATGGAGATGCAGATGAGCAACCGTTTTCATGTTCTTTCCACAGGTACTAATGTGGAGAGTGGACTAGATGATTGTGACGTTATGAGTGTGGTATAATATTTCATTGAAAGGTGACAGGGCCAGAAAGAGTTAATCAACTCACAGACTGACCTGACCCATGGGTGAACCTTAAGGACTGGTTAGGAAGATATGTAAATTAATAGAGCTTTGAAATGCAAGTCTGCATTGTTAGCGGTAAAAGGGTAGATGTTTGCTCAGGGCTTGTGATGTAAGCAAACAAGTCTTGTCTATTGCTATAGTTTGAATTCAAAGATCAAAAAAGGAATATTAACATTTAGGAAGATACTTGAGTGAAATAGTATTATTGTCTATGTGTCTCTTTGAAGGTTGTGGTAACCTGTATCTGAACTGTTTAATGGATAAATTACCCTGTGCTAATTGCCAGGATGTTTGGGAGAAGGAGAGGTAAGCCTATTGTTTTCTCAGGCCAAAAGGCTGCTGGAAATGTATAAAAACCCTGGGACACGATCCTGCTTCATCTTAGATCTGCTTTGGGTTTCAAGAGGGGGAAACCTTAAGCCACAAGGACTGAGATCCCCAGTCACTGACTGGAGTCACCCTGAATACGGACATTGGACTATAACCTATGGACTATTTCTAAAAGGACTTTTGGCAACTACAAGCTCATCTCTGCTATGTATCTGAACCTCAAGAGTTGAATTCAAGTCTGTCTGTATCTTGATCTTTTAACCAACACTCTCTCTCTTTTTTCTTTTTAAATAAATTTTAGCTTAGTTAATAAGAATTGGCTGTAGCGTGTATTTTGGGTAAGATCTAAGTTATAATTGGACCTGGGTGTGTGGCTGATCCTTTGGGATTGGAAGAACCTTTTCTTTTATATGATGAGATAAGATTTTCAGGAATCATCAGCATATCTGACAGGTGTGTCTGGATGGAGGCCTAAGGCTGGGCACTTTAAGGGAACTGCGTGGTTTGGACTTCTGAGTAACCAGTAAGGTACTACAGAAGCTGTTTTGTGCTGGTTGGTAAATCTAAGTATTGGAATAACCACCTGCATTTGGGGTTTGTCTGCCCAGTTTGGTTTCCAGTTCACCCTGATTGAGTGACCTCAGCTGGCTCCCACGGGCAGCACCGTCACAATGATACATCTGAGAGAAGGGAGCAGAAGGAGACTCCACCAATTGGAAGGCACGAGATGCACTGTCCTAGGGATGGGGGTTCCACAACCACCGCTCCCAAGAGAAGGAGAAGGGTGGTGGTGGTGGTTGGGGACTCCCTTCTCAGGAGGACTGAGTCATCTATCTGCCACCCCGACCGAGAAAACCGAGAGGTCTGCTGCTTGCCAGGGGCTAGGATTCACGATGTGACGGAGAGACTGCCGAGACTCATCAAGCCCTCAGACACTACCCCTTCCTGCTTCTCCACTTGGGCACCAATGATACTGCCAAGAATGACCTTGCAGACTATGTGGCCCTAGGAAGAAGGATAAAGGAGTTTGAGGCACAAGTGGTGTTCTCGTCTATCCTCCCTGTGCAGGGAAAAGGCCTGGTAGGGATCATCGAATTGTGGAAGTCAATGAATGGCTATGCAGGTGGTGTCGGAGAGAAGGCTTTGGATTCTTCGACCATGGGATGGTGTTCCAAGAAGGAGGAGTGCTAGGCAGAGACGGGCTCCACCTAACAAAGAGAGGGAAGAGCATCTTGCAAGCAGGATGGCTACCCTAGTGAGGAGGGCTTTAAACTAGGTTCACCGGGGGAAGGAGACCAAAGCCCTGAGGTAAGTGGGGAAATGGGATACCGGGAGGAAGCCCGAGCAGGAGAGTGCAAGAGGAGAAGACTCCTGTCTCAGACTGAGAAAGCAGGACAATCAGTGAGTTATCTTAAGTGCCTATATGCAAATGCAAGAAGCATGGGAAACAAGCAGGGAGAACTGGAAGTCCTGGCACAGTCAAGGAGCTATGATGTGATTGGAATAACAGAGACTTGGTGGGATAACTCACATGACTGGAGTACTGTCATGGATGGATATAAACTGTTCAGGAAGGACAGGCAGGGCAGAAAAGTTGGGGGAGTTGCATTGTATGTCAGAGAGCAGTATGACTGCTCAGAGCTCCGGTATGAAACTGCAGTGACCATGAGATGGTCGAGTTCAGGATCCCGACACAAGAAAGAAAGGAGAGCAGCAGAATACAGACCCTGGACTTCAGAAAAGCAGACTTTGACTCCCTCAGGGAGCTGATGGGCAGGATCCCCTGGGAAAATAACATGAGGGGGAAAGGAGTCCAGGAGAGCTGGCTGTATTTTAAAGAATCCTTATTGAGGTTGCAGGAAAAAAACATCCCGATGTGTAGGAAGAATAGTAAATATGGCAGGCGACCAGCTTGGCTTAACAGTGAAATCCTTGCTGATCTTAAAGGCAAAAAAAGAAGCTTACAAGAAGTGGAAAATTGGACAAATGGCCAGGGAGGAGTATAAAAATATTGCTCAGGCATGCAGGAGTGAAACCAGGAAGGCCAAATCACACTTGGAGTTGCAGCTAGCGAGAGACGTTAAAAGTAACAGGAAGGGTTTCTTCAGATATGTTAGCAACAAGAAGAAAGTCAAGGAAAGTGTGGGCCCCTTACTGAATGAGGGAGGCAACCTAGTGACAGAGGATGTGGAAAAAGCTAATGTACTCAATGATTTTTTTGCCTCTGTCTTCACGAACAAGGTCAGCTCCCAGACTGCTGCACTGGGCAGCACAGTATGGGGAGAAGGTGACCAGCCCTCTGTGGAGAAAGAAGTGGTTCGGGACTATTTAGAAAAGCTGGATGAGCACAAATCCATGGGGACGGATGCGTTGCATCCGAGGGTGCTAAAGGAGTTGGCGGATGTGATTGCAGAGCCATTGGCCATTCTCTTTGAAAACTCATGGCAATCGGGGGAGGTCCCAGATTACTGGAAAAAGGCTACTGTAGTGCCCATCTTTAAAAAAGGGAAGGAGGAGGATCCGGGGAACTACAGGCCAGTCAGCCTCACCTCAGTCCCTGGAAAAATCATGGAGCAGGTCCTCAAGGAATCAATTCTGAAGCACTTAGAGGAGAGGAAAGTGATCAGGAACAGTCAGCATGGATTCACCAAGGGCAAGTCATGCCTGACTAACCTAATTGCCTTCTATGACGAGATAACTGGCTCTGTGGATGAGGGGAAAGCTGTGGACGTGTTATTCCTTGACTTTAGCAAAGCTTTTGATACGGTCTCCCACAGTATTCTTGCCAGCAAGTTAAAGAAGTATGAGCTGGATGAATGGACTATAAGCTGGATAGAAAGCTGGCTAGATCGTCGGGCTTAATGGGTAGTGATCAATGGCTCCATGTCTAGTTGGCAGCCGGTTTCAAGCGAAATGCCCCAAGGGTCGGTCCTGGGGCCGGTTTTGTTCAATACCTTCATTAATGATCTGGAGGATGGCATGGACTGCACCCTCAGCAAGTTTGCAGATGACAGTAAACTGGGAGGAGTGGTAGATACACTGGAGGATAGGGATAGGACACAGAGGGACCTAGACAAATTAGAGGACTGGGCCAAAAGAAACCTGATGAGGTTCAACAAGGACAAGTGCAGAGTCCTGCACTTAGGATGGAAGAATCCCATGCACTGTTACAGACTAGGGACCAAGTGGCTAGGCAGCAGTTCTGCAGAAAAGGACCTAGGGGTTACAGTGGACGAGAAGCTGGATATGAGTCAACAGTGTGCCCTTGTTGCCAAGAAGGCTAACGGCATTTTGGGCTTTATAAGTAGGGTCTTTCCAGCCCTCCTTTCTTTTAGATCCCCTGAGGATATAGCAGCCACCAGTATTCTGAACAAAGCATCATATTTTCCCCAAATCTTCATCAGTTTTCTGAATGAAGCATCATACTTTTCCCAAACACTAGACTATGGGGAAGCTGTGACGAGTTTATGGTGTTGAGAGAATGGTTTGTCAGTCCTTGGTTTTTTATTCACAACCCCTAGAGCGCGTGCTCCGGGTTTGTGAATATGGGCATTTTCGCACACACAGTTTTCTCAGGGCTTGGTGTGGTGGTGGCCGCTGAGGAACTGGAGTTGTGTTTGTGTGGTTGGTTCTCAAAGGCTTTGATAAAGGCATCATTGAGCTGTTGAGAGATTTTCAGAAAAGAAACAGTGTAAGCCCCCCACTGCTTGTTTTTAGATTTACGCAACCCCGCGGTTCCTAACCCATTACACCCCATCATCAACCGTCACTTAGAATCATAGAATCATAGAATCTCAGGGTTGGAAGGGACCTCAGGAGGTCATCTAGTCCAACCCCCTGCTCAAAGCAGGACCAACACCAACTAAATCATCCCAGCCAGGGCTTTGTCAAGCCTGACCTTAAAAACCTCTAAGGAAGGAGATTCCACTACCTCCCTAGGTAACCCATTCCAGTTCTTCACCACCCTACTAGTGAAAAAGTTTTTCCTAATATCCAACCTAAACCTCCCCCTCTGCAACTTGAGACCATTACTCCTTGTTCTGTCATCTTCTACCACTGAGAACAGTCTAGGTCCATCCTCTTTGGAACCCCCTTTCAGGTAGTTGAAAGCAGCTATCAAATCCCCCCTCATTCTTCTCTTCTGCAGACTAAACAATCCCAGTTCCCTCAGCCTCTCCTCATAAGTCATGTGCTCCAGCCCCCTAATCATTCATTTACCTGAGTGATGTCTTTTCCATTCACCTTGTCCTCCGGTGACTCCCCCGAGCTGCGTTCGCCTTCCTCCTCTAGGGGAGCGGACAATGAGAGGCGGTCACGCTCATTGGAGTGCCTCACGAGGGTTTGAGTTTCGGGTTCCAGCGTATCCATCAACGGCTGAGTCAAAGGGCCCTCGTCGCAACTCTCGCTGATGTAGCGCTTTTCCCACACAAGTCCAAAGGCCCTCGGGGCTAAAACAAAGTCTGACGTTCTCACGGGGGTGGTGAAGGAGTCCATGTCTCCATGATTTCTAAAGCACGCGTTCTGGGTAAAAGAGGGCCTCTTCTGCCTCGGTGCTGGGACTTATGGGGTGATGGTACTGCACTCTGATTGCAGAGGGCACTGGGAGGAGTTCTTAGAGGGGTCACAGAACCCGCTCCTGGGGGGTCACCCCTCCCTGGAACACCCCCAATTGGTCAAACCTGCTCTCAGGGCTGTCCTATGCAGCCAAAACCCATCGCGATTGGTAGAGGGCAGTGGGAGGAGTTCTTAGAGGGGTCACACGAACCACTTCTGGACAGGTCACCCTGGCCCGGAACACCCCCTGATTGGTCAAATCTCCTCTCGGGGCAGGCCTACGGGGGCGAAACCTATCCTGATTGGTAGAGGGCAGTGGGAGGAGTTCTTAGAGGGGTCACATGACACACTTTGCTTCCGGTCATGTGTCCGCCATGGGTGGGACTTCCAGTGACAGGTGGTTGGGGCTTAAGGGGTCAAGGAGCGGGTTTTGAGGGGTCAAGGGGAGGGGTTAGTGTTTTATTGATGGTAGGGCCCTTATACTACTACCAGACACCCTTGGAGGCCCTTGCCTTCCCAAGGGATGGCTTTGTAAATTTAGCATCAGGTGTTCTTGAACGAGAGTCCTTGGACATTTGGGACTTCACTTTGTTTTGAAGCTTAGTGCAGGTTTTCTTGAGGCACATTAACATCCATTTGAGAATTGGAACTTTGCTCCTTGAAGGGGATGATGTCCTAGCTCTAGAGGCCTTTGGTGACTTTGGGGGAGAACCGTCAGGACTCCCAGTTGTTTTCTCCCCAGCTTGCGAAAGCCCTGTTGTACTTGTAGCAATGGACACCATCTTTGGTTGCTTACTGGAAGCCGTTTTCCCCATTCCATCCTGCGTCTTTCTCCTGTCTGCTGGAAGGAGCCACACCACTGGCATCTTTTTGTGGTTGGATGATGCTGAGGAGTCTCCTGGAGTCCATCGCTGTGGAATTCCATGGGATCTTCCAGGCAAGTCAGCACCTGCAGAGCCAGCTGGTCTCTTCCGTTGACGCTTACTGCACTTCTTGCAGACTCTAATTGGCAGCTGATCCCTGAAGAGCTTTGAATTCACAGTTCCATCGAGCCCATGTGGATCCATGATGTCTCGAAGACCATGCAGCTCAGCAGATGTCTCCTCCTGAGTTTTCTTACCCTTCATCTTTCCTGGATATGTCTTACGGCACTGCTGGCAGACTGAGACCTGGCCTGCCAAGGGGCGGGAGCTGCTCAACGTTTCCATCAGGTGCTTCAGCTGCAGGTCGTGTGCAGCCTGCCCAGCAATGAAAGAGTCAAGGGTGGATCTTGTTAGCTGCTCAGAGCCTGGGGCCTCTGGGGCAACCTGGTGGCTTTGGGTCCTGGGATGATCTGCCCTGCCCTCACCTGCCTGTGCCCCTGGCCCCAGACAAGAGCCTTCTCCCAAGAGAACCTTCCTCTCCATGTGCAGCTCCAGCTTCTCTTCAGTCCCTTTGGTGTCGCTCAAACTGGTAAGGGGCTTTCTCAACTCGCTCCTATAGAGGTGGAGTGTGGCTGTGAGCGTCTTCTCTGCTATTGCCGTCTCTCTCACGAGGGGAGCATCTCTGTGCGACTCTCTCACCATCTTTGGGAACGCCTCCATTTGGATCTCTGAGCATTTCTGAGCAATGTGATCCTGCAGCTTGACCACCACCGTGGGCACAAGCCTGGCCAGGATGGCATCAGGGGATGCCAGGATCCTGTGAGCCTTTTGAGGCAGGGGTCCAGAGGGGCAGACACATGGCTCCTGGATCACCTGTGCATGCTGAGGGCTGGTGTTGGATCTGAGGGGCTCCGGGACCTTTGCTGGAAATCCATATTTGGGCCGATCTGTGTCTAATATCAATTGCAGCTTGGTGTCCCGCTCATCCAGCAATGGCTCCCCCGGGATGGGGGTTTGTGGAGCTGGAGGCAGAAGAGCTGTGTGGGGTTTCTGGGGGGTGAGGGGTAAGCCCTGCTCATAAGAACATAAGAAAGGCCGTCTCTTTGTGTGCACGTGACAGTCCAGTTCCTCCAGGACTTCACAGCTTAGGAAAGGGACCCTGCTCATGTTGAACTTCACCCTGGGGTCTCTGTCTGGTGGGCGCAGAGCAGGGACGTTAGGGATCATCTTGGCCAGCAACTCTGTGTATGGGGTAGGAGCCCCCAGTTGACTCTGCAGATGCTTCTGGCGGATGTTGAAGTCTAAGCCACGGACTGACGTCTGGTCCAGACCCATGGTCTGCTCTCCCCGGTCTCGTCTGCTGTGGGCAGGAGGCCTGGTGAGAGGCTGGGCTTGGATGGGATGTGCGGATCCTTCCCAGCCCCCGACAGGCATGATCTCCCCTGTGTGGCAGAGGGGCTCTGACTGAATCATGGCGGCTTCTCTCAGGGAAAAGGAGCTGGGACTCCAGAGGGCAGAGGTGGTGGATTCCCTAGAGGAGTAGGAGAACTGGCTCATGGCAGATGTCGACACACTCGGCCTGTGGGAAAGAACAGACAGGGACAGATGGGACATGGCTCTCCTGAGCAAAGGCAGGGCTTGGGCACAGCCTTCCAACAGTAACGCAGTGGGGCAGTGCCTAGGCATGCATTGCACACCATACCCTGACACAAGGACATCAGCTGGGTAACAAAGGACTGAGAGGGGGAGCTGGCACTCATTTTATCTAGAACGATAACCCCTTCGTCACACGCACATGTGCAGCACCTAGCACAATGGGGCCTTCAGCATGATCGGGGATCTACTGCTATTTTAATAGAAAGATTAGCTAACAACAATTGGTTTGGGGGAGGAAGATGTGAGCATGTGGGTGTAACCCTTGCCAGAGGATGTTGTGAAGGCCAAGACTATAAACTATAAAAGGAATTAGATAAATTCATCAATGGCTATTAGCTAAGGTGGGCAGGGATGGTGTCCCTAGTCTCTGTTTGTCTGAAGCTGGGAATGGGCGACAGGGGATGGATCATTTGATGATTCCCTGTTCTGGCCATTCCCTCTGCTGCACTGGCATTGGCCAGTTTTGGAAGACAGGATACTGGGCTAGATGAACCTTTGTCTGACCCAGTCTGGCTGTTCTTATGTTCTTACATTCTAACCCACTGGAAAACTGTCCTGTTCTAATGGCTGATACCCTAGAGACTAACAACTTACTATTGCTCCCAGTTAACGGAGTTTCTCCGGTGGTGGAGGTCTGTGCTATGGTCCTGAAAGTCCTGGCTGATGACTCGTGTTTAGGGTGTATCACGTGGTGTCCCACTTACTGCTTGTCTGGTGCCTACTCTGGGGATGGGATTAGCTCTCGGTGTCAATGCCCCTTCCAATTGTCGCATGTGGTCACTGTCACTCCCACAATGACCCAGACAGTTTTCCTGTTCACTGCCCTGCCGGTCCAGGCCATGCCCTCGGGGGCTGGTAGGGAAACCTGGGCCCACACTTCACACTGGGGTCCAGGCCAGGGACCCTCAACCCAGCAGTTCTGGGCTTTCCTCTCCCAGCCTGGACTGCTTCCTACTACTCCTGGTTCCCCTCCTTGCTCTGGGTGCACCAGCTCCAAACACTCCCCCTCTTCCCAGGGAGGGGCTGCCCTTTCCCAGCCGCAGCCCCTGTCTCTTGCCAGCTTCCTGGCTTTATAGGCCCCATCTGTTCCTGCCAGCTGAGCCTGCTTGGAATCAATTCCCTGCTCCCCGGCTCTTCCTGCAGGTGCACCCTGTGGAGTTAATGGGCCTGCCTGGCCACCTTAGCCCCTTCCAGTGCTATGTGGGGTGGACACCCCCTCACAGGGTGTCATTTGATTGCTTTTTCTTTCAAACACAGCACGGGCAGGTTCTTGACAGTTGCCTGCTGGCAGATATTGCCGTACGGAAGGATTTGATCCTACTCACAACCCCAACTTGTAGTCTCTGCATTTAATTTCTGATAATCCCTCACCTCACTTTCGCTGGTATCTCACCTTGGAAGCTAAAGCCTCTTAGTGACTTTTTCCCTGTTATTTTAGGATCCTGGAGTGTCTGGTTTTCCCTGCTCCCTCCTCTCTACATTCACTCTCCTCTCCCACCCAGCCCCCAGTCTGGTGCCCCCTGGTCAGTTGCCTTACGGTATCAGAACTTCATCCAGGTGTCTGGCCACGTACTGTAGCCTCCTCTCAACCAGCCTGAGGCTCTGAGCCAAGCCGAACTTCTCCAGGTGCACAGGGCAGCTGTGGAACAGAGAGAGCAGATAGCTGAGTGCAGGCCCTGCCCTCGGGCCCTCTTTTACCCAGAGGGGAGGCACCGAAAGGCTCCCTGTCCCATTCTCCACTGAGGCAGCCTCCTCCCCTGCAATACCCAGGCCTTGGATGTTCTGGTTTGGGGTTAGCTGGATTGTTAGGTGAGCCCTGTCTAGTGCTGAGGAGGTGAGAGTGTATCCTACTGGCAGCCTGTGTGTCATGTCCCGCCCACAGAAGCTAATCAACATATAGGATAACAGTCTACTATAGCTGCCAACTAATACAGCTACCTCTTCAGCTCTAAGGGGTGTTTTATGCTGCAGAGCTGAAGGTCCAGGGTTCAAATCCTGCTGGGAACCCCTGCTGGGGGACTGGAGAAGGGGCCGTTACACAAGTGCTGCTGGATCCCTTTCACCCTACTCACTGTACCAGAAAGGCCAGCCTTCTGCCCAATCTGTCCACCTCACCTCCCTGGGGTGCACGGGGCTGCTCCCAGAAAACATTTTCTCCCCCTCCCAAGAGGGGAGGATGGTCCAGTCACAACACAATCTACCCCTCCACCACCACTGCCCCAGGTTAAATGAACTGTATGATGCTTGAGGAAGGGAATGACCCACGCTAATAATTGGAGATATACCAATCTCCTAGAACTGGAAGGGACCTGGAAAGTCCAGCCCCCTGCCTTCACTAGCAGGACCAATTTTTTGCCCCAAATCCCTAAGTGGCCTCCTCAAGGATTGAACTCATAACCCTGGTGTTGGTGTCATTAGGCATGACTCTAGGTAACTCAGGAGGGTGGAAAACCACAGTATCAATGAAGCCCTTCTGTAGTAGGCCTGAATGAACTAAAGTCACTCCATGTCTGACCAAAGCGCTTCCATGTTTATGTTTGAACTTTAATCGACCTAACAAGCTAGCAACATAGAATGGAATGTGTAACAGCTAGTTATCAAGTGCAACCCCACTCACACCGGTACTAGGAAATAATAATGAGGCCTGTATGCCTCTGGCTAAGGGGCAAAATAACAGATCAAAGAAATAAAACAAGATAACTGTTCACAGAAGAGTTACTAACGAGCTAAATATCAGAGGGATAGCCGTGTTAGTCTGGATCTGTAAAAGCAGCAAAGAATCCTGTGGCACCTTATAGACTAACAGTGTTTTTTTGCCAAGTATGACTTAACTGCTTAATGTAATTGCTACTGCAAAGTGTATTTGCTGCATGGGAGTGAAAGGTGGGGGGAGAGGGGGAGAGGGGGGTAATGAGAATGCTTAGCTGAAATCATGTATAAGAAGGGAAAAACGGCTTGTATCTGTGTGCAGGATTTGAGATTGCTATGTCTCCCTTGCACCTTATTTGGGCTCAAATAAACTTTGTCTGCTTCTCCACCTTGGTGTGTTTATTGGAGCGAAGCACACCGGGCAACGAACCACTGTTGCTGTCCTCGGGCCTCTGTGCCGGCAACACTGGGTTTAACAGGCCAATGCTCAAACCACTGAGCTATCCCTCCCCAGTATGATGTGGGGGGGTGGATTAGAGATGGCAACTTCTGCTGGGTGGGAATGAATTGCATGAGTCTAAAGGAGAAGAGTTCCTTGCGTGGTACATAGGTCGGGGCAGGGGAGGGATTACTCGGGTGGGGGTGAATTGCATGATGCTAAAGGAGAGGACTGACCCACTGCAGATTTATGGAGGGGGGCATTGCTTACCATGTCTCTAGGGATGCACCAGCCTCCTCCAGCTCTTCCTCACAGCACCCAAAAGCTGCCAGAAGTGAGACATAAAGGAGACATTGAGCTGCTTGGGCACCCTCTGCTTCCTAGCAGCCTATTGCCCCAGATTTCAGAGGCAGCCTGTGAATGGAGCCCCAGCCAGTGCCTCTGCACGACTCTGGGCATGACTGTGCCTTCGCAGGAAGAGGGGAGGCAGGTGGGGGAATAGACCCTATTTCTCTGCTTTGCATGGGGCCTGAGTCTGCCACCACAGCTGTGGGGTCAGGGGCTGCTTACCTTTTGGTTTCTGCTTTTTCTTTCTGTGTCTCCTCTTCCTCCGAAGAGCCTGCCACACACAGAGAAAGCAGCAGGGTTAGAAGAGAACTCCTCAATAAACCTGAGAGAACAATGAGCCAGAGGTGATTGCCATGTGGGGCCAGGGGGAAGTTTTTCTTTGTGGAAGACTATTGCACTATGAGGCCTCATGGGTAGGCATTGTGCTTTCCTGTGATGCAGACAATGTAGGGCACACAGCACAACCCAAAACAGGGGGTCACTGGAACAATCCAGGGGTTGGAGAAACAGCGATTGCTGGTACCCGGAGCCTGCAGAGTTTATAAGCATTGAAGGAGAGAGCCTGCAAAGTTCTCTTTCCTGCAGAGATGACAAAACTCTGCAGGTTTTAGGATTGCAGGGTATGCAACTAACCCCAGATACCATGCACGGAATTCAGACCTTGGGGGAGAAATCCAACCTCTGGACAACAGTGTTTCCTAGATACATATTTAGGGAATGCATGCTATCGGGGTTTTATCTGCATGCATTTGGGATGGCCATGCTACTCCTGAGTGGTGAAGCCATGAATGGGTTATGCAAATGCACCCAAACAAGTGCTGATATAACCCCAATATCATCCTTAAACGGCAGCTCTTTTACACCAAAAAACAACAACAGTTTGGCATGAGTTCAGCCCACTTGCCTGGGAGCTGCAAAGTTTCTTGAAGGTAAACCGCACTGCTTGCAGCTTAACTAGCCAGGTATTCCTTTCACAGGCTAGATCTTTCTCGCCTGGGCTCAGCCCCTGTCCCCCTCCCCCACAGTTTAGTTCCTTTATTTCTCCAGGTGTTTTCAGCAGTCTTCCTTTTGGGTCAGGGAGGTGGTGGAGAAGAGCCTAGATTAACTCCCTTCCAAGCCTTAAATAGGATTTGGCTATGACAGGAATCCTTTGTCTCCCAGTTTGACCCCTCACTCCCTCCTAGTGGAAAAATACCACCAGTCCCAAATGATGTCCATCTGAGGGAACTGAGATTGTTTAGTCCGCAGAAGAGAAGAATGGGGGGCGGGATTTGATAGCCGCTTTCAACTACCTGAAAGGGGGTTCCAAAGAGGATGGATCTAGACTGTTCTCAGTGGTGGCAGATGACAGAACAAGGAGCAATGGTCTCAAGTTGCAGTGGGGGAGGTTTAGGTTGGATATTAGGAAAAAACTTTTTCACTAGGTGTGACGAAGTGGGACTGTTCGTACTGGGGGCTGGGAATGCTGGGTACAGATCTTAAGTATCTAGCAAAGCAAAAGGCCAGTACAACCGAATGCCTGACACTCTGTCTCCTAGCAACTGATGGCCTGGGCACCTCCCCTGCAAAGGTGCAACTAAAGGTGTTGGAGACAAAGGGGTCAGGTGACCTCCTGGCCCTGGAAAGAAGCTGAGCAGAAAGGAGGGGCCGGAGGGGGTTGGGCAGACTGGAGCTGGCTGGGGAAAGGAGGGAAGCAGAGACAGGGCTCTGATCCCCAATGGGGGCTGTGGGGCTCCTGGGGCCCCAAGATGGACCTAACCGGGGGGATCCTGTTATCTGTGCCTGCAAGACCTGTGTTGGACTGTGTTCCTGTCGTCTAAATAAACCTTCTGCTTTACTGGCTGGCTGAGAGTCCTGGTGAATCGGCAGGGAGCCCGGGGGTGCAGGGCCTGACTCCCCCACACTCCGTGGCAACTGGTGTTAACGGTGGGATCTACTGCACCCCGTGGACGGCGCTTCCTGCAGTAAGTGACTGGGGAGCAGTAAAACGAAGGGGGATTAACCCCTGGGAGAGTGTGACCAGAGAGAAGGACTTTGCAGTAACAGGGTCCCCCGGGGGATCGCAGCGAGCGGTCCCAGGGGCGGAGGAGTCTGCAGCTCGACCCTGGCAGAGAGGTGGTGACCTCAAGGACTGGCACACTAGGGGTCCCCCTAGAACCCATGGGGAGCGGCGAACACCCCGGCCTGCGAGTGGCCAGCAGGAAGATGTATGCCAAGCAGCGCAAGTGTGACCTGGTGGAGCTGTGCAAGCGGAGGGGGCTGCACAGTGGGAAGCTCACCAAGGACCAGCTGATTGCCCAGCTGGAGGACGAAGATCGCGTGACTGAACCGATCCCTGTCTCTGAGGGAAACAGTCTGGCAGAGGCAGCGCAGGCACCAGTGTCTGTCCCCGCTGGGAGTGGTCAGCCGGCCGCTGAGGGCTTCCCGAGACCCCCCACCCCTAGGCCTAGGGGGAGAGGGAGGAGGAGCCCAGCGGCTACCGAGGGCACCGTGACCCCCCCGGCCAGCAGGGGATCGGCCAGGCAAAGCTCACCCCCCAGCAGGGGATCGTCCCGGCGACGCTCGGCCTCCGTGGAGCGCAGGCGGCTGGACTGGGAGAGAGAGATAAAACTGAGAGAGCTGGAGGATCGTGAGAAACAGAGGGAACATGAGGAGAGACAAAGCCAGCGTGAGCGGGAGGAGAAGGAAAACCAGCGTAAACACGAGGAGAACCAGCGCCAGCAGGAACGGGAGGAGAAGGAGAAGCAACGTAAACATGAGCTGGAACTGGCCCAGCTGAACAACAGTAAGGCCCCGGCTGCGTTGAGTGAGGGGGGACTCAAGCCTACAAAGAGCTTTGATAAGAGCTTCCTGGCCCGGCGTAAGGAGGGGGAGGACATAGATACCTTCCTGACGGCCTTTGAGAACGCCTGCGAGCTGCACCGGGTTGACCCTGCAGACAGGATCTCGTTTCTCACCCCCTTACTGGACTCCACCGCCATGGAGGTGTACAGCCGAATGAAAGGGGCGGAGGCGGGGGACTACAACCTGTTCAAAGAGGCCCTGCTCCGCGAGTTTGGGCTGACCCCGGAGATGTACCAGAAGAGGTTCCGGAGTCAACATAAGTCCTGGGAGGTCACATACCTACAACTGGTCAACCGGGCGCAGGGATATGCCCGCAAGTGGACAGCTGGGGCCCAAACTAAAGAGGACCTGCTTGACCTATTCATACTGGAGCACCTGTATGAGCAGTGCCCGTCTGACCTGAGGCTGTGGTTGATGGACCAGAAGCCGGAGAACCCGCAGCATGCAGGCCAGCTGGCCGACCAATACATGGACAGTCGGGCAGGGGATAATAGGGAGGCGTCTCGAAAGAGCAGGTCTGCCTCAACACAGAGAGAGAGTCACCATGGGACCTCCCAGAAGGGGCCGAGGGAGAGCCCCCACCAAAGGGAAACATCCGGCATCAGGTCCAGCCGTCCCACTCGAGGGGACCCACGAGACATGGGCTGCTATCACTGTAGCCAACGAGGCCACATACGGTGCCCCAAGCTCCGGGACAAACTGAGCAGACCAACCCCACACCAGGTCAACTTGGTAGATACCCAGCCGGATGAGGGGCAGCGTTCGCAGGAAAGGGGGGCTGGCCGCGTACCACCTGCAAAGGAGGGAGGGGGGCCCCGGGTCGGCCCCTCCGAGGGGCTGGATGCTCCCGGCCCTGAGTTTTGGGTTTACAGGGTGGGCACGGGGCTACCCCTCCGGAAAGAGTGCCTTGTTCCCCTGGAGGTAGACGGGAGGGAGGTCACTGGGTACTGGGACACGGGTGCAGAGGTAACACTGGCCCGGCCCGGGGTGGTGGCCCCAGATCGGATGGTGCCCAACACCTTCCTGACCCTGAGAGGTGTGAGTGGGACCCCATTCAAGGTGCCCGTGGCGAGGGTACACCTGAAGTGGGGGGCCAAGGAGGGCCCCAAGGACGTGGGGGTACATTCCCATTTGCCCACAGAGGTGCTAATGGGGGGGACCTCGAGGACTGGCCAAGCAACGCCCGGGGTGCCCTGGTCATGACCCGTAGTCAGAGTCGGCGCAGGGCACTGCACCCTGACAACGGGGAGGGTACTCGGCCCGAGGTGCAGGGCCCTGACCTGGTGGGGAGGGAACGCCCACGGACACGGTTCAGAAAGGCTGCGGCCTCAGACCCAGCCGGTGAGAGAGAGCAGGTCCCCATCCCTGTCCCAGCTGCTGAGTTCCAGGCCGAGGTGCAGAAAGATCCCTCCTTGCGGAAGATAAGGGATCTGGCCGACCTCAGTGGGGGACAGACCATGGGGGGAGGTGGCCGGAAAAGGTTCCTGTGGGAGAAGGGGTTCCTGTACCGAGAATGGGCTCCCCCAGGGAAAATGGAGTCAGGGGGGATCAGGAGGCAGCTGGTGGTTCCCCAGAAGTATCGCCGCCAGCTGCTGTGCCGGGCCCATGACATCCCCCTCGCAGGCCACCAGGGAGCCTGGCGTACCCAGCAGCGGCTGCTACGAAACTTTTACTGGCCTGGGGTCTTTACCCATGTCCGGCAGCACTGCCGCTCCTGTGACCCCTGCCGGGGGGGGGAGGGAGGAGGAAGGCCTGGGACAGGGGGAAAATGCCTGTAGGACCCTTGCCCAGCACAGAGGAGACTTTCCAGAGGGGGACCAGGGTCAAAAGGGGGGCTCTAAACCAAGAGAGCCCGAAGCGCAGCCCCTCAGCCTGGAACGTGGGGAGAAGCCCCCAGCCCAGCTTGAACCCCAGGGGTACTGGGGTGGGGAAAGGGCACGAGCTGCATAAGCCTTCTCAGCTGCAGACTGCGAGCGCCCTCGAGTCCCCCCGACCTAAAGCGGGGCAGGAAACTGGAATGGCCTGGGGTAACGCTTCCCCCATTACTGGCGGGGCCCTGGGGCCTCTGTGGGAATGTAGGTGGGTTCGAACTTCCCCAGGTCACTGGCTGGAGTGACCCCGCTCAGTTCGGTCTCGAAGCGGGGAGAGGTGTGACGAAGTGGGACTGTTCGTACTGGGGGCTGGGAATGCTGGGTGCAGATCTTAAGTATCTAGCAAAGCAAAAGGCCAGTGCAACCGAATGCCTGACACTCCTAGCAACTGATGGCCTGGACACCTCCCCTGCAAAGGTGCAACTAAAGGTGTTGGAGACAAAGGGGTCAGGTGACCTCCTGGCCCGGGAAAGGAGTGAGCAGAGAGGAGGGGCCGGAGGGGGTTGGGCAGACTGGAGCTGGCTGGGGAAAGGAGGGAAGCAGAGACAGGGCTCTGATCCCCAATGGGGGCTGTGGGGCTCCTGAGGCCCCAAGATGGACCTAACCGGGGGGATCCTGTTATCTGTGCCTGCAAGACCTGTGTTCCTGTCGTCTAAATAAACCTTCTGCTTTACTGGCTGGCTGAGAGTCCTGGTGAATCGGCAGGGAGCCCGGGGGTGCAGGGCCTGACTCCCCCACACTCCATGGCAACTCTAGGAGGGTGGTGAAGCACTGGAATGGGTTACCTAGGGAGGTAGTGGAATCTCCTTCCTTAGAGGTTTTTAAGGGCAGGCTTGACAAAGCCCTGGCTGGGATGATTTAGTTGGGAATTGGTCCTGCTTTGAGCAGGGGGTTGGACTAGATACCTCCTGGGGTCCTTCCAACCCTGGCCTTCTATGATTCTATGAGGTGACATGATCACATGTCGCTGCAGTGTCAAAGCAGCATCCCATGAAACTTCTCAGGAAGGAGGAAGATTACTATCTTTCAAGTCCTATTGTCTTTCCTAATGGCCCATCCAGGCTGATTGCCCACTGTTTGGGGGCATTCCCCCAGTGCAAGCACTTTTGTAATTTATACAGAGCCCATATTCCTAACTTCTGATACAGAAATCATAGAATCATAGAATCATAGAATCTCAGGGTTGGAAGGGACCTCAGGAGGTCATCTAGTCCAACCCCCTGCTCAAAGCAGGACCAAACCCAACTAAATCATCCCAGCCAGGGCTTTGTCAAGCCTGACCTTAAAAGCCTCTAAGGAAGGAGATTCCACTACCTCCCTAGGTAACCCATTCCAGTTCTTCACCACCCTACTAGTGAAAAAGTTTTTCCTAATATCCAACCTAAACCTCCCCCTCTGCAACTTGAGACCATTACTCCTTGTTCTGTCATCTTCTACCACTGAGAACAGTCTAGATCCATCCTCTTTGGAACCCCCTTTCAGGTAGTTGAAAGCAGCTATCAAATCCCCCCTCATTCTTCTCTTCTGCAGACTAAACAATCCCAGTTCCCTCAGCCTCTCCTCATAAGTCATGTGCTCCAGCCCCCTAATCATTTTTGTTGCCCTCCGCTGGACTCTCTCCAATTTATCCACATCCTTCTTGTAGTGTGGGGCCCAAAACTGGACACAGTACTCCAAATGAGGCCTCACCAGTGCTGAGTAGAGGGGGATGATCACATCCCTCGATCTGCTGGAAATGCCCCTACATATACAACCCAAAATGCCATTAGCCTTCTTGGCAACAAGGGCACACTGTTGACTCATATTCAGCTTTTCGTCCACCGTAACCCCTAGGTCCTTTTCTGCAGAACTGCTGCCCAGCCATTCGGTCCCTAGTCTGTAGCAGTGCATGGGATTCTTCCGTCCTAAGTGCAGGACTCTGCACTTGTCCTTGTTGAACCTCATCATATTTCTTTTGGCCCAATCCTCTAATTTGTCTAGGTCCCTCTGTATCCTATCCCTACCCTCCAGCGTATCAACCACTCCTCCCAGTTTAGTGTCATCTGCAAACTTGCTAAGGGTGCAGTCCACACCATCCTCCAGATCGTTAATGAAGATATTGAACAAAACCGGCCCCAGCACCGAACCTAGGGCCCAACCACTTGATACCGGCTGCCATCTAGACATGGAACCATTGATCACTACCCGTTGAGCCCGACCATCTAGCCAGTTTTCTATCCACCTTACCGTCCATTCATCCAGCCCAGACTTCTTTAACTTGCTGGCAAGAATACTGTGGGAGACTGTATCAAAAGCTTTGCTAAAATCCAGAAATAGTACATCCACTGCTTTCCCCTCATCCACAGAGCCGGTTATCTCGTCATAGAAGGCAATTAGGTTAGTCAGGCATGACTTGCCCTTGGTGAATCCATGCTGACTGTTCCTGATCACTTTCCCCTCCTTTAAGTGGTTCAGGATTGATTCCTTGAGGACCTGTTCCATGATTTTTCCAGGGACTGAGGTGAGTCTGACTGGCCTGTAGTTCCCTGGATCTTCCTTCTTCCCTTTTTTAAAGATGGGCACTACATTAGCTTTTTTCCAGTCATCCGGGACCTCCCCCGATCGCCATGATTTTTCAAAGATAATGGCCAATGGTTCTGCAATCTCATCGGCCAACTCCTTTAGCACCCTCGGATGCAGCGCATCCGGCCCCATGGACTTGTGCTCGTCCAGCTTTCCTAAATAGCCCCGAACTACTTCTTTCTCCACAGAGAGCTGGTCACCTCCTCCCCATACCGTGCTGCAGAGTGCAGCTGTCTGGGAGCTGACCTTGTCTGTGAAGACAGAGGCAAAAAAAGCATTGAGTACACTAGCTTTCTCCACATCCTCTGTCACTAGGTTCCCTCCCTCATTCAGCAAGGGGCCCACACTTTCCTTGACTTTCTTCCTGTTGCTAACATACCTAAAGAAACCCTTCTTGTTACTCCTAACATCTCCGGCTAGCTGCAACTCCAAGTGTGATTTGGCCTTCCTGATTTCACACCTGCATGCCTGAACAATACTTTTATACTCCTCCCTGGTTATTTGTCCAATCTTCCACTTCTTGTAAGCTGTTCTTTTGTGTTTAAGACGAGCAAGGATTTCACTGTTAAGCCAAGCTGGTCGCCTGCCATATTTACTTCTCTTCCTACACATCGGGATGGTTTGTTCCTGCAACCTCAATAAGGTTTCTTTGAAATACAGCCAGCTTTCCTCGACTCCTTTCCCCGTCATGTTATTCTCCCAAGGGACCTTGCCCATCAGTTCCCTGAGGGAGTCAAAGTCTGCTTTTCTGAAGTCCAGGGTCTCTGTTCTACTGCTTTCCCTTTTTCCTTGTGTCAGGATCCTGAACTCGACCATCTCATGGTCACTGCCCCCCAGGTTCCCATCCACTATTGCTTCCTCTACTATTTCTTCCCTGTTTGTGAGCAGCAGGTCAAGAAGAGCTTTTCCCCTAGTTGGTTCCTCCAGCACTTGCACCAGGAAATTGTCCCCTACACTTTCCAGAAACTTCCTAGATTGCCTGTGCACTGCTGTGTTGCTCTCCCAGCAGATATCGGGGTGATTAAAGTCACCCATGAGAACCAGGGCCTGTGATCTAGCAACTTCTGTTAGTTGCTGGAAGAAAGCCTCGTCCACCTCATCCCCCTGGTCCGGTGGTCTGTAGCAGACTCCCACCACGACATTACCCTTGTTGTTCATACTTCTAAATTTAATCCAGAGACACTCAGGTTTTTCTGCAGTTTCATACCGGAGCTCTGAGCACTCATACTGCTCTCTTACGTACAACGCAACTCCCCCACCTTTTCTGCCCTGCCTGTCCTTCCTGAACAGTTTATATCCATCCATGACAGTACTCCAATCATGTGAGTTATCCCACCAAGTCTCTGTTATTCCAATTACATCATAATTCCCTGACTGTGCCAGGACTTCTAGTTCTCCCTGCTTGTTCCCCAGGCTTCTTGCATTAGTGTATAGGCATTTAAGATATCTCGCTGATTGTCCCGCTTTCTTGGTCTGAGACAGGAGTCCTCCCCTCTTGTAATCTCCTGCTTGTGCTTCCTCCCGGTATCCCACATCCCCACTTACCTCGGGGCTTTGGTCTCCTTCCCCCGGTGAACCTAGTTTAAAGCCCTCCTCACTAGGTTAGCCAGCCTGCTTGCAAAGATGCTCTTCCCTCTCTTCGTGAGGTGGAGCCCGTCTCTGCCTAGCAATCCTTCTTCTTGGAAGACCATCCCATTGTCAAAGAATCCAAACCCTTCTCTCCGACACCATCTGCGTAGCCATTCGTTGATTTCCACGATTCGACGGAAATGATACATCCATACAGATAGGATAATCCCATTCAGTAAATCAGAACCTTTCCAATGATATCTCACATAACCCATCTTGCATAAAACATACCTTAGTTATGCCATATTCATAGAACAATATTTCTATGAAGAATATGGGGCGTAATGTCACAGGGGTGAAGAAGCATGTGGACAAGGGCGATCCAGTGGATATAGTGTACCTGAACTTTCAGAAAGCCTTTAACAAGTTCCCTCATCAAAGGTTCTTAGGCAAAGTAAGTTGTCATGGGATAAGAGGGAAGGTCTTCACATGGACCAGTAACTGGTTTAAAGATAGGAAACCAAAGGTAGGAATAAATGGTGAGTTTATGAAGAGAGATAAATAGCAAGGTCCCCCAACAATCCGTACTGGGACCAGAGTTGATCAACATATACATAAATGATCTAGAAAAGGGGGGAAACAGTGAAGTGGCCAGATTTGCAGATGATACAAAACTAAAGATCGTGAAATCCAAATCTGAATAGGCCCTCCTTGTTCCCAGATGTATAACTCTGTGTTGGGCTGTGTGAAAATGCATTTTGTTTGAATGGGCTCCATTTGCCAAACCAACTCTCCGGAACTCTCTGTATGACTGCCCTGTCCTCATCGTTATTTACCATTCTGCCAATCTTTGTGTCATCAGTACATTTTTATCAGCAGCAATTTTGTATTTACTTCCAAGTCATTGAAAAAATGTTGAATAGCCTCAGACCTAGTACTGATCCCTGCAGAGCCCCATTAGAAAAACCCTCATTCGAGGAGCCCTTTGACAATTACTTTTTAAGATCTCTCAGTTAGCCATTAGCCTGTTCTCAATCCCTTTAACCTGTGCTCCATTGATATTGTATAGTGCTGATTTTTAATCCAAATGTCCTGCGGTACTTGTATGCATAAACAGGGGAATCTCAAGTTGGAGGAGAGAGGTTATTTTACCTCTGTATTTGGCACTGGTGCAACCACTGCTGGAATCCTGTGTCCAGTTCTGGTGTCTAACATTCAGGAAGGATGTTGCTAAATTGCAGAGGGTTCAGAGAAGAGCCATAAGAATGATTAAAGGATTAGAAAACATGCCTTGTAGTGATAGACTTTAGGAGCTCAGTCAATGTCGCTTAAAGAGGTTAAGGGTGGTTTGAGGAAAAGTCTATAAATACCTACCTGGGGAAGAAACAATTCAATCTAGCAGAGAAAGGTCTAACATGTCCAATGGTTGGAAGTTGAAACTAGACAAATTCAGACTGGAAAGAAGGCGTCCATTTTTAACAGTGAGAGGAATTAACCATTGGAACAATTGACCAAGATCATGGTGGATTGATTCTCCATCACTGGCAATTTTTAAAATCAAGATTGGACATTCTAATAAAAGGTATGCAGTAGGCATTATTGTGTGGAAGTTCTTTGGCCTGAGTTAGACAGGAGGGTCAGACTAGAAGATCCCAATGGGCCAATCTTGCCTTGGAATCTATGAAAAACAACACCTTACACAAGTCTAAGTTTGTTACATCTATGTTTGACATGGCCCATTTTCCATAAAACATTGTTAACCTGCTTTAAATATATTCCCGTCCTTTAATTCTTTATTGATTGATTCCCATATTAGTTTGATCCGAGCCTGCTGATTGAAAAATACTTATGTTTGGTTCCTGCATTCAGCTGGCATCAATCCAGCTTTTCTATCTCTCTAGGAGTCTCACTTACCTCAGATCTGGCAAGCCTCAGCACAGCATAAAAGACTACAAAGAGCAGACAGAGGAGGAGTGAACTCATTTCCCCGGGCTCAGGCACTAAGACACTCTCAATACAGGCACTCTCAAAGCAGCAATAAGTACCCAGGCTACACCTGAGGGCAGGTTGCTGCTCTGGCACCAGGCAGGCGCTGATGTCATCTCTAGGTCACAATGGGGCTGCCCTCCTGCAATCTCCCGCTAGTCTGTGAGGTGTCAATGCTGTACTTAGATCAGGAGATGGGATGGGGCAACCGCCCAAGTGGGCTGAGCTCAGAATAAGGCAGGAGAGAGGGCATCAGGTTTCCCAGGAAAACCCTGGGTCTTTTCCGAGCTCTATGATTCTCAAGCCCTTAGGCAAGGGACATTTTTTCCCTACTTGTGGGAACTCCTAAAACCCTTGTGACTGAGGCAGAATCTCCCAGCCTGAAGTGAGAAGCAGCCCTGAAGTGATTCTCTAGTGCTACCAGTGCAGAAAAACGTTCATGGTATCGCCAACCCAAGCATTCCAACACCATGAGCTGGGCCCCACCAAAATCATGAGATTGGCTTCAAAATAATGAGATCTTCAAAAAACATTCATCTGGGGACCTCTTCATTTGCCTTCTGGTATCTGAGCCGCTAGGGTGCACTCAATTCATGTTCTCCAGCTTCTCTTTGCAACCACGAGGGCTTAAAATTGGCTAACAAATAAAATAAAATAAAGAGCAGAGATTCTCAGATAAATCACTTGACTCCAGCAGTGGGCGCTTTAAGAAAAGCACCCTATATCATAAGATAATAAAGAGCCCTACCTCTTATCTAACATGTTCAATCAGTAGAACTCAAAGCACGTTACAAAGGAGGTCTGTAGCATTAGCCCCCTTTTCGAGATGGGAAATTGAGGCACAGAGAAGAGCAGTGACTTGCCTAAGGTCACCCAGGAAGACAATAGCAGAGCCAGGACTAGCACTTAAGTCTCCTGAGTTCCATCTAGTTCTCTATCCACTAGGCCACAGTGCATTTGAAGTAAGGGATCATAGTCAATACATTCCTGTAATGGTTATTTTGGGCTCTTCCAATACCGTCGTTATTGAAGTTACACATTTTGACCTGTGGTCTGTGCTGGTACAGGGGCATCCTTGTTAAAATGAGTTTCTCACAGCAGGTTGCATCTGAGTTCTTGTTAGGCCTGAACACAAGTTAACTGGACCATGTCTCCGATGTCCCCATGGGAAAGTTTAAAAGCCATTGAAGGCCTTGCAGTGCACTGACATACTGGGATTTTCAGAAAGCCTTTGACAAGGTCCCTCAGCAAAGGCTCTTAAGCAAAGTAAGCTGTCATGGGATAAGAGGAAGGGTCCTCTCAAGGATCAGTAACTGGCAGAACCATAGGAAACAAAGCGTAGGAATACTGCATGCAGATGTGATCTCCCCATCTCAAAAAAGATACTTGGAATTGGAAAAGGTTCAGAAAAGGGCAACAAAAATGATTAGGGGTGTGGAACAGCTTGCATAGGAGGAGAGATTAATAAGACTGGGACTTTTCATCTTAGAAAAGACAACTACAGGGGATATGATAGACGTCTACAAAATCATGATTTGTGTGGAAAAAGTAAATAAGGAAGTGTTATTTACTCCTTCTCAGAACAGAAGAACTAGGGGTCACCACATGAAATGAATAGGCAGCAGGTCGAAAAGAAACAAAAGGAAGTATTTCTTCACACAATGCACAGTCAACTCCTTGCCAAAGAATGTTGGGAAGGCCAAGACTATAAGAGGATTCAAAAAAGAACTAGATAATTTAATGAAAGATAGGTCCATCAATGGCTATTAGCCAAGATGGGCAGGGATGCTCCACCATGCTCTGAGGGTCTCTAGGTTCTGTTTACCAGAAATTGGAAATGGATGACAGGGGATGGATCACTTGATGATTCTCTGTTCTGGTCATTCCCTCTGAAACACCTGGCATTGGCCACTGTCGGAAGACCGGATACTGGGCTAGATGGACCTTTGGTCTGACCCAGTGTGGCCATTCTTATGTTACAGCTGTTCAGCCTCCTTGATACCTGTGATGTCATAATCCTGCTCAGTTCTCCAGTCTTCCATGGAGTCTGGATGGAAAGACAGGGTAGATGTCACCTAGTGAGCTGGGCCTGTAAGAGCAACCAGTGTTCAGGCAGAGAGGGGCTCCTGGGAGAGCAGAGTCAGGGCTCCGTTAAAGAGCCAGAGACAAGGGCCTGGCCTGAGTGTAACCCACCAAACTTTGATTACACCCGTACCCGTAATAATTCCATTGTATTGCAGGGACAGTGAGCAGGTTCAGTCTGTTCTGACAGCGGAACTCCCACCTGTGGAGACCACCACAAATATGCAAATTGGGACAGTTGGGGATGCCAGTAGCCTGAGTTGCTCCGATGTGGAGGAAAGACACCACAGTGTAGTAAAGCTGCTCAAACTAAACAAAAAAAATCCTTCTGTTGATAAGACGACAATCCGTGGGTTAACTAAGACGCCTCATAAATCGAAACATGCTCTTATCATTACAGCAATACAGCACATACCAGTCAAAGAAAAATAACAGTATCTAACATACAGATTTCTTCAGTACTGAAAGGTACACGGGCCACTAATCCTATGCATTGAAAGCATGCGCTGCTTATTTGGCATTTATGTCCTCACACCCTCCTGAGCTGACCAAGCAGCAAGCACTCTGTTCTTTGAATAGGCTGGGATCCTTCTCCTGGCAGTTATCTGCTTGCTGCAGGTAGCCAAAGCAGGCCTGCGAACATCAGCCCTCGGGGAAGAGATCTTCAGCGCCCTTCCAATATGGCAGTCTCTCTCTGGTGCTGGCTGAACTGGCGGAACTGGAGGTTCAAATCAAGTCTCTGGAGTACATCCACAGCAGGGATCGGCCATCAGTGCTATGTTTAGATGGAGTTGAGGCATCAGCCTTTTATAATCTCTTGCCAAAAGATTAGGCACATTGTTCATTTTTACAGTTCTTGGTAATAGCAGCACATTAGATACAAAAATTACCATTAGCAATAACAACAAATTCATTGCAAGTGTCCATTTACAATCATTTTTGCTATGCCACACCTTTGGCTCAATACCATGTGCTTGGGGCGGCACCTTGGGAGGGGGCGTCGATCGGGGTTTGTTTTTGTTGTTTTTGGTTTGGCCAGGCGGCACTGGGGGGGGCGGGGACTTGGGCGGTGCGATGCGATGCTGGGGGGCGGGAACTTGGGCGGCGCTGGGAGGGCGGGGACTTGGGCAGCGCGACGGGGTGCTGGGGGGCAGGGACTTGGGCGGTGCGACGGGACGCTCGGGGGCGGGGACTTGGGCGGCGTGACGTGACGCTCGGGGCGGGGACTTGGGCGGCGCGACATGACGCTCGGGGGGGTGGGGACTTGGGCGGCACGACGCTCGGGGGGGCGGGGACTTGGGCGGCGCAGCGCGACGCTCGGGGGCGGGGACTTGGGCGGCGCAACGCGACGCTCGGGGGTCGGGGACTTGGGCGGTGCGACGCAACGCTCGGGGAGGGGTCGGGCGGCGCTCTTTTTTTTTGCTTGGTGGCAGAAATGTTAGAGCCGGCCCTGGGCAGGATCCCCAACTGACCAAACCCAAATATCTGTCCTGGATTCCCCCTTTCTCCCCACACCTCTTGCCTGCCCTCTCCCTGGCCGGCTGGGAGGCCAGGGACCCGGAAAGCTTGTGGCTTTGGGCGGGAGCTGGGAGGGTTTGTTCAGCTTCCCCCAGTGTAGGGAAATAACTGGCTAGAGCCGGCTTAGTGCCAGGGGTGCCAGGAACCCTGGGACCACGAGGGAGAGCCCTGGCATTTCGAGCACTAGCCGGTGGTCGGAGCAGTAAGGAACAACCAATGAATGGAGCCACGAGCTCTGTCTGTGGCCCTGTCTCTCTCTGTGGGTGTGCCCCATCAGCCCAACAGGGCCTGGTCAGAACAGGGGGCCTCGGGCCCTCCCTTCCATGGGGCTGTGTCCAGGCAAGCTCTGCTGAGAGCGCAGGACAGCTTGCGGCTGAGGGGGGTTGGGGAGGGTCCTCCTACCATCCTGCTTCTCCAGGAGAAGCTGTGCTGAGTCACCATGGCCACCCAGATGACCGGGACCAGAAGGACGCAGGTGTACATCACCCAGGAGCTGTCCCAGCAGGCACAGAACCAGCTCTGCACGATCCCCACTACCGCGTCAAACATGCTGGGAAGGACGGTCTGGACGCGCACTGGGGGTGGAGATGCTACACTCCCTGCTGCTGCTGTGGCTGGATCTCTCCTGAGGGGCTGTTTGTTCCAGTGACGCATCATAAAGGGCCAGGACCAGGCGGGTCCTGACATCACAAAAGGACTGCAGGCATCAGAGGTGGGCAAGACCCTGGCTCCCTGCAGTCCCTCCCCAGCACCCCATGAAGGTACTTAGAGACTGTGACTGAGTCACCCCGTAACCTTCTCTTCATTAAGCAAAAGAGATTGAGCTCCTGAGTCTCTCACTAGGCGGCAGGGTTTCTAACCTTTGAATCAGTCTTGAGGCTTTTTTCTGACTTCTCTTTCATTGATAACATCCTTCTGGAAGGGCATTCACCAGCATAAGCCCTTGGAGAATGGCATTAAATTGGAGTAACACCACAGTGAATCAGGCAGGCGCTGTGAGGCTCTGGATGGGACTGGTCCCCAGACCGGGTGTCTGTCTGTCAACATCCACCGGCCAATGTCAGAAGACGAGATACTGAGCTAGATGGACCTTTGGTCTGACCCAATATGGCCGTTCTTATGTGCCACCATCTTCCACCCTGGCACTGTTCAATTTAGAGACAGGGAGAGGAGAATTTTCAGAAGAAAATCTGATTAAGCAATTCTCTGCTCAGTATGACTAAGGATATCTCCATTTACTGTACACATTCACACAACATTGCCCATGCTTGCATTTTATCAGGAGATTGGCGACATTTGATGCAAAGCCTCAATTGCTGGAGTAACGTGATTATATGAGACTCTCAGCTTCCATGACAACAATAAGTAAGTTTCTGGCATTCATGGTTGTTCAGAAAAGAAAAAATGTGACCCAAGTGCATCCTAAAGATTGAAAACCCAGAAGGTGAATAAACAGAATCCAAAGTTATTTATTTTTTAATCATGGTTTTGGAACAAATCTCTCCATTTTTATGGGACCTGACTCAAGATTTTTGCACTCTGGAGGGTCATAATACTGAAATTATATAGTACAAACTTCTGTTTGCAACACATTTGTGACCTCTTTATAACCCTGTTATTTTTCATATAGAGTTTAAATAAATAAAAGTAAACTGAGTTGTGGAGTTTTATTTTTGATAAATCTGGGAATTAGAGCGACAGCCATTCCTGTGTTATTATTAGAGCTGGTCCAAATTTTCAAAAGAAATATTTTTGCTGAATTTGCTGACTGGGCCAAGCAACACAGAGCCTAGAGCCAGGTCGCTTGACGAGACATGTCTGCTGATGCACAGCCTACCTTGTGTAGCGTGTATGTGTGTGTGTCTGTGAGAGAGCGACAGGCAGACAGTGCATGCAGGTACCCCTTCATGGGCTACAACTCTGCCTGACACAACCTGCCAGGCGTTGCCGTTGTCTTTGGCAGTACGCTGTACTCTGGTCGGAGCAGGCAATATAAAACTCAGCGTAACATTTCTCGTCAGGTTTAGGTCACAATCATCCACTTTTTCTGGGTACTAGACCTGCATGTTGGGACATCATTAAACCAAGGCTATTTTTAAGGTACATGCAGGCCCCCATGGGGGTGGGGTGGCAGCAGGGCCTTGGGGAGAAGGGGCAGTGTGGGGTGGGGGACTCAGGGAGAAGGGGCAGGATGGAGGCACAGCCTCGGGGTGAAGGGGCCGCGTGGGGGCAGGGGATTGAGGAGGAGGAGTGGGATGGGGGCAGGGGTTCAGGGAGAAGGGGCAGGGTGGGAGCAGGGCTTTGGGGAGAAGTGGTGGGGTCAGGGCCTCAGGGAGAAGGGGTGGTGTGGGGTCAGGGCCTCAGGGAGAAGTGTGCTAGGCTCAGATGTAATGACATGGGCCTATATCTTCAAAGGGTGTCTAGGCAACTAACGCTCAATGATAAGATTTAGACCCTGGTCCTTGTGCCAATGGGCTGGCAATGTAATTTCCAGCCTGGCACATGGCAGGGGGCAGGGGCAAACAGCGGTGCGTAGGAGATGGATAAAGAAGGACCAAGGTTACAGCCAGCTGGTTGTTTACTGAGGTCCCCACTTCAGCAAAGTGCCTTGACTTCAGTGGAACTCGAAGAGCTTCAGTTGCTTAGAACAGGAGTACTTGTGGCACCTACAACAGGGTGCTGGCTAGGAAAGGCAAGCCAGGCCCGTTAGCCCTGTTCAAGAGGAAAAAGGGTTAGTTGGGCTGGCTGAGGGGCCATGCCCTAATTACCAGAGTGGCTTCACCTGCAGGTCTGGGTAGCCAGCCTGCCCTATAAAGCTGGCTAAGAGACAGGAAAGGGAGGGGTCTGGGGTCGAGATCCCTGCTGGCTGGGAGGCTAGTAGTCTCCAGGAATGTTGGTCTCTGTAAATACTTGTAAATAATAGGTGGTGGGAACGGACACAAACAATAAAAGGACACGGGTGCAGTGCCTCAGCTGGTCTCTGGGTGTTTTTGGTGCCTAGACTGGTGTTACATGTGGGGACTCATCCAGGATTTGACGCCAGCGACTGTGGTTGGTGACCCTGGAGATGGAAGAGACCCTAAAATGGCTGGTGAAGCAGCAGGAGGAGATGAAGCAGACCTTGGTCATAGAATCATAGAATCTCAGGGTTGGAAGGGACCTCAGGAGGTCATCTAGTCCAACCCCCTGCTCAAAGCAGGACCAAACCCAACTAAATCATCCCAGCCAGGGCTTTGTCAAGCCTGACCTTAAAAACCTCTAAGGAAGGAGATTCCACTACCTCTCTAGGTAACCCATTCCAGTTCTTCACCACCCTACTAGTGAAAACGTTTTTCCTAATATCCAACCTAAACCTCCCCCTCTGCAACTTGAGACCATTACTCCTTGTTCTGTCATCTTCTACCACTGAGAACAGTCTAGATCCATCCTCTTTGGAACCCCCTTTCAGGTAGTTGAAAGCAGCTATCAAATCCCCCCTCATTCTTCTCTTCTGCAGACTAAACAATCCCAGTTCCCTCAGCCTCTCCTCATAAGTCATGTGCTCCAGCCCCCTAATCATTTTTGTTGCCCTCCGCTGGACTCTCTCCAATTTATCCACATCCTTCTTGTAGTGTGGGGCCCAAAACTGGACACAGTACTCCAAATGAGGCCTCACCAGTGCTGAGTAGAGGGGGATGATCACATCCCTCGATCTGCTGGAAATGCCCCTACTTATACAACCCAAAATGCCATTAGCCTTCTTGGCAACAAGGGCACACTGTTGACTCATATTCAGCTTTTCGTCCACCGTAACCCCTAGGTCCTTTTCTGCAGAACTGCTGCCCAGCCATTCGGTCCCTAGTCTGTAGCAGTGCATGGGATTCTTCCGTCCTAAGTGCAGGACTCTGCACTTGTCCTTGTTGAACCTCATCAGATTTCTTTTGGCCCAATCCTCTAATTTGTCTAGGTCCCTCTGTATCCTATCCCTACCCTCCAGCGTATCAACCACTCCTCCCAGTTTAGTGTCATCTGCAAACTTGCTAAGGGTGCAGTCCACACCATCCTCCAGATCGTTAATGAAGATATTGAACAAAACCGGCCCCAGCACCGACCCTTGGGGCACTCCACTTGATACCGGCTGCCAACTAGACATGGAACCATTGATCACTACCCGTTGAGCCCGACCATCTAGCCAGTTTTCTATCCACCTTACCGTCCATTCATCCAGCCCAGACTTCTTTAACTTGCTGGCAAGAATACTGTGGGAGACTGTATCAAAAGCTTTGCTAAAGTCCAGAAATAATACATCCACTGCTTTCCCCTCATCCACAGAGCCGGTTATCTCGTCATAGAAGGCAATTAGGTTAGTCAGGCATGACTTGCCCTTGGTGAATCCATGCTGACTGTTCCTGATCACTTTCCCCTCCTCCAGTTGGCCCAACAGTCCGAGAAGCAGGCCTTCCTGACCTGGCAGGTGGAACAACAATGGAGCCTGCAGGATTTTATCAGGGAGCATACCTGAGCTCCTCCCTGCTCAGAGCCGCATGGTAAGCGGGCGGGGCTGTGAGCTCTGGTCCCACCGGAGCCATGCCACTGCAGCACTGTCCAGGGGCCAGGGTAGCTTCTGGATGCGGTGCACTGAGGCGCTGAGAGAGAGGAGAGGCAGGGGTAACCCACAAGCGGCCCTGGACAGAGCTAAAGCGGCGTGGCTCGGGCGGGGCCTGAGCTCCTCCTCATTCGGAGCTGCGTGGTAAGCAGGGCCGGCTCCAGGCACCAGCCTACCAAGCACATGCTTGGGGCAGCACCTCGGGAGGGGGCGACGATCGGGGTTTGTTTTTGTTGTTTTTGGTTTGGCCAGGCGGCGCTGGGGGGCGGGGCGGGGACTTGGGCAGTGCGATGCGTCACTGGGGGTCGGGGACTTGGGTGGTGTGACGGGGTGCTGGGGGGGCGAGGACTTGGGCGGGGCGATGCGACACTGGGGGGGCGGGGACTTGGGCGGGGCGATGCGACGCTGGGGGGGCGGGGACTTGGGCGGCGCGATGCGACGCTGGGGGGGCGGGGACTTGGGCGGCGCGATGCGACGCTCGGGGAGGGGTCGGGCGGCGCTCTTTTTTTTTGCTTGGGGCGGCAGAAAGGTTAGAGCCGGCCCTGGCGGTGGGGCTGTGAGTTCAGCCCCGGGAAGCGCCGATCAGCCTGGGCCTGGCTGGGGGTGAGGTGCCCCCTGTGCCTGCACAGCTCGTCTGGGACAGCATTGCTGTGCTCCGGGGCAGTCTCCTTCCCCGCCCCCCCATCCCGTGGGGCTGCGTACGGGGCGCTCCGAGGGCAGCCTAGCCCGGATCTCTCTGTGGGTTTCGGTGTTTGAGTTGCTTCCATCAGGGCATGGAGAGAAGCTCAAATATAAGAAGGTAATTGAAATAAACAGAAGCCTCCTTCATTGCAGCAGAAATCCTACTGCTGCATTCTGTGGGCGGAAGGACAGCCACCCAGGGAAGCTGCGCTCTCTCCCCTCCGCTGCCGCGCGAGAAGCGTCTTTCCTGCCTGTACCCCCTGCCACCACCCTTTTAACAGATGGATCACTAAAGAGGCCAGGGGACTCATTCCAGACAGGCGAGTACCCAAAGCAGTGTCTGACAGTCACCCTGCCTAGTGATTCCAGAGAAGACAAGCTGAGGACTAATTAGAAAGACAAACTGCGCCTCTCCGTGGCTGCCTTCATGATGGGCCTGCTCACAGCTTTGTGTGAGTACTGATTTCCCCGCACTGAGATTTGATGGAAATAAACTCTCTAGCAAATAAAGTTTACTGGCGGACTACAGCAATATATACAAGAAATCTCAGTGGGAAATACATTCCTGTCATGTAACCCCTATCCAAAGTTCTGTATTGTTTTTTCTTTAAAGAGGTGGGGTAGAGTGGCTATGTTTAAACTTGAATTTAAACCAGCTGTGTTTTGGTTTTTAGGTATGTTCATGCATCCTGTGCTGTGTCAACACTTCATGTGACTAGGCAGCATAGCAAGATGTACTGGAATCATGCCATTTGTGTGCTTCAGAGATTGTGATACTTTTCTAACAGTGCAGCTGATGGAGAGAGTGCAACATTAACCTTTAGAAACTCAGTATGCTGCATTACTTGTATTGAACTGCAGAGGAGATGGAATTTCGTAAGTGTTGCAGTCTTGTATAGGGAAATGTGAATAGAAGTTACAGGATAGAGAATGTATGGGGCAAATTCTGCACTGATTTACACCCTCTGCAGCAGTGGGCCTGGTCAAAGTACACACCTGGCCACTGGTACCTGCTTCCTCTCAAGATCCATCTGTATGATCATGCCATTTAATAATGGGCTGAGGCCTTAAAAACTGAAGTCCTGCCTACGCTGCATGGACATTTGAAATCCCATGGCACTTTCTGTAAGAGGATGCATTTCTGAAGAAGAGAGAGGGAAGGCTGAGGGAGAGGTCAGCAGTACAGATAGTGCATGCAGAAGCATTAAATACTGGATGATCAAATCTTTTTCATGTGTAACTTATTTACATAAGTCTCCTTATGTAATTTATAAGTACTTCCCACATTTAACTGAAAGTGGGTTTACTTTTTAAGCACTCATGTAATTAGGCTCTTTTGCCACTTCATAATAACGTATTCTGGTGTTATTTTCCTACTAATTCAGGCAACACACACACTGCTCCAATCTCATAGAGGCAGACAGGAAGATTTCTTTAAATGAGGGTTTTTTAAAATCAAATTAAACTTGAAAATGAACCCAATCATTTCAGTATGCCTTGAATTATATTTTTATATTAACTTTAGTTCCACACTGTCCCTTCTTGGCAGGATGGAAGCTAACAGTTTAGCAGCTGCATAGGGAAAAGTTGATTATACTGACTCCTGGGGAAGGTGTGAGGACAGGGTAGGCTTGGGCAGTCAAGAAGCAGTTCAAGCTTTTGGCAGGATGGGAATGAATCTCCCTTTTGTGGATGTGGTGAAGGCAACTTTATTTGGGGGAAGAGAGACTTGGGTTCTCTCTTGCTAAGGTTAGGCCTGAGGCCCACCGGGGTCTTCCAGCTAGGGTTTCTAAAGGGCTCCCTGAGCTGGGGTTAGGGTTACTAATGGTTGGGGTTCCTGGGCTAGGGTTTATGGTTACTAAAGGTTGGCCTCCGTGGCTAAAGTTAGCATTACTAAGGGTAGGGATTCCCAGGGTAAGATTAGGCCTATGGCCACTAGGGAGCCTCAATGCAGGGTTAGGGTTGCTAAGGAGAATCCACTCCAGAATAAGGCAACACATGGGGTTGCTGGATCTGCCTGGGCTAGGGATACTAAGGTTAGGGGTCCCCAGGGTATACATAGGCTTTGAGCTGATAGGGATCCTTGGATTACAGTTTTGGTGACTAAGGGCTGGTCCACACTAACACTTTAAATCGAATTTAGCAGCGTTAAATCAAATTAAGTGTGCACCCGTCCACACCAGGAAGCCATTTAATTCGACATAGAGGGCTCTTTAGTTCGACTTCGGTACTCCACCTCGACAAGGGGAGTAGCGCTAAATTCAACATGGCTATGTCGAATTAGGCTAGGTGTGGATGCGAATCGATCTTAGTAGCTCCGGGAGCTATCCCAGAGTGCAACACTCTGCTGACGCTCTGGACGCCAGTCCGAGCTTAGATGCTCTGACCAGCCACACAGTCAATGCCCCATGAAAATTTGAATTCCTTTTCCTGTCTGGACAGTTCGAATCCCATGTCCTGGTTGCTCATCGGGGCGAGCTCAGCAGCACCGGCAACGATGCAGAGTTCTCCACCAGAGGAGTCCAGGCAATCTCACACTACAAAGAGGTCCCCAGCATGGACTGACCGTGAAGTCTCGGATCTGATTGCTGTGTGGGGCGATGAGTCTGTGCTTTCGGAGCTGCGCTCCAGCAAACGGAATGCAAAGACCTTCGAGAAGGTCTCCAAAGCCATGAGAGACAGAGGATACAGCCGGGATACAACGCAGTGCCGCGTGAAAGTCAAGGAGCTGAGAGAAGGCTACCAGAAACTCAGAGCGGCAAACGGACGCTCCGGAGCCCAGCCCCAGACATGCCGCTTCTACGAGGCACTGCATGCCATTCTCGGTGGGTCTGCCACCACTGCCCCACCAGTGAACGTGGACTGAGAGGATGGGATACTGTCGACGGACTGTTCCTCGGAGATGTTCGCGTACGGGAAAGTTGAAGAGGACGAGGCAGTCGACAGCGCTTACAGCACAGATTTCCCCGACACCCAGGATCTCTTCGTCACCGTCAATGAGATCCCCTACCAACACTCCCCACCCGTTACCACGGACCCTGAATCAGGAGAAGGATCAAGCGGTAACAGCATTCAAACATGTTAACATTTATTTTTTAAATAAACTGGGAAAACAACTAGGCGAACACAAGTCTATGTACAGGTGGATGGAACAGTCATCTTCCTCTGACATCTCCAGGAAGCTCTCCAGGAGGTAATCGCCAAGCCTCTGCATGAGGTTCCTGGGCAGGGCTTGCTTATTGGGTGCCCCGAGGAAGCACACTTTTCCACGCAACGCTCTCAGCTGGAACTCGGGGACCAGCGCCTTCACGAGCATGGCAGCATAGGCCCCAGGGTTGTGTTGGCTTTCCTCCAGCATGCGCGCTCTCTCTCTCCGTGACACTCTCCTCAGTGTGATGTCGCGCGCAGACTCCTGCATGTAATTAGAGTAATTTGTGTACCATTAGTAATGGTTGTGCTTAACTGTTCCTTTGCATAACAAGAAGCGTCACTCTACAGCCACGTGTAGGAGGCTGCAGAGTGGGAGAATATAGGGATCTCTAACAGGGAACGGCCGCGAGGGGCTGCAACAGGGGCACCGATTCTGCTTTCATGTTTGCCTGCAGCAGGAGGACAGTGCTGTAGATGCAACTTAAAGCTGCAAAAAAAACTAGGCTTACCATGCCTGGCCACTCCATGGATTCTTCTTTCCTGCCCCGCTTCTCTGGTCTGCAGTGCAATACCACAGGCAATGAAAGCGAACCCAGAGAAATCGAACTTTCCCCGAGTGAGTGCTCATGAGAGAGGTGCTGTGCTTGCTCTTGTTCACATACACTGAGTAGACTTTGTTTCTTTTTTGACCAAAAATATCTCTCTATGGAATTCACTCACTTTTTCCCGTCACACAGGTGCAACTGTATCCCTACCTGATCCAGGCGCCTTGTCGATGTTCTGCAGCACCGCAGGAAGGAGGACGGAGCTCCCCTTCACTGCATCTGCGACCGCCGCCCCCCGCCGCAAAGTCCAATCCCCCCATCACCCAAAATGACAAGAGGAAGGGGCACCAGGGGCCGTGAAAAATGTTAATGCACCACAGCAGAGTGCTAAACTTACAAAACGCTCTCAGTACCTTACTTTTGAGAAGTCCTTCCCTTAATGTGCTGTTCAGTATAAAAAGTTTTTATTTTTTGGTAATTTCGTTTCCCATCAGGTTTCTTTGCAGAATACTTTCCGTGAAGGGGGGAGAATGGTTTGGGAATTGCATAGGACTTTCACCGTTAATAGTGGTACAGATATGGGGGCAAGATCAACAGCTGGTCACTCACAGAGTGCAGCCTCTAGTCACCCTGGTCAGTCTGTGGGGTGATTTTCATGTTCTGCTCATAGGCGGAAGGTGCCCTGCGCCAGGTATATTTGCAGGTGGGTCTCTCCACCGGCCATGCCTGGATCATGCCCTGTCCCACGCGGGTCTCCCCCAGCCCCGTCAATTCCCTGCCTGGAGCAGGTACCAGCCCCCACCTGCCACCCCTCCCCCGGCGTGTCGTCTCACGCACACCCCGCCGCGCCGCGTCCCTGTCTCACAGTAGAGAGGCTACCCGCAGAAATGCTGTCTGCTGCCCCAGGGTCATTGAGCATGCCATCCACAAGCGGCAAGGCAGGTTGCCCTTCTATCGTAGCCCTGAGTCTCTACAATGCATCAAACCATCAGCCCCCAGCCCGCAACCCCCTACACCTCCTCCCCATTATCACACACCACTCACACCTTCCTACGCCCCCAACCCCCAGCCCAGAGCCTGCACCCAAACTCCGTCGCAAAGCCTGCACCCCTCACCCATTCCTGCACACGCACCTGTACCAGTCCTCACCACAGAGACCGCTGTACGAGCAGGAGCCTATCAGTCCTATAGTCTAGAAGTGGTCTCTACATCACTGCACACCCAACCCACCACAGTCAGCGTCCCTGTGTCAACCCTTTCACGCGAAGTCAGTAGTCCAGAGAAGGTTGTTGCTGAACAATGCTCTATTAACTTTATTTGTACACGTGTGTTGGAAGGGGGCAAACGGGGTGAACGGGATATGAAACTGTAGAGGAGAGTCAACAGAAACTGGGTAAAGAAACAGGGGCAGGTTCCGCTTCTCTATACACAAAGTTAATAGTCACAGGTTACCCTGCTTGCTGAGGAACCTGGCTTTCAAAGCCTCCCTGATGCACACGGCTTCCCGCTGTGCTCTTCTAATCGCACGGGTGTCTGGATGAGCGTAATCAGCAGCCAGACGATGTGCCTCAAGCTCCCATCCCGCCATAAACGTCTCCCCCTTGCTCTCACACAGATTGTGGAGCACACAGCAAGCTGCAATGACAATGGGGATATTGTTTTCGCTGAGATCCGAGTGAGTCAGTAAGCTCCTCCATCTCCCCTTCAGACGTCCGAAAGCACACTCCACCACCATTCTGCACTTGCTCAGCCGGTAGTTGAAGAGTTCCTTGTCAGTGTCCAAGGCGCCTGTATAGGGCTTCATGAGCCAGGGCATTAGCGGGTAGGCTGGGTCCCCGAGGATCACTGTAGGCATCTGCACATCCCCAACATTTATTTTGTAGTCTGGGAAGAAACTACCTTCCTGCAGGCGTCTAAACAGACCAGAGTTCTCGAACACACGTGCGTCATGAACCTTGCCCGGCCACCCGACGTTGATGTTGGTAAACCGTCCCCTATGGTCCACGAGTGCTTGCAGCACCATGGAAAAGTAGCCCTTGCGGTTTATATACTGGCTGGCCTGGTGGGCCGGTCCCAGGATAGGAATGTGAGTCCCATCTATAGCCCCACTGCAGTTAGGGAATCCCATTGCGGCGAAGCCAGCTATGACAACCTGTACGTTTCCCAGGGTCACCACCTTCGAGAGCAGGAGATCAACGATTGCGTTGGCTACTTGCATCACAGCAAGCCCCACGGTAGATTTGCCCACGCCGAAGTGGTTCGCTACTGAGCGGTAGCTGTCTGGCGTTGCAAGTTTCCAGAGGGCTATGGCCACTCGCTTCTGCACAGTCAGGGCTGCTCGCATCCGGGTGTCCTTGCGCGTCAGAGCAGGGGACAGCAAGTCACACAGTTCAAGGAAAGTGCCCTTACGCATCCTGAAGTTTCGCAGCCACTGTGATTCATCCCAGACCTGCAGCACTATGCGGTCCCACCAGTCCGTGCTTGTTTCCCGGGCCCAGAATCGACGTCCCATAGCATGAACATGACCCATTGCCACCATGATCTCCACGGCGCGGTGTACCGTGCTTTCTGAGAGGTCTGTGCCACTCTGAGACTTCATGTTCTCACCACGCTGCCGTTGCCTTCTCGACCGAGTTCTCAGCATCTCACTGTGGAAGAGGTGTTCGATAAGGTGCGAGGAGTTGACAACAGCCATAAGTGCAGCGATGATCGCAGCGGGCTCCATGGTCGCAGTGGAGTGCTGTGGCGTCCGCGCTGTCACTTATAGCAGGAAAAGTGCGCGAACTGATTTCCCACTGGCGGGAGTGACGGTTGAATGATGACAGTTACCCAAAACCACCCTCGACACAGTTTCCCCCCTCCACAGCATGCATTGGTGGGAAATCCCAGCATTCTGATGGGCAGCGGGGAGTGCGGGAACTGTGGGATAGCTTCCCACAGTGCACCGCTTCAAAAGTCGACGCTTCGCCCGTTACTGTGGACTCACACAGTCGATTTACTGTATTTATTGTGGATACACAACTTCGACTACATTAGGTCGATTCCAGAAATTCGAATTAAGATGAATCGAAATAGTCTTGTAGTGTAGACGTACCCTAAGGGTAGTGGTCGAGTTACTAAGGGTGGGGATTTCTAGGATAGAGTTAGGCCTGAGGCTCATTAGTAACCCTAGCTGGGGTACCCTAAAGGAGGGTCTCCCCAGGCTAAGGTTAGGCTTGCACAGGGGATGGGGCTAGGAGGTCAGTGGTCATCTCTTGAAGTAGCTTGTGCTGGGCAGGGGGAAGGTTAGAAGGCTGGCTCAGTTTCTGTGGAGCAGTGGGGGTGGGGCTAGCAGGCCGCTCCTGAGAGGGGTTGTGTTTGGCATTGGGGTAAGTTGGTTGGTGGGTGACATGAGGCAGTTTGCACAAAGAGGGCAGGCCTAAGGGGTTGGCGGGCAGCTCCTGAGTTGGCTGGCTCTGGGTGGTAGAGTTGGTGTTGGCAGGCAACTCCTGAGGTGCAGTGGGACAACGTTATGGGATTGGCAGGCTGCAGCTGATGTGACTTGCGCTAGGGGCCTTGGGCCACTAGAGATTCCTCGCCTAAAATTGGGGTTCTAAGGATAGGGATCCCCAGTCTAGAATTACACCTGTGGCAGCAGAGATCATCAAGATAGGGTCAGGGTTACTAATGGTAGTCCTCTCTAGGCCAGGGTCATACCTGGCAACAGTACAGCTCCCCGAGCTAGGGTTAGGGCTCCCTGGGCTCAGGTTAGGGTTACCAAGGGATCCCTAGGCTGTGACCAGTAGGGTTTGTGGTGCTATGGTTAGGTTTACTAAGGGTAGGACACCCTGGACTAGGATTAGAGTTACTTAGCATAGGCCTCTAGGAGCTAGATTTAGGCCTGAGGCCAGTAGGGCTTCCTCAATTAGTATTACAGTGATTAAGGCCAGGGATCCCCAGGCTAAGAGTAGAACTATAGCCAGTAGTGACACTCCAGCTAGGGTTAGGGTTACTAATAGTAGGCCTCTCTAGAGTAGGATTACACTTGGGGTCTGTATGATTCCCCAGGCTAGGGTTAGCCTTACCAAGGGTAGTGGTCCCCTGCTTAGGGTTACCGAGTGTAGAGATCCCTGGCCTATGATTAGGTCTGAGCCCCATAGGGCTCCTGGCACTAGAGTTAGGATTACTAAGGATAGGGCTCCACAGGCTAGGATTAGGCCTGTGGCCAGGAGGGATCCTCACACTAAGGTTAGTGTTACTAACGGCAGGCCTCTGTGGGCTAGGGCTATGCCTGAGGTCACTAAGCCTCCCCGGGCTAGGGTTAACATTACTAAGGGTAAAGGTTCCCATCTTATATTTAGGTCTTGAGCCTGAAGGGATCACTGGGCCAGAGTTAGGGTGACAAAGGGTATGTGTCTCTGGGCTAGGGTTAGGCCTCAGGTCAGTAAGACTTCCCACCCTAGGGTTTGGGTAACTATGGGTAAAATTCCTGGGGCTAGGACGGGGTTTATTATGGGTAGGGGTCTTTGTGCTAGGGTTAGGCCTGGAGCCAGCTGGGCTCCCCAGGTTAGGATTAAAATTACTAAGGGTAGGGGCCCTACGGTAGGGCTCCCTGGGTTAGGGTTATGGTTATTAAGAATAGGCATCAGGTCAGTAGGGATTCCCAACCTAGGGTTAGGCTTACTAAGGGTTGGGCTCTGCAGTCTGGGTTTAGATCTGGGACCAGTAGGGCTTTCCAGGCTAGTGTTAGAGACCCAAGGGTAGGGATTCTTAGGCTAGGATTAGGCCTGTGGCCAGTAGAGTTTCCCAGGCTAGAATTAAGCTTGGGGCCAGTAAGGATTCTCAGTCTAGAGTGAGGGTTACTGGAGGAGTAGGTCTCTCTGGGCTAGGGCTATGCTTGAGGTCACTAGAGCTCACCAGACTAGGGTTAAGATGACTAAGGGTAGAGATCTCTGGCCTAGGATTAGGTTTGTGGCCAGTAAGATCCTCAAGGTAGGGATTGGGTTACTAATGGTAGGCCTCTCTAGGCTAGGGTTACACCTGGGGTCAGTAGGGCTCCGCAACCTAGAGTTAGGGTTACTAAGGGTAGGTGTCTGTGGGCTAGGTTTAGGCCTGGGACTATAGCAGCTTCCTGGGCTAGGTTTAAGATTCCTAATTGTAGCAATTCCCTAATAAAATAAGACTTTATATGAGCTTGTGCAGGAGAGGGTGGGGGCAGTACAAGATGCACATTTTGGGGGAAAGTCTGGGAGTGTACAGGGGTCACCCTGTAGAATAATTCATGCAAGTAAAAACCTTGGTGTGACTGGCAGGTCACAAGTGCACACAGATGTAGCTGGGAGTGCTAGGTGCTGGAAGCTGCTTGTGAGCCATCTGGACTGGAGGCTACGGCAGCAAAGCAGTATAAAGGTCACCCCAGCTAAGAGGGCTGGGGTGACACAGCTATTCATCAGTCTAGACTGTACCCTGGGTATGTCACAAGCGGTCTCTGGGAGCAGGAGAGGGTGCAGGATGGGATGGCTATACTGTATTATGGATGGTATGAGGGGATTGGCATGGCTATCCTATATAATGAGTGTTAGGGGCAGGAGAGGACAAGGGATCAGGACCAGGCTGACTGTATTGCATAATGGATGCTATGGGGAAAAAGACAGGGACAGTGTGGCTATACTGTATAATGGGTGTTAGGGGGTGGCAGAGGGTAGGGGGCTGGGGTTGCTATACTGTATAATGGACACTAGGGTGCTGTAGAGAGTGAGGGATTGGACAATTATACTGCACAATGGACAGTAGGGGGAAGCAGAGGACAAGGGTCAGAGTAGCTATGCTGCATAATGCATGTATGAGCGCTAGAGGGCAAGAGACCAGAGGATGGAGCAGCTATGGGTGCTAGGGGCTGGCAGAGGATGAGCGACTAGGATGGCTATACTGTACAGTGGGTGCTAGGGAGCAGCAGAGGGTGAGTGTAAATGGGTTTACTCACCACAGGGGACATCTCCTTGTGACTGGGTCTAAGAATCCGCTCTCATAGAATCTATTGCCCCTTCCATCATTTGCTTGCCCTCACTTGCTCTCCAGGATTCACTTTGCTGTCTCTTTGCAACAAACTACCTATAACCTGTCTCAGGCAGTCTTCAGAGCAACTTCCACATCTGTAAAACTTTCCCAGTGGCTGGTATGGGGACCTCGGCCTTCCCACTACTCCAGGTTCCAGCCCAGGGACACTATGCCCTGAACACTATGCAGCCATAGTTTGCTCAAGTTCTTGCTGTTTCCCTCAGCCCTTTCATGCCTCTCTTCTCAGTAGACTAGAGTAGCTATGAGCCTCCACACTGCAGCCTCTTCTGCTCTCATTCCTGCTTTGATACAAGCCCCTGCTTACTCCTGCCTAGATGGGCTCTATCTTCAATTATTGCTTGTCAGTCAAGCCTAAATCTTCCTCTAGGTGTAGCCCACCAGGTTCATTAGTCCCTGGTGAGCCCTGTTAACCCCTTCAGGGCTGGTGTGTGGTGAACACCCCATCACTTACTCTCCCCCTCAAGACTGCAGCCCTCAGGGGCATGGATGCCTCCTACTCTGGATTTGCCAGAGCTGGGCCTGAAGGTCATCTCACTCCTGCTCTAATTCCCTCACCAAGAGCAATGGTTCTCTTCCATGGCGTTCCTGTACTTTTGCCAGCATGGTTGTGAGGCCTGGGTTCCCACTGCACTGTGGATGCTCAAGCTTGGGCTTCAAACTATGAGTCCACAAGCTGGAGTCCCTCAGATCTGGGCTTAGTGTGCAGTATAGACATATAGAGAGAGAAACCCTGGTAACCCCCCAGGCACATTCCAGCTCCTTACAAAACAACAGCTGCTCCACATACCCTGTGGTTCTGGTCCCATTGCTAACAAAAGAGCCAAGAGGCAAGGCCCTCTTGACTAGTAGCAGCCTGACTTTCATGACAAGCAGCGCTCTCAAGTGTACTACATTTCAGCTGAAGCAGGCTCCCACGTTAGAGGACAAGGAGACACCCTCATGGAAATGCCCTTTCGGGGAAGGTTCACTGGGTCCACACAATCACAGCTCAACTGTTCCACTTCCCAGAGCTTGTTACTCAGCAACAACCTCATACATCTCCCATATGTTGCAATCAAGTATCAGCCACCTCATTTTACAAATAAGATAACTGAGAAATTGAACAAGTTCATTTCCAGCAGAGCTAAGAATAAAGTTGAGCCTTTTTGCTTCCACACTGCCCCTCACACAGAATCTGAATATGCTGCCTGTAACTGCTGCTCTTACCACTATATCTCCCTCCCAAAGCTGGGAATACAGGCCAAAATGTCTTGCTCCTATTCCTGCTTAAACCACAAGACCACAGCCGTCTCAGACAGCTGAGAATTAAACAGAGTCCTTGGTTCAAGGAGTCGGGGGGGCGGGGGGAGGATGAGAGAGAGAGAGACAGGCTTCCCCCTGTAGTGGTCTCAGAGTGTGTGTGTATATGTGACTTTCTCCTCTAGTAACAAAGGTGGTTACTGTAGCTCAAGTAGTAACACTCTTGCTAAGAATATAGAAGTGCAGTGTTCAAATGGTGCTGAGGAGCGGGATGGTGCCTGGTGGTGACACATGGTAAAACTCCTGTTTTAAAAAGGAGTTTGTATTAATTAAACAGAGAGAATGTCCTTAAACATTTTATACTCTGTAGATTATAGCACAGTGAACAAACACAAGTGTTCCCAATGTCAGACATTTTTCATACGTTGCAGTGCCTTCTGTCACACATTGGCAAGTCTGAAGATTGAGAATTATGATAGCAAAGCCTTTAATAAAATGAGGGCCACTTTTCTTGAGCGCAGCTCTGGTCAGCTTCAGTTCCATTGTTAAAAATGGGAAATGGTGGCCATCTTTACTAGGGGCACTGTCCTTCTGTCTCCCCTCACTTTCCTCCCCCAGTCCCCCTCAAAGTAGTAACCATTATTACTGGCCGCTTCAATCCCACTGTAAATTATAGGAAATGGCACCTCTTCTGAGTAAAGGAAAATATGACTATAAGGAAAATAGAAAAAAATGTTACCTTTTATTCCAGTCTAATTACTATAAATATCCATTTGAGGATAATTGGCAAGGAGTTTTAATTAGATAGAAATTGTGAATGACACAAATCCGCCATTTGTTAGGAAAAGGGTTATGAAAAAAGGGCAGAGTCTGAAAAACATCTCAAAGTTTCAATTTTAATTATTATTAATTTGTAATTAACTCATACACAGATGTAGTTGAAAATGCTCAGAAAATTCAGTCTTTACCCACACTTCATGAGCTGTAAATTTGGGGGAGATACATTGCATTCTCCATACAAAACAAAGAGGTTGAAATTTTGCTTCAAATGAAAAACTGCATCTAATCTTAACACAGAGGTACTACTATGCCTTTTAGAAGATATTAAAGTTACTATTTTTGGTTTGCATATATATTTATTTATTTTGACTTAAAAGAAAATTCAGCCAAAAGAGCTCCCATCTAAAGCTCTGCAGATGCTTACCACACATTTACAAACCTGGGAGTTACAAAGCACCATCCAGAGCAGCACCACTTCTCCTTCCCGACCTTGTCTAACCCCCAACCCCCCATGTTGTGTGGCCTGTCTAGCTGAAAATCCCAGTGCACTTTCCTCCTAGACAAACCTGGCTTTAGCTGCCTCTGCTTACCCCTGTGCCCATCCCATCCAATGAGCTTTGCAACATGCCTTGGAAGGTCGACAGGTTGGGACTACTGGGGACTTTGTCAGTGAGTGATCTGAAGGAAAGGGGCCCTAGCAGAGAGTGTGCTCCAGCTCAAGGGCCTCTGCTAGTGGCAGCACAGCATGGGCAGCGATGCCTTTCAGGTAGGCAGCTCCAAGCAGGTCAGGGCTTTATAGGCCAAAACCAACACCTTAAACTCCACCCAGAAACCAATGGGCAGATCCTGGAGTGCAGGAAATGTGAGCTGCCACTAGATGCACTGCTTACATTAGCAAGCAGGCGCCATATTCTGCACCAGCTTAGGTTTCTCGATAGATGAAAATGCAGCCCCAGGGCTTTTTAGGCTTGCTACCTGCAACAGGCACACACTGCCATCATGCCTCACAGACACACAAACTGTGCTTTCCCTGCCATTGCACGCACACTGCCTCCTGAACACACACATGCATAGAGCTTTGTGGTATGCTAACTCTCCAGCAGACTTCAACAAACAAGAATTTTACAAAAGACCCTTTAAATAACTCTACATGTTCTGTACGTCCTTGCTAATCATTGGCGAGGCCAGGCAGGAATTCAGCGTAATGTATCCTTAGGGCTTGTCTACATTGGCAAAAATAAAAATGTAATTCCCTGGGGCAGCAGCAGTGAGAGTACTAATGTAGACAGGGTTCCTACATGTTTAGCACTATCTGGTCTAGCTCTGCTATATGGCAGTGAAACATCTGTGCAGTTTATACTAGTGCCTCCCACCTGGGGAGCTGCACTGATATGAATTAGAAGGCTGATAACTGCAAATGGAGAAGTCCCCTCAGAGATTTATGCTTCCCAAGATGTCCCCACTCTTTCCTGGGTGACCAAGTCTCTCTCTTTGTGGTGGACAAGTTGCCCCATTTGGTACGTATTAAAGGTGAGGCTGGAGCTTGAGCTGCCCTGGGTCTGCCTATTCTCAATGTGCAGGTTCAGGAATGAGACGTGGCTGTACAGATGCGAGGAAACCTGATCGCTTGCCAGCATGCAGTTTTGGCTGGCCAGTAGGGAGCGAGGATGCTTCTCTGTAGATGTATCACTGTCTGTGCTTCTAGGAGAAAAGAGAAACCATGGGTGACCTTTCAAACCACTCTGACCTTCAAGCAAGTTTCAGAAAGGCTGTCGGGAGTGGCTCCAAGCAGTGGGCTGTCTCCTCCTACTGGGCAGGCTCAGTCAGATGGCACAGCTCGTATGGGGCACTGGCAAAGCTTGCTGCTACCCCTTACTGGCTAGCCTGCTTGACTGTTTTTATCTTTGCTGTTGTGGTGCTGGTCAGCACTTTTTGGAGCACTGAACTTTCCCACTCCATCCCACTGCAGTCCAGGGGTCGAGCTCACCCACAAAGCACCCTCACTTTAACCAGCAAGGCAGCAGCAATGACTACAGACAAATGCACCCAAAGACATATGCACACACAAACACAGAGCCAGACGCGTGCAAGCAGTGCTCACACAGACACACACACACACACGCTGCATGCATACTGCAAGGAGAATAGCTTGTATAAGCATACAGACTTTATATAAAATACACACATATTTAAAATGGATTTCATCTCGATGAGCTATACTTGTTCCTGTCACTATATAGATTTCAGATGACAAGCTGTTTGACCTAGAGACTAGTTCCAAAATAGACACTTTCCTGTAATTGCCTTGTTTGCAAGAAGAATCAGAGCATTTGTCTGTTTTTTAGAATAAGAGAAGAAACTGTAGATGACTACATTTATCTTAAGTATGAATTCATTTTAATTTTGCTGATGAATTAATTTATTGTTCAGCGACTGGTTCTGTTGCTAGGGTTTTCCCGTTAGCTATTTTTATAAATGTTTGTATATTGAACTTTCACTCAATAAAACCAAAAGTTGTCTCACCTGTCTGAATTTTCAGTATTTCGGGAGGGTCAGAGACCAACCCTCTGGGTGGTCTCTGTGATAAGCAACCACCAGATATTTTTTAGATTGCTAGCTAAGTTGGACTTTCCCAATTGATGCTCGCTAACGCTGTCCTAGTTCAAACTTGACTAGACCAGCTCACATGGTGTCAAACTGGCAGGGGTGGCAGGTTTGTAGAAATTTTGGTGGTGCCCAGAACTCGCTCCTGCCCAAACTCCGTCCCCCCCAAATTCTGCCCCCCACCTGCCCAAGGCTCTAGGAGGGAGTTTGGGTGAGGGAGGAGGTCTGGGGTGCAGGGTGCAGGGTACAGGTGCTGGGAGTTTGGGGATGGGAGGGGGTGTGGAGGGAGGGGGTTCAGGCTCTGGGAGGGAGTTTGGGGGAAGGAGGGGGTGCATGGGTGGGGCTGGGGATGAGGGGTTTGGGGTGTGGGAGGGCTCAGAGTGAGGGTAGGGGTGTAGGAAATGAGGGCTCTGTCTGAGGCTGGCGATGAGAGGTTTGGGTTGTGGGAGGGGGCTCAGGGCTATGGCAGAGGGTCGGGGTGTGGGGTGAGGGCTGTGTCGGTGGGGCTGGGGATGAGAAGTTCATGATGCAGGAGGGGGCTCAGGGTTAGGGCAGACGGTTAGGATGCAGGGGGATGAGGGCTCTGGCTGGGGCTGGGAATGAGGGGTTTGGGGTGTGGGAGGGACTCAGGGCGAGAGTAGGAGTGTGGGGTGTGAGGTCTCTGACTGGGGCTGGAGATGAGGGGGTTGGGGTGCTGGAGGGGCTCAGGGCTAAGGCAGAGGGTTGGAGTTCAGGGGGATGAGGGCTCTGGCTGGGACTGAGGATAAGGCATTTGGGGTACTGGAGGGGCTCAGGGCTAGGGTAGAGGGTTGAGAGTGCGGTGGGAGGGTGAAAGCTCTGGCTGGGGGTATAGGATCTGGGGTGGGGAGGGCTGGGGATGAGTTTGGGGTGCAGGCAGGCTTCTCCGGAACAGGGGCCAGAGAGGAGGATGATATGGCAGTCGATATGTGGGGGACTAGGACCCTGCGGCAGCAGTTGCTGCAGGGAGACAGCATGAAGCTGCACAGAAGCGGCAGGGACACTCTGCTCCCTCCAGGGCCCAGGGACATGCATGGGGCCAGCAGGGGACACTTGGGGGAGGTGCGGGGGGGCGGCGGCAGGTGGGGCTGGGGGGGAGACCCGGCTCCAAACATTGGTGGAGCTGGGCCCCTGGGCTCTGAATATTGCTGGTGCCCGGGCACCACGTGGGTATATAACTCGCCGCCCATGCAAACTGGGCCTTGCTTCTAGTTTGTCTGAAGACCAGAAGGAGAGGTGCAGCAAGTGGAGTTTATACACCAGAAGAACCAAAGGGAGTCCAAGAAGCATTACCTTTCCAGTCAACAAGCTCCCTAAAGGCAGGCTAACCTTGCTGAACATCCATGACTGGCCTCCTTGGGGAGAGATAGTTATGGCATCAACAGCCAGGCCACTCCAGTCTTGGATCAGCCTCCCTACCCTGAAGGAGGCCTACTAGCCAGGACCACTCAGCCAGCAGATCATCACTCTCTGGCTCCTTGACTGCAGCTTCAGCTCCTGCTCTAGGAGATTCCAGAAGACAGTGAGAGCTGGAGGGTTTGGAACCCCAGTGATCATAAGTATCTTATTTTTCTTCTCTTTAAAAAATATATCTTTTGTTTATTATTAACTGGGAGACATCCCAGCATTTTAATTTTCTTTATTTTTAGGGAGTGAAGGTGGACATGTGACTGTGTGCCTGTGTTTAATCACCCGTAAAGCCCACACGGGGAAGACCCCAGAAAGAAAAGTTCCCAGCTTTCAACAGCCCTAAATATTGTCTCATAAAAACGCTAATGAAAGTGTGTTCTGTGTCGAAAGGTCCTGAGAAATTTGAAGTGGTCATCTGTTATTTCTGGTAAATAATCGTCAAACTTCTGCTTTTCACAAATATGCTGCTAAAGTCTGTATTATAACATCTTTGAGGAAGAGGAGGCGCATGGGGGGGTAGAACTTAAGTCTAAAAATGAATCCTTATAATTGGCTTTGAAGTTGTGGTTTGGACCTTAGATAATAATTTGGTTTCAGTATTAAGAGGTTGAACCAGCTTTAAGTTATAGATTTCATTGACATCAGTGAAATTCTTTACTTGGAATTTATAACCAAATGGACAGCCATCTCTCAGATTCTTTTGTCGAATTTATAAGCATTGATTGTTTTTGTTATTAATGTGATGATTTAACTAATTTGATGCTTGCATACCAATCCAATATAGAGACTAACTTGTTTGGGTTGTTGATTTGATCATGATTTGATAGCTCCTTTATTTTTAAGTTAAATTAATATTTATTAATAATAGTTTAGGTTTGGTGATATGTTTTCTTGGTCTAATTTTAGTTTAAGCATTTTAATAAAGTGTATAAATTTGATGCAGTCACATTTCTTTTAATAAGCCACATGGGTTGAGAATCTTTGAAGCCCTGGGTGGATAGCAGACTGTCAACCTAAAAATACCTGAGCTAACTGGCCTATGAGTCTCACAACACATAGACACAAGCAGACACAGCCACTGGTGCATGGGTAAACGGGATGAGCTGGGTAATTATAGGCCTGTCAGCCTGACATCGATCCCAGGCAAGATAACGGAGCGGCTGATGTGGGACTTGATTAATAAAGAATTCAAGGAGGGTACTATAATTAATGCCAATCAACATGGATTTATGGAAAATAGATCCTGTCAAACTAACACATCTTTTTTTGATGAAAATTACAAATTTGGATGGTAAAGATAATAGTTAATATACTTAGACTTCTGTAAGGCATTTGATTTGGTACCATATGACATTTTGATTAAAAAACTAAAACAATATCAAATTAACTCAACACAAATTAAATGGATTAAAAGCTAGCTAATTGATAGGTCTCAAAATGAATTGTAAACAAGGAATCGTCATCGAGCGGGTGTGTTACAGGTGGGGTCCTGCAGAGATCAGTTCCTGGCCCTACGCTATTTAACATTTTTATTAATGCCCTGGAAGATAGCAACATAAAATCATCACTGATAAAATTTCCAGATAGCACAAAGATTGGAGTGGGTGGTAAATAATGAAGAGGGCAGGTCACTGACACAGAGCAATCTGGATCACTTAGTAAGATGGGCAGAAGCAAACAATGTGTGTTCTAAAACAGCCAAATGTAAGTGTATCCATCTACACAAAGATTGTAGGCATCTCTACATGATGGTGGATTCTATCCTGGGAAGCAATGACTCTGAAAAAGATCTTGAGGGGTCATGGTGCATAATCAGCTGAACATGAGCTCCTAGTGCTACGCTGTGGCCAAAAGGGCGAATACGATCCTGGGATGCATAAACAGGGGAATCTCAAGTAGGAGCAGAGAGGTTATTTTACCTCCTAATTGGCATTGGTACGGCCGGCCGATGCTGGAATCCTGTGTCCAGTTCTTGTATTGACAATTCAAGATGGAAGTTGATAAATTGGAGAAGGGTCAGAGAAAAGCCACAAGAATGATTAAGCAAACATACCTTATAGTAATAGTCTCAAGGAGTTCAATCTATTTAGTTTAACAAAGAGAAGGTTGAAGAGTGACTTGATCACAGTCTATAAGTATTTACACAGGGAACAAATATTTAATAATGGGCTGTCCAATCTAGTGCAGAGAGGTAAAACACAATCCAGTGCCTGGAAGTTGAAGTTAGACAAATTCAGACTGGAAATAAAGCATATATTTTTAATGGCGAGAGAAATTAACCACTGGAACAATTTAACAATGGTCATGGTTGATTCTGTATCACTGGCAATTTTTAAATTGTTTGGATGTTTTTCTGGGAATAATTTGGGAGAAGTGCTCTGGCCTATGTTATCCAGGCAGTCAGACTAGATGATCACAATGGTCCCTTCTGGCCTTGGAATCTAGAAATCTATGAACGTATACACAGAGGCACAGATGCCCGCACATACACAGATACATGCACAAACACAGTCTACGTATGCATACACAGCCAAACTCACAGGCACAAGCATGCTTCACACAGGAGCACATAGACACTGTCAGGTGCACACGCATGTAGGCATAGGCAGACAGTAACAGGTGCATGCATACAGGCACAGCCAACATCCAGGAAGGTAGTCTGGAATGGGTTTGTGGAAGGGGTTGGAGAGGGAGAGGATACCATAGCCTGGGCTCCAGCCCATGCTCAGACATCTATACTGCAATTTTATAGCCCCGCAGCCCGAGCTCCGCAAGTCTGAGTCAGCTGACACAGCCAGACGCAGATGTTTTATTGCAGTGTAGATGTACCCTGAGAGGTATGGAGACAGGAGGGCTGAGTGAGGGGGGCACTGTAGGTGCTTGCCTCAGAGAGACACTGGGAGCAGAGGAATATTTGGGAGGGGGAGCAAACAGAAGATGGGAGGAATTTTTGTGGGGGGATGAAGAGGGCAGCTTTTAGGGCAGGAAGGAGGGAATGGCCTGGGGAAGATGGAGGGGGAACGTGCTGTTTGAGGGGGACAGGAAGCAGTAGGGGTAGGGAATATTTTGGTGAGAAGGAGGGGCCTGGGGGACAAAAGACTGGGAATTCAGAGGGAAGGGACAGAAAGGGTTGTTGGAGAGGAGGGAGAGAGTGAGGGTAGCAGGGAAGAGAACAGAAGGAATAATTTGCAAAATTGTCACTGATGTGAATTTGCTGCCATTTTGCAAAAAGCTTGGTTTCTGCAAAGCTAATGGCCCAGGCACCCCAGCAGCAGCACTTCAAATTCTTTCTTGACAAGGACTTACAGAGTGGTGTTGAACTTCCTGCGCAAGAGATAGTCAATGACATCAGGCTCTGTCTGAAACAGCCTCCTTAGGATGTCATGCTGCACCTCTGAAGACACCTGCAAGAGTCACAGAGACAGGTACCGTAAATATGGCACCTGCTCCTCTCAGAGGAAAAACAAGCAGAAACAACTAAGCCACTACTCTCCAAACACACAAGGGTTTGATGCAGGGCCTAAAGACTTGTGCTGTTTACCCACAAACACAATGCACTGACTTTACATTAATATATTACTTCACACTTTCCCTAGCGAGTCTGAGCAGAGAACAAGGCTGCATTGTCAAACTGGGAGATTACTCTGCAGGGATTCCTAGACAATGGGCAAGGTGGACGGTAAAGAATTGATCATTGAACTAGTAGGACTGACCAGTGTGGTTCCGGAGCACCATGGGCCCAAACTAACTCTACTGTTGTGGTTGCACTTTCCAGCACATCTTCCTGAAGCCGTGGCTTCTGGGAGATTTCATAAGGCCTTCTGGGAGCCCATGTGGAATTGTTGGAGAAGATGTCAAACTCCCGTAAGTCCATAGGACACTCATATAAGGCCCTAGCAACAGGTATAATTTCTCAGTCTTTGTCTCAAAATAAAGGCCAGGAAGATGGCTCAACTTGCATGCCTTGTCACCCAGAGAGATTTCTGCTGGGGCTTTGAAAGTCATCGCCAGGTATCTGTGGTTCTGCAGCATGGTGGCGGAGGAGGTTGCTGCAGGACTTGTGGAGAGCCAGACAGTGAGACCAGCAGTGAAGGGAGTTATTGTTGCAACAACCAGGGGCGGCTCTACAAATTTGGCCGCCCCAAGCAGTCATGCCCGGGAGGCGCCCCCGAGCCGCGGGAGCAGCGGACCTCCCGCGGGCATGACTGCGGAGGGTCCGCTGGTCGCGCGGCTCGGCTGGACCTCCCGCAGCTGCGGGCGGTTCGCTGGTCCGGCGGCTCCGGTTGAGGTGCCGCAGTCATGCCTGCGGGAGGTCCGGCCGAGCCGCGGGATGAGCGCCCCCTCCGCAGTCATGCCTGCGGCAGGTCCGCTGCTCCCGGGGCTCCGGTGGACCTCCCGCAGGCATGACTGCGGCAGGTCCGCCGGCCCAGCCTGCCGCCCCCCCGGGAAAGGGCCGCCCCAGGCGGGTGCTTGCCCCGCTGGGCTCTGGAGCCGGCCCTGGCAACAACACCCCCGCACCTCCTCATGGAGCAGTTTATTTTGTACCGCACTCCAGGATGGTAGTCACTGAGGCAGTGGAGCTCTGCTTAGGGATCTGCCTCTTGACCACAACTGGAAGGACTGAGCTGTGGAAACTAGCTTCCCCAGACAGTTCCTCCTGGGTGCTGCTGTCATGGAAATTTGCATTTAGAGCTGGATGGAGGCTAATAAATTCAGATCGAATTCAGCAAATAGTTTCGGGCAGTAAAAAAATGGAAAACTTTTTCAAAAAAGTCAAACATTTCATTTCAGCCATTTTGAAATTAAATGTTTGGACTTACGATATAAAAACGGCATTTTGTTTAGAAATTTAATTTATGTTGTAAAAAACAAAACAAAAAAATGAAGAAAAAATTGTTTGGAGTCAAACAAAATGTTTTGTTCAAACTGAAATGATTTTTTTCCAGTTTTCTCATTTCAGTGAGAGAAACCAAAAATAAATGCAAGTTTTTGTTTGAACCAAACTGAAATATTTTCAGGATTGTTTGGTTTGGCCTCCTGAGCCAAAAAAAAAATATCAATTTGCTCAGCTCTAGTTGGATGGCATTACATAGAAGTAGCCCAAAATCATAAAATCAAGGTAGGCCAATAAAAGTCTTTGAGGGGTTTAAATAACTGGGCTTCCCAATCTGTATTGCACTAGAGACTGAACTCATGTGCCCTTTCTGTGCCTGCAAAGAGACAAGCTGTCATAACTATAAAGGGAAGGGAACAGCCCTCCTGTGTACAATACTATAAAATCCCTCCTGGCCAGAGACACCATAATCCTTTTACCTGTAAAGGGTTAAGAAGCTCAGGTAACCTGGCTGACACCTGACCCAAAGGACCAATAAGGGGACAAGATACTTTCAAATCTTGGTGGGGGGAAGGCTTTTGTTTGTGTGCTCTTTGTTTTGGGGGTGGTTCACTCTTGGGACTAAGAGGGACCAGACATCAATCCAGGCTCTCCAAATCTTTCTGAACCAGTCTCTCATATTTCAAACTTGTAAGTAACAGCCAGGCAAGGTGTGTTAGTTTTATCTTTGTTTTCTCAACTTGTAAATGTTCCTTTTGCTAAGAGGGTTTACTGTTTGCTGTAACTTTGAACCTAAGGCTAGAGGGGGTTCCTCTGGGCTCTATGAATCTGATTACCCTGTAAAGTTATTTTCCATCCCGATTTTATAGAGATGATTTTTACCTTTCTTTCTTTCTTTCTTTCTTTAATTAAAAGTCTTCTTTTTAAGAACCTGAGTGATTTTTCCTTGTTTTAAGATCCAAGGGGGTTGGATCTGCACTCACCAGGAATTGGTGAGGGGGAAAGGAGAGGGAATGGTTAATTTCTCCTTGTTTTAAGATACAAGGGTTTGGATCTGTGTTCACCAGGAACTTGGTGGAGAAGTCTCTCAAGGCTACTGGGAGGGAGATAGTCTGGGGGGAAGGTAGACAGAGTTTCCCAAATAACTCTTAAAGGATTTGGGTGGTGGCAGTAAAACCAGATCTAAGCTGGTAATTAAGCTTAGAGGTTCTCATGCAGGTCCCTACATCTGTACCCTAGAGTTCAGAGTGGGGAAGGAACCTTGACACAAGCCCATGAGAACATGGCCAAAAGGGTACTATTTAGTGACGTAGACCTCAATGAATCATCACAGCAGGTTCCTGAACATGTACATAGAGTACGAGACAAAGTGCATGATACTAGAATTATTAAAAATGGGCTGAGACTGGAACTGTTTTCCCACAGCACAACATTAATGGGGTCTTCATCGCTGCTTTTGCCATGGCCCATGAAGCCATCCCCAGATTACATACCTTGTGGCACTGCAGATTCACTTATATGCACAGCTAGTGTGGGCTGCTGAAAGTCAAGTGGAGATGGCTGAGCTGTAACAGTTCAGGGACTCATGTGGTGATTGATACATCTTCCTATTGTATCATATGTGTTAAAACAAAGGTGAGTTGGAGTCAGGAGCCAACCACACTTGATGCAGTTGATGAGCAGCAAAAAGACAAGCCATGTCCCCTAAGACTTATTTCTAACTGCCAGAGCCTGTGTTTAGCATGCAGCCCAATTAGAAACACTGTGTGCACTCGGGAACTGGGGATGGAGCATACTGATCACTGAGATACAGGTACAAGTTACCTCCAGTTGCTATTACAGCTCATTGCTTGTTGTGGGTTTTTCCTTATGTATTAGATGCAACCTTTTTTACATTTTCCCCTTGATTTGATGTTTAAGAGGAGGAAACTGATGGGTGGGCTCATACTTTTGCTATGTAGATACCTTTCCCCTGCCTAGCCTGGTCATGTCCCTGCATACCATGTTTCATCATCTAGTCATTGGCCGGCCTTTAAGCTGAACTGACCTTGGTTCTGCTTGGATTATTTTCTTTGTCATCCTTTCATTTGTTTGTCTTCTGCAGTGTCCTCCCCATCATAATTTTGTCAATTGTAGCCAATCCTGTACCTTGATTTCACTTCCTACTCTCCTTGTAACTTCTTCATTTGTCTTTAAATTGTTCCACCTTACACCCGCCATCTTTCAAAGAACTCATCTCAACTGCCTCCAGCTTTCTGATGTCTGTTTTATTTAATGATGCTGCTTCCAGACCAGTGAGTAACCCTGACAGCACTTTGGAACCAAACAGAATGTTTTCATCAATCCATAAATTTCATCAGTTCAGCACATGTAGCTAAGGCACATTGCCTTTTAACTTCATCCTTGATGGAACCCTTGGCGGAGTGACCAAGCTTCCTCAATACACATAGCATTCTACTTGTTCTGCAACATCACCACTGCTACCTTTCAACACTTTATCTATTACCCCTTTTCCAAGGAACAACCACTTCATCTTCTTGGCATTTATTGTACGTCCACAAGGACTACAACAATTTTCCAAGGGAGCAAAGAGTATTATCATTAATTCAAATGTGTCTGCCACTTGTACAATGTCATCTGGATAAGCAAAAGATTCTAGATCCTCCAATGTCATACCCTCCCACTCATATAACATTCTTACCATGCAGTTAAAGAACATGATGAAAAGCAGTGGTGATTCCATGCCCCCTTGTCTTACACCAAACTTTGACTTAAACCAGCTTCTTAATTCTTATAGCACTACAGGACTCTTTGTACCGAACATTTATAATTGCAATTATCTTATCTGGAACACCATATGATTTTGCTACTTTCCATAATGCTTCCCTCCAAACCAAATCAAATGCCTTCGTATGATTGATGTCCTCTTCACCCAGAGATATATTTTCTGAATAGACTTTATTATACAAACCCAAACACATAGGGCTGCATATCTTGGAGATGCCAATTGTTTTCCCTGTCCCCATGCAGAAGTGGAATGCCTTTGGAATAGGTGTGAGTAAGCTAGAGAGCAGGCGACAGCTCCACATGTATTATTGACCTGCATCACTGGGCGGGTGATACAGGCACATGTGCAGAAGCTAGTTGCTATGACAGTTGTGTTGTCATCTCCTTTGAGCCTTTAGGTAGTTTCCTCTGACCCTGTCTGTCCTCATGGGTCAGCTCTTTCTTGGTCCTGAAATAGTCTATCATACCGTATTTTTCCATGTATAAGACGCCCCCATGTATAAGACGCCCCCACTTTTCTAACCCCAAATTCAGGTTTTTGTTTTTTTTTCTCCCCTGCTTTGCCGCTCCGGCCATGCCCCAGGTTTGTTTGTTTTCTTTTCTTTTCCCTCCAGCCGCACTGCAGCTGTCCCCCCCGACTTTGCTGCTCAGGCCCAGGAAGAGGACGTGGAGGTAGAGGTAGAGGGAAGGAGGAGGGCCATGCGCCCGGCTGGTCTCCAGCGGCAGCCCTGCCCGGCTCCTGCCGTGTCCCTCCCCGGCCGCGCGACTCCTGCCGCCCGGCTCCCCGGCTCTCCCGGTCCCCAGCCGCCCGGCTCTCCCGGTCCCCAGCCGCCCGGCTCCCCGCGTCCACAGTCGCCGCAGTACCCGGACCGCACTACCGGAGCCGGGCAGCCGGGGAGGCGGGGAGCCGGGGAGCCGCCTGGCTCCCCGTGTCCCCGGCTCCCCCGGTCCCCAGCCGCCCGGCTCCCCGTGTCCCCGGCTCCCCCGGTCCCCAGCCGCCCGGCTCCCCGCGTCCCCAGCCGCCGCAGTGCCCGGACCGCACTACCGGAGCCGGGCAGCCGGGGACGCGGGGAGCCGGGGAGCCGGGCGGCTGGGGAGCCGGGGAGCGGGCGGCTGGGGAGCCGCCAGGCTCCCCAGCCGCCCGGCTCCCCGGCTCTCCAGCCGCCCGGCTCCCCGCGTCCCCGGCCGCCCGGCTCCCCGGCTGCCCGGCTCCGGTAGTGCGGTCCGGGCACTGCGGCGGCCGCAACCCCACCTACCCGGATGCCCGGCTCCGGACACTGCCCGGCCCCGCACTCCCAGCTCCAGCCGCGGATGGATTGTAGCGCCACCAGCCACATGCAGGCAGCGCGGTAAGGGGGCAGGGAGGGGGTGTTGGAGAGAGGGCAGGGGAGTTCCGGGGTGGGGGGGGTGGATAGGGGTTGGGGGGGGTCAGAGGGCAGGGAACAGGAGGCTTACTTCCGTGTATAAGACTACCCTCAATTTTTAGGCTAAGGATTTTAGGAAAAAGTATAGTCTTATACACGGAAAAATACGGTAAGTTCTTTCTTTGTGCCTGAATCTGTCCTGTCTTTCAAAAGCAGTCCTGATTTTCTCACTGAGGTGGAACATTTGGTCAGAGTTGTTTCATGTCACTCTGCAGAGCCTGGAAATGATCTTCACCGATTTTCATCGTTTTCATAGAATTTAAGGCCAGAAGGGACCATTAGATCATCTAGTCTGCCCTCCTGTATATCACAGGCCATCAAATTTCACCCAAATGTGAGATACCCAGGTGATCCCAGTAGGTGATTTACACCCCATATTGCAAAGGAAAGTGGGGGAAAAAACAAGGTCCCTGTCTCTCTGACCTGGTGGGAAGTTTCTTCCCAAATAGAAACTTGGCCATCAGTTTGACCCTGAGCATGTGAGCAAGGCACACCAGCCAAACACTTAGAAAGAGAATTCTCTGTACCAGCTCAGAGCACTGCTCCACCCTGTCTGGTGTCTCAGCTGCAGCTGTGGAGAATGTTTGATGCTTCAGAGGAAGGTAAAAAAAAACCAAACCCCAGAACAGGTCTGGCCAATTGTGCAGTGGGGGTGTGTACAGGGAGAAATTCTGGGATGACTTTCTGGCCTGTGCCTGCAGGAACTCAGACTAATGGCCATAAGGGTCCCTTCTGGCCTATCTGTGAATGGGGATAGTGCAAATCCCTCTCCCAGGGAGCTGGCATGGCTTGGCAGGGCAGTGCAATGGGGCTGAACCCTTGGTCCTGCCACTCCTCTCCCGCATCCAGGTGATTGGTCTCAGAAAGTGGTAAGAGGTGAGCAGTTCCTGGTCACAGAGCTTGCTAACATTCAGTGGGGGTGTTTTGGTTGGCTAGCTCCCAATACTAAAGAATGGGGAGAGGCCAATGCTCCAGGTCAGCCTGATTGACAGGGCGGGCAGGCTAATCAGGGAGTAAGGAGGCCAGGGTGCGTCCCGTCCTCCATGTGAGTTGGAATTGCCTGGATCAGACAGAATGGGGCCGAGCCAGAGGGGCCAGAAAAGTAGCCCGGGAAACAGGTCAGAGCTGGGTAGGGTCACCAGATGTCCCAATAAAATCGGGACTGTCCCGATATTTAACCCTTTGTCCCGCATCCCGATCAATGTACGATCAGGATGCGGTTTGTCCCAATATTCAGGTAAGGAAGTGAGTGGGAGGGGAAGTGCTGACCCTGTGGGTGCTCCGGTGCTGGAGCACCCATGGGAAAAAATTGCAGCCAACGTCCCCCCCTCCTCGCCTCCTTCACCCCCTCTCCCTCCAGCGCGCCGCATCCTCGCTCCTCCCCCCCTCCAGCACTTCCTGCCGCCTAACAGCTGTTTGGTGGAACTTAGCACTTTCCAGGAGGGAGGAGGGAGGAGTGGGGACATGGTGTGCTCAGGGGAGGAGGCGGAGAAGAGGCAGGGCAGGGGCTGGGACTTGGGGGAAGGGGGTGGAATGGGGGCGGGGCGAGGGCGGTGCAGGGACGGAAAGAGGTGGGGGTGGGTGAGTGGCAGGCGAGCAAGCGGGCAGGTAGGCAAGCAGTGGGTGGGGGGACTGAGGAGGGATGCAGCAAGCCAGCATCAGGCCAGGGGATGAGGAAGGGCGTGGGGAGGGGGCGGGACCTGGGGCAGAGTGGGGATGGAGCCTGGGAGGAACGGGGGTGGACTATGGGCGGGGCTGATGGCACATATTTCAGTGTGGTGATCTGTTCACCCTAGAGCTGGGAGCAGAATCACGGAAGCAGCCCACAGAGCAGACCCTGTGCTGGGAGCAGGGCTGCAGCCACATAGCCAGAGGGGCCAGAGAAGCGTCCCGGGGGCTGGAGGCAGAGCTGCAGCAGCCGTGCTGAGGCAAGGTGGAGCCGGAGCTAGAACAGTGGAGCTGGAGCAGTCTGAAGCCGGGTGCGGTGAGCAACTGGGGCCAGCCGAGGAGGGACCCTGGACAACGGGCCCAGCACAGAAAGACACCCCCAGCCAAGGGTCCTTGCAGGCCAGACTGGGAGGGGGATCTTAACCCGACGGGGGGCTGATGCTGGGAAGAAGGGTCCCACCACCCAAAGCCCGGAGCTGTGTGGCCACCACCAGAGCAAGTGTCCAACCCGCAGCATCCCTGCAGCATAGCCAGGGCCTGAGAAGGAGGCCTGGGACCTACAAGTAACAGACTGTGAACGGCCCTGACATTGCAGAGACACTGTTTGTAATGTTCCCTGCCACAGAGCGGAGTGATGTGTTTTCCTTTAATCTTTCCCATTTTTCCTTATTCTTTTTTCAATTAATTGTTGATTAAATAACTTATATTTGCTTTAAATTGTATGAAATGATCAGTGGGTCAGGGAGGTGCCCAGTGCAGAGAAAGCATCTTGGAGTGGGGACACCCTAGTCCCTGTCCTAGGTGACCACAGCAGGGTTGGAGGCCGAGGACCCCAGGAATCCTGGGCCCAGCCTTGTCGGGTTACGAGGATTCTGCCAGACAGGAGAGTGCAAGGGGAGTCCTCAAGGGCAGGGAGACCTCTGGGTAAAGGAAGTGGGAGCGAGGACTCAGATCCATCCACTAGCCCATTTCACCGGGGTGGTGCAGAAGCTAGGAAAGTTCCCCACAATAGTGGGACCATTCTCCCGCTTACATAATGAACAAATCAAGTCTCTGAGGCCAGTTACAAAGCTCCCTACTAAGAAGGCAGGCTGTGGTCGCTGCACCGCTCCACTGCCATCAGGGGCGGCACACCTGAGGGAGGTCCGCCAAAGCCGCCCCTGACTGCCATGACAGGAGACTGCAAAGAGAAGGGTAAGATTAGGAAATGTGTTCATTGTAAATGCCTCCTTCCCTACCATGAACAAGGCTTCATAGTTCTCAATTAAACTCTGGAGCACGAGGATGATAGAAGCGCTGTTTTCGATTTCCACGGCATGGGCACTGGGGTCTCTCTCCAGAAGCTTCTCTCTTTGCAGCAGGTTGGGGCCAAAAATTGTAGCCAAATTTGAGGCTGTCATTTTATTTCCAGGAATCTAACAACCAAACACAAAAATTAGTTTCAGATATCGACCCAGTAACACAACTCGCTCCAGGTGCTCTCCCTTGCCCCATGACTGAGGCGAAAGGAAGGCTGCTGAGTACCACTTCCCAGGAGAAGAACAGGGTTTGTTCTTAGCACAGTGAGATGCTCCTTCTCCACCCTACTCTCTGCTACCCTGTAAGCAAAGACTCTATCTGCCATTGTGCTTCTACTAGATCAGCAAGCAGGCCAAGGAGAATTTTTTGAGCTGGCTTGCAGTGTCTGAAAGCTCCCTCCCTCCCACCTTCTGTAAACATCAGTCCGACCTTTCTACCTGTCCCACATGCTGGGATCTCAGTTTCACAGCTCAAATAATAAAGTAACAAATAACATTTCCATAGCCCGTTCCATCCCAAGCCACTCTACAGCAGTGGTCCCCAACCTTTTCGTCTGGCGGGCACCAGACAAAGGACCGTGGCGGCGGTCGAGCATCCGCCAAAATGCCACCGAATTTCGGTGGCATTTCGGCGGCGACGCCTCTCGATGATGCCACTTGTCAGCGGCAAGCAGCATCATCGAGAGATGTCGCCACCAAAATGCCACCAAATTTCGGTGACATTTCGGCGGATGCTTGACCGCCGGCCAGGATGTGGGCACATTTAGATGCCCCCACGGGCACCATGGAGCCCACGGGCACCGCGTTGGGGACCCCTGCTCTACAGTCTATATACAAGAACAACTTCACCCGCCATCTCTGAAGTGGAACATGACAGTTGTTAAACAATACACAGAAACAGTATAGAACACTTCAGGACAGGAAGTAGACAATGTCATATAATATGTATTATGCTCAATTGTAGCTGCACAGGCAATTTAAGGATGCTGCAGGTAATTCATCTTGCCTACAGCCTCTAAATGGAAATTTAGCCAGGATACCAGGGATACTTTCCCAATTCTTGCATGGGATCTTTAAATGACCACAGATGGTCAGGACTTCAGTTGTATATCTCATCTGGCACAAAGCACCTCCTGCAGCTACCTCAGTGCTGTGCTGTCAAGTGGCTCTGTGCTGACACAGCAGGAAGGGTGCTCCTGCCTAGTCACTAACACCAAATGCTACTTTGTGTAGGTTTTTCTGGGAATTTTTAACCCAACCTTATTTAGCTTGCTAGATCTGACAGGCTCACAGCACAAGGTGGTATGGCTGGAGGAACACCGAGGAACTGGGATGGCTCAGGTTGTTTTCAGTATGGGGGGAGTCCAGATTTCCATGTTTAGCTTAACCATTTAGAACTATCCCTGAAACTGACTGTTTTCAAACCCCCTAGTCCTTGAGCAATGTGAACAGGACTCCTGCAGAAGAAGGACTGCAGAGTGCTGGGTGCAGAATAATTAACCAGAGCCCTTCAGTTTTGACATATATTGCCAGCCAGTATACAGTGCAGGAAACCAGAGGTATAGAAGTACAAGAGTAATGCCTTTTGAGGCCATGGCATAATGTGGGAAGGATGTAGCTTATATGGGATCCCATCACAACACAAAGCCACTATTCAGAAAACATGGGAAATCCTTTTAGAACACTTCGTACTCTGATGCTACATAATCTGGAAAAGTAAAGAGGCACAGATCACTGGCAAGCAACTGCCACTGTCCTTCCTATGTTACCATCCCTACAGAAGATGTCAGGGCAGTTCACAGTCTGTTCCTTGTAGGTCCCAGGGCTCCTTCTCAGGCCCTAGCTGTGCTGCAGGGGTGCTGCAGGTTGGACACTTGTGGGAGAGCGATAACTCAGTGGTTTGAGCTATTGGCCTACTAAACCCAGGGTTGTGAGCTCAGCCCTTGAGGGAGCCATTTAGGGATCTGGGGCAAAAATCTGTCAGGGACAGTACTTGGGCCTGCTGTGAAGGCAGGGGACTGGACTCAATGACCTTTCTAGGTCCCTTCCAGTTCTATGAGATAGGTATATCTCCATATAATAAGATACATACAGTCTCAGTGCACAAGCATTTGAAGCCAGTACCTTTTGTCTCTCTGGACCTGTGGAATCCTGGGCATGCTGTGCCACCTTGTTCAGGAACTGCAATAGCTGGTACAGGGTGTCACTGTTACAGGGAGGTAGGAGGTACACCAGCAGCTGCAGCATGGAGAGCTGGGCCATGTGTTCCATGACTATTCAGAGAAAAATGAGCAATTCAAGAGACCAGCGACTGACAAAACAGCCTGAATGTTCCAGACATTTCACTCTCACATCAGATTTCCTAAGCAGCCAAACAAGCAGCATATCTGTTGTTTACCAGTTTAGTAACAGGAACCCAGGCTTTCCCATAGACAGGTGATCCCATAACTGCCCCCTGCAGGGTTTCATGCACCTTCCTGTTAGAGACAGGAGACTGGGCTGGATCCAGTCTGTCAATTTCTCTCTTCTTCTGTGCCTAAGCAAGCAGTCTGGGGGTGAGAATCCTGCGGTTCTGAGGACCATCATTCTCAGCAGGACGATTCCCACAACTGAAAAGTCGTATTGCCAGTGCAGTCCCTTATTGCCTCCACTAAGATTAATATGAACTATCCCATATTGTGAGCTCCTCTTCCCTCTCCACACAGTATCTGTGCCAGTAACAAGCATTTTTAACACCAGAAATAACCTGTCTGTCTAACTTTCCACCCATCCCTTCTATACACCCACTTCAGCTGGGCTCCAACCACCTCACGGCCAAGCAGCCATAGCTCCTAACTTTCTGATTGGTCAAGCGAGCTCATTTAAACAACCTGCATTTTAATACAGCCAAATTTCAGGCCATACAGCTAGGCACAAGGAACGTAGGTCACACTTACAGGAGGAGGGACTGTGTCCTGGAAAGTGGCGACTCTGAAAATGACTCAGGGATCATGGTGGAGAACCAACTAACCATGAGCTCCAGTGCAATGCAGTGGCTAAGAGGGCTAATATGAAACTTAGCTTTATAAATATGGGCATATCAAACAGGAGTAGCTCTATATGCAGCACTGGTGAGACCGATTCTGGACACTGCATCCAGTTCTGGTGTCCAGGCTTCAAAAAGGATGTTGCAAAATTGGAAAGGTTCAGAAAAGGACCACAAGAAAGATCTGAGATCTGGACAAGCCTCACAGCGAGAGACTAAAGAACCTCAATCTATTTGGTTTATTTATCATAGCAAAAAGTCCAGAGGCAACTTGATCATTGTCTGTAAGTAGTTACAATGGGAGAAGATTTCTGACAGAAGAGAGCTCTTCAATCTAGCAGACCAAGGCAGAAAAAGATCCAACAGCTGAAAGCTGAAACTAGATAAATTCAGGCTAGAGATAATCTTTTAACCATTAAGGCAATTAACCATTGGAACAACTTCACTAGGGATGTGGTGTATTCTCCATCCCTTGGAGTCTTTGAATAAAGATTCATTGTCTCCTTCTAAAAAATATATGGTACTCTAGCTCAACTACCAGATATGGGCTTGATGTAGGAATCACTGGATGGATTTATTTGGCCTATGTGATGGTCCCTTTGGGCCTTAAAATATATGCATTGATGATGTCAGTGACACTACTTATATGCTTAAAGTTATGTATATGCTTAAATATTTGTTAGATCAGGCCCAAAGGGTCTGATCCAGACCCCATAAAAGTCAATGGTAAAATCAGTGATTTCAATGGGAGTAGGATCAGGCTTGTAGCCTTTAGGGAAGACTGTTGGTGCAGAATGGGAGGAACCAACATTACGGGCTCTATAAGTCTGCACAGAGGAGTTTTCTGCTCCTTTCTTTTTTGTTCTCTCAGCAACACGTTGTTTTGTCTTTTGCAGCTTTTTTTGGTCAATAATTTTTTTCTTTTCCAACCTTTCATCCATGCCTGTGATGGTGCTTATTCCAGCCAGCTAGTGGTCTGGTGACTCAGGCAGCTAATTCTTCTATGACACTTCAAAGATTTTTAATGATGGCTTGAATTTCACCTTTTATAGACCTTATCTTCAGTAAGTGTCTTTTGCATCTTCTTCGATGTACAGGCTGTTTTCTCGGGGTTAAACTCAATATTGGAGAAGACAGATATATCTTCCTGCAGCTTATTTTATCTGACATTTAAGAAGACCCTGTTGCCTTCTTTTGCCTTTTTTCCCCTCCTCTTTTTTAAGAGGAAACATTATGCCTTCTGCTGTTCTGCTGCACTTCTGATCTGGAGATCAATACTCGTCTGTTCCATTTATTCTTGAATGTAACGCCTTTGTAAATAACATAGCAAGAAGGGAGAAACTGCTCTCTGTGTCTTTACAGGGCTGCCTGGTGTCACAGGATGCTCACTCCTCTCCAGGTCTTTCATTTACCATAGAACTTGTAAAATGCCATGTATTTTTGAGAGACAGTCATCTTTTCTTCCTCCTTTCCCTTCCCAGGAGCTCTGGGGAAAGAGACCATGAGTTTTAGTGTCTGCTGTGCCACTAACTGTTAGGATTTCGGTGTGTTTCACAATCCTCATTAGCCAAGGCTTCATGCCCCTACCTTAGTTATGCATTTTACATTTATTCAATAATTTGTTTTCACTTAAAATCGTCTAAACCAAAAAGATTAAAAAGCTAATAAGATATTAGGATGCATATGGGATGGGATGGTGAGTAATATGCAGAATATTAGAATGCCTCTATATAGGGTGGCCTCATTTGCATATTGCATGCAGTATCGGTCACCTGTGTCCATAAGATGCTTGCAAAATTAAGATCAAGTGTCTCAAAAACTCTCAGTTGAAGAGAGGCTGAAAAGATTTGGATTGTTACCTTAGAAAGGCAATGAATCAAAGGGTACATGATAAAAGTATATAAAATACTCACTGGTCTAGATACAGCAGGTTGGGAAATTTGCCTGTGTCACAAAACCAGACCAAGGGGACAATAATGAAAATGAAGGCTGGAAAATTAAAAACCACTAAAAGGACAGACTTTGTCACACATGTGATTAAACTGTGGAACTCGCTGCCACAGGAAGTCACTGAGGCCAAAATTTAACATGATTAAAAAAGAAGTGAACATTTGTATGGACAACAGGAATATCAAGAGTTACCATAATTAATGTCAACAAGTTTTGGAAGGAAAATTAAATCTCATGCTTCAGAGTTTAACCCAATCTCTTACTATTAGGGATCAAAATGAGAGCTCCATGGGGCAGATTATCTCACATCTGCCTACTCCAGGGTCCTTACACCTTCCTCTGTAGCAGCAGGTGGTTGGTCTCTGTCAGAGACAGGATACTGAATGAGATGGATTAGTCAGGCAGTTCCTATGTTGCTAAAGTAGGTACGTTTCTAGCCTTTGTGGCTGTAAAGAAAACCTGGAAAATGTGACCTGAATGGAGGCAAAATGCTCAGAGACCAGAAGGCAAAGGAAAACCAATAGTCAATATTGTTTAGAAATCTTCTGATTTTTAAGACAAACTCATGATTTTTGAGTTCTTGGGGTTGGTGATTCAGTGGGGGTGCAGGTGTCAGAGTCTGTCCAAATGGGCCCAATATAGTCAGAGGGCCTTTGCCACCACAATAGCTAGGACCCAACAAAATTCACGGTCCATTTTGGTCAATTTCATGGCCATAAGATTTTAAAAATTGTAAATGTAATGATTTCAGCTATTTAAATCTGAAATTTCACAGTTCTGTAATTTTAGGGGTCCTGACCCATAAAGGAGTTGTGGGGGGGCAAGCAAAGTTATTGTAGTGGGGGGGTTGCAGTACTGCTACCCTTACTTCTGCGCTGCTGGTTGTGGTGCCTTCAGAGATGGAGAGCGGCAGCTGCTGGCCGGGATCCCAGCTCTGAAGACAGAGCCACACCACCAGCAGCAGCACAGAAGTAAAGATGGCACGACTTAAATGCTATGCTGCAGCCCAGATACCAACAGCCAGTGTACATGCATACAGGTCACACTGCCTCTGCCCAGTTCCTGTTTGCAGAGTGACTCCAACACTCTCAGATTTCCCCCAGCCAGTCTCCCTGCAGTGTCCAGGCCTCTCCTGAAAGTAATTAGGTTTGCTGCTCCTTTAATGAGACAGAAACAGCAGCTTGTTATCATGAGTCATGACAGTCACTTCAGTTCAATCAAAGCACGGACTTGTCTTTGGTAAGAAGTCAAACATTTATTCAATTAAAAGGAGAGTGGATTTAAGTGAGTTCAAGTACAAGGGATAAGGATTGAAAGGGTTACAAACAGAAGTAAAAATACACTTTCTAATGGCTCAGCCCCAGCGTAACAAGCTACAGTCTTTGTTCCAGGTGGTTTCCTCACCAGTCTTCCCTTTCCAGCCATGGCTGAGTAGCTGTTAGGCTCCCCAGAGTGCAAGGTGCTGGTTTTCCTGGTCTCCTCAGGTGGAGGATAATGTAGGGGTTCTCTGCCTCTCTCGGTAGAGCCCAATAAACCTTTGCGAAGTCTCTTTCTCCAAGTTCATTGACCCTGCTTCCAGAGGCAGGCAGGCTTCTTGGGGGTGCAGTCCCCATCCCCCACTGAGTGCGTTAAGTGATGCCTTTCTTTCACTTGCTCTTCTTTGGCTTTGTTTACCTGAAATGAACATGTGCTTTCCTTTGTCTTTTGTCCCACCTTGCTCAATTTCCATGGGAGGCACATACAAGCTGGATCCCTATTTCTTTGTCTGGAAAGAACCCGTTTATCAACTCCCCAATGACCTGCCTGCTTTAGTTTTCCAATGACATGTTACATGACACCTTTTAGAGACTTGCTGGCATCCTTTCATCTGTGAGAGACGGTGGGAATTGCAGCCTATGATGTATGGTATTTTAGAGACAGGTTATAGCAATAGTGAGTTGGGGTACACTGAGCAGGTCAGGCCAGTTGCAGCTTACTGCTAGACACCAGGAAGCCCCTTGCCTTCTGGCAGAGGGAGGCTCTTACAGTCACAGGGAGACTTTTAGACACCATATTCCGCAGTCCCTGCCTGACTCCCAGTGTAACTTAGAGCAGCCTCAGGTCTGCTGTAGCTACCACTCTACTTCCTGTGACCTGCTTGCAGGCCTTGGGAAGCAGAGAGTACTAGTAGCACAGAGCACTCTGGTCACATCCTGACATTGGCCTAGTCCCCATCCTGTGCTGGGGGCTGGGAGAAGGGCTCGAGAAGGATCTCAGTGTGAAGAAGGCTGTTTCTCCCTACTCCGGGGGCTTTCGCATTGCCAAAATTGAATGGCAAGGCTTTAGGAGGAGTGAGTCATGCCTCCATGCAGATGGGCTCGAAGCGAAGATACATGTGCAGCAGCAGAACTGGAGCAATGCCCCAGCAATCAGAGACATGCGACTGACAGTAACTGCAGGTTATAACCTCCCATGGAAGAGGGAATGACTGAACTTGGAGCAAAATGTCACCAGAGTGTAAGCAAAACCATTTTGCTGTGGTAGCCACAGCAGTAGGCTGTATGAGCATTAAAGGTGAGGCAAGGCTCTGATCAGTGCAGAGCATCCTTCACCCGCAGAGCAGGGTGACAGTAAGAGCTGAGAATCAGTGTGCAAGTATTTCTATCTCCAGATGCCCAGTTGCTCCACCCTGCCAGTGGGGCGCTTCAGTCGCATGTAGACCAATGGGAGGGGAGCAATAGGACATGTGCCCAGAATTGTGGGGGGGGTGTTTGTGGGGAATTGGGGAAATAAGGGATTGTGGTTCCCTGTTAAAGGGGGCAGGTTGTCTGCAATGTGTGCCCCAGAGAGGGCTGAGGTAAAGGGAATGTTGATTGGAGCTGGTCAGAACTCAGAATTTCTATTCCATGGGAAATTCTACACTTCAAAAAGGCTTTTGTTCCAAATTAGAACGAAAACTAGAAATGTCTATAAAAGCAGCAAAAAAATCCTGTGGCACCTTATAGACTAACAGACGTTTTGCAGACTTGCATCCGACGAAGTGGGTATTCACCCACGAAAGCTCATGCTGCAAAACGTCTGTTAGTCTATAAGGTGCCACAGGATTCTTTGCTGCTTTTACAGATCCAGACAAACACGGCTACCCCTCTGATACTAGAAATGTCTATGTTTCCTGAGGAACAGAAATTCCTGGACGATGTCTTGTGAAAAACCCAAAATGTTGCACTTCAATTATTCCAAACAAAGTTCAGCATCTGGTTGCCCCAACTCTGGGAGATGCTCTGGGCTGCCCCTAGGGAGTTGCAGACCACCTAGGAGCCCTTGGAGTGGGGGGAAGCCTGAAGAGTCCCCTGCCATGGAGCAGGGACCTAGAAGTCTGAGAGTCCCAGCTTGAGCTCCCAGGGTTGCCAAGGCTTCCAGACACCTGGCTGCAGGGCTCCCTATCTTGTGCTGGGCCCCAAGCACTTCCAGGCTCCCTGTTCTAGTGGAGAACCTAGAAGCCCCAAAAGCCCCTGGGAACTCCAGCTGGGGCTCTCCAGGCTTCTAGATTCCTTGCTCCATGGGATGGGATTCTCCAGGCTGCCTCACTAATCAAGAGACTCCCGGGCTGCCCTGACCTCCTGGGAGTACACGGGCTTCTACATGCGGGAGGGACTCTCTACATGTGTCTAGAGGGGGTTGGTAACAGATGTCAGGAGCCTGTGCCCAGAGGGCCTGCTTCTATGATGGTGTGGGGCCTGGCTCAGACAGCAGCAGCAATACTTCCAGCTCCAGGACTCCTTTATGGTTTCCAAAGTGTGGGTGGGTGAGTGGGTTGTTTGGTTGGTTGGTTGGTTTCAGTACTGACCCCTCCCCCACACCCATTTGGATGCTCAGATGTTTCTTTGGTGCAAATTCAACCAGGATCTATAATGGCAGCACATTAGCACAACAATCATGTAAGGGGGTATCTGGTGACATCATGACCTTATGACCCAGCTTAGCAGGGTTCCATACAGTGGCAAAAGAAGTGCCTCTTTCCCCTGTATTTGGGATGTAATCTGGTTAAGCTTATTAAATTCCTGGTCAGTAAAACTAGCCCCAGTATGAGGATATGCTCCAGCTGAGGAAGCAAAGAGGGGGAAAATCATTGCTAACTCCCCTGCAGATAGAAGCTGAAGACTCAGGGTACATATACATTGGAGCTGGTATATGGGATAAATTTGCAGTGTGTCCGGGGTGGGAGAGGCAACAACTTGGGCTAGCTGCCCAAGTACGTACCCAGGTGGTCAGGTGTGATTGTACGCAGGTGGCTAGCCCTTGCGACTGCCCATGCTGCCGTGGATACACTGCTATTTTTAGGTGCTACCTTGAGCAGACCTAGCAGGGGTATGTCTATGCAAGCTGGGAATCACACCGCCCAGCACAAAGGTAGCTTTAGCCGGAGCATGGGTGATCCTGTTCTTTCTCCATACCTCCCTGCCACAGACAACCTTTGTTGCAGTGATCAGCATGTGGAGCAATGACTCCTCCTTCTTTAGCTATGTGATTTGGGCTATTGGTAGGGCCCTATCAAATTCGCGGCCATGAAAAACACATCACGGACCATGAGATCTGGTCTCCCCCCATGAAATCTGATCTTTTGTGTGCTTTCACCCTATACTATATAGATTTCACAGGGGAGAGACTAGTGTTTCTCCAATTGGGGGTCCTGACCCAAAAGGGAGTTGCAGGGAGGTCACAAGATTATTTTAGGGGAGTCACAGTATTATCACCCTTACTTCTGCGCTGCCTTCAGATCTGGGTGGCCAGAGAGCGACAGCTGTTGGCTGGGCACCCAGCTTTGAAGGCAGCACAGCCAGCAGCAGCGCACAAGCAAGGGCAAAAATACCATACCATGCCACCCTTACTCCTGCGCTGCTGCCTTCTGAGCTGGGCAGCTGAAGAGTGGCGGCTGCTGACTGAGGGCCCAACTCTACAGGCAGCAGTGCAGAAGTAAGGTGGCAACTTCACTGCTCTGGGTTGGACCCCAAAACATCACAACCCCTTTCTACTCACTTGCTCCCTGCCTCAAGTGCAGGGACAAATTGAGAATCAAGCCCTGTGTCTCCTTAAATGCTTCTCTATGTGTATCCCAGCTTCACAGCTCTAGCCAGGGCATGCAAACTGTGTTTCTGCACTCCTGAATTCACCCATGCACTGCTTTCTCAGGCAACTCATCTCAGATCACATTATCCTGGGATAGAGCCAGCTCCCCGGTTTCTGCACAGCCCCACAGTGCTAGAGTAAAGTTCACAAAGGTTTCTCCAGATAGTCATTATCTGCTGCTGAAATGGGATGTGCTTCTGTAGTGCAATGAAATGTCCTAGAAGCATCATTACTGTTTCCTTGACACAACCAAACGAGAGGTTGGAAAACTTTTCTCCAGGCTTCCTGCACTTTCTGCAATGCAGCAGTTCTCAGATATATCTCACAGGCTATCAGCCAATGGGACGAGGTTTTTGGTAACTCGTTTTCCTGGCAACATTGCTACAGTAGGACATGGAGGAAGGGGATTTGAAAACCCCCTCTTCCCCATATTCATCATTTTCATCAGTATCATGCAGGCAACATCTGTACAAAAATGCTTGGTTCCTTCAGCCATCAAAAGAGTCACCTCCTAACGGCTGCTCATTTACCTTGCAGCCAGCACGTTAGTTGAGATTTCCAAAGCCAGAGAGAGGAGGTGACTGCCAAAGCCCCATTACTTCTAATGGGAACTGGTCACCCAAATACCATAGATAGCTGCTGACATCTCTTTAGCTTATTGCTCAGGAAACCAGAAGATGTCAAGAAGCCACTGTAAGATTGCAGATCTGGTTGTGTACGAGCTGTATAGAGAGGGACTCTCACCTCCCTACTTCTCAAGGAGGTGTCTCTGCATGGGCACCTCCAAATTAAAATGACCTTTAGAAATGTCATACTGCAGTGCAAAGCCATGACTCATTTGCCATGCCTTGGTCTCATCCAGCACCAGTGAATAACAGGGGGTGCTGCTAGTCAGCGCTGAGATGCATTGGCAAAGCCATATGGGAGTGGGAGAGCTGGAATAGCAGGATTGGGAAGGGCATGGGGGTTCCAGGACTAAAATAACATGGTCAGGGGAGAGCTGTGGCTGTGGACTGAGGTGCCAGTGACAGAGCTGTGTGGAGGAATTTGCACAAGTGCTGTCTGAATTACAGGTGCACATGATATTATTTGTCAAGTTATGGAGTTTAAAGCCAGAAGGGACCATGAGATTGTCTAGCCCAGTGGTTCTCAAGCTATTTACCATTGTGGGCCACATATGCAGCTCTCTGTGTTATGTGGGCCGCATCCACACAATATACGCTACCTGTATGGCCCTGAGGCTGTCACATGGGCTGCCGCTGTGTACTGATTGGGCCGCAAGTGGATTGAGAACCACTGATCTAGTCTGACCTACTCCAGCTACTCCTGTATTGAGCCCAGTAACTAGCCGATCACTTTAATAAGAACTACATTGATTTACAGATTTCTTCTTTAAAAAAGAAACTCAAGCCCTTAGTCCCCAGTCTAGTGAAGTGGGGTGCTGGGATTCTGGCTACTTACAGGCTGTACTGACGAAGGCTGAGTAGAGTTCCTTGGGAATCAGGGAATCAGGCATGTCCCGGAAAAACTCTTTGAGCAGAGCTGCCACATCGTGGACACAATAACTCTCATCCAAGAAAACATCAAATCCCTGGTCGAATTCTTCCCGCAGCTTAAATAATGGGAAAAAGAGAAAAAGAAAGAGGAAAAAGGCAAGAAGCAATCAGTCACTCCTCCATCTAGCAGTCTGGGGCCCATCCCCATGAAGGCTGTGGGCATGCATTTCCCACTGTAGTGAAGGGGATTGGAGTGTGTTCAGTTCGCAGAATGATTAATAGATTTTAAGGTAAGAAGGGACCTTTATGGTCATCTAGTTTGACTTCCTGTGTAATGCAGGCCAAAGCTGCTGGTTGGACTAGAGAATACCTTTTGGAAAGACACCCATTGTGATTTGAAAATGACAAGTGATGGAGAATTAACCACATCTCTATGGAAATTGCTCCAGTGGTTAATTACCCCACTTAAAATGGGCCCTTTTTTCTAGTCTGAACTAATTGGCTCAATTGGATCTTGATCTGCTTTTGTCTGCTATTATTAAAGATCCCTTTGCTGTTAGAATCTTCTCCCCATGCAGAGACTTCTAGACTATGATCAAGTCAGCTTTTAACCTTCTCTTTGATACACTAAATAGATTGACCATTTTAAGTTGCTTGCTCTAAGGCAGATTGTCCAGCCAGCAAATTATTTCTGGTTCTTTCCAATTTTTTCAATATCTTTTTTTTAAACTGTGAATACAAGAACCAGATGGTTTGTCAGTGGTGATCTTACACATTGACTTGCTTATATATACACAAGGATCACGTTCAGCCTCTTAACCACAAAAATGCACTGGGAACTAATGTTCAGCTGTCTATCCACCAAGACCACCAAGTCCTCTTCTGAGCCACTGCTTTCCGGGATGTAACCCCCCCATTCTGTATGTGTGATGCACATTCTTTGGCACTAAATGTATGACCTTGCATTTGGCTGTATTAATACACATATTGTTCAAATGAGGCCAGTTTACCAAGCAATCCAGATCAGTCTGTACAACTGCCCTGTACCCATTTTTACCACTCCATCAATTTCTGTCACCTGCTAAATTTATCAGCAATGATTTTATGTATTCTTCCGGATCACTGATAAAGATATTAAATAGTATCAGGCCGAGAACAGATCCTTGCAGGACCCCACTAGTAACACCCCCACTGAATGCTGATTCCCCATTTACAATTACTTTCTGAGATCAGTTAACCAGTTTTTAATACACTTAACATGGGCTGCAATGATTTTGTAGGGTACTGGGGTTTTTTAAAACATAATTTTACGTGGCACTAACTCAAATGCCTTACTGAAGTCCAAGTATATGGTGTAAACACAGTTTCCCTTATCAACCAAACTTGCTATTTCATCAAAGCACATCAAGTTCACTTGACAGGATCTATTTTCACAGAATCATGTGGATTACTAAAATAACAATGCTACCATTCTTTAATTCTTTATTGATGGCATCCTGTATCAGCCATTTCACTGGTTTGCCCAGGCTAACCAGCCGATAGTTATACCTGGGTCCCCAATATTCCAAGTCTTGTTAATTATCAATATTATGGCTCAAACAACTCCCAGCCAATTCTTTTAAAACCCTTAGGTAAGATATCTGATCCTGCAGATTTAAAAATGTTTATGTTCAGTAGTAGCTGTTTAACCTCCAGTCTAGATAATGTTGGAATAGAAAATATTTGTATGTATATGACTGTAAATACAGAACAGAAATATCTCTTGAATACTTCCTTTTCTGCATCATTATCGACAATTTTACCATCCCTATGTATAACATTACTAGGATTTCTTTTTTTCCTGAAGTATTTAAAGAATTCCTTTTTAATTGTCATTCATTCTACTGGCCAGACATTTTTCACTTATGATAGCAGAGGGGGTCTATGTAGCAAAGGCAGAACAAATTCTAATAGCTTGAAGTTGAAGCTAGACGAATTCACAATGAGGAACATACTCTTAATAATGAAGATAATTAATCTCTGAAACATCTTACATAGTGATATGGTGGATGCTCTATCACTTGAAATCTGTAAGGGTTGGATGTCTTTCTAAAAGATAGGCTCTAGCTCAACTAACAGCTATAGGCTTGATGTGGAATCACTGGGTAAAATTCTCTGGGCTGTGTTATGCAGAAAGTCAGACTATATGATTAGAGTGGTCCCTTCTAGCCTTAATATCTATGAATTGGTTCCAAGAAATAATACAATAAAGCGAGGGGTGGAAGAACATAGTAGGGGTGATGTCTCTGGCCCCAATAAATCACCTTTGGCCCACATATCAGAAGAAAGACTAGCTGGGGTTCACCTTACATAGGGGAATTGCCAGCTGGCATGGAGCCAGCTATACCAACTCTTCACAGTCCCACCCAGAGTAGAGGGCATGATGGAGGCATGGCCACAGCACATAGCAATCCAGTTGTTATGAGCCAAAGTAAGTTAGAGTAGCCCCAAGGCATCTCTAAGTTATGGCAAGGGCCAAATCAGCCCCCAGTTGCCTCCAGGATAGCTCAGCTGGACCCAAGGATCTAGGCCTGTGTTTCCCTCTGAGCCCTTGTTACTGGTTTCCTAGGCCAAGCCTCTGCACTGCATTTTCTGCTCCTGCAGGACTATGTCAATGTAATTTTAGACTCAGGTATTCCAAGCCCTACTTTATTCTCTACCCCTCACCAGGGCTGCCCAGAGGATTCAGGGGGCCTGGAGTCTTCAGCAGCGGGGGGCCCCTGCTGCTGAATTGCCGCCGAAGACCCAGCACTTTGGCGGCGGGTCCCGGGGCGGAAGGACCCCCCACCGTGGGTCTTTGGGGCACTTCGGCGGTGGGTCCCAGAGCAGAAGGACCCCCCGCCACCGAATTGCCATCAAAGACCCGGAGCAGAAGAAGCTCCGGGGGCCCAGGACCCGTGAGAGTTTTCCAGGGCCCCCAGAGCGAGTGAAGGACCCCGCTCCAAGGCCCTTAAAAAACTCTCGTGGGGGCCCCTGCGGGGCCTGGGGCAAATTGCCCCATTTGCCCCCCGTCTGGGCGGCCCTGCCCCTCACATATACTCTGGCTTCCTTCTCCTCTGCTTTCTGATCTTCTCAAGTGTCTAAGCTTTAGTCTCGTCTCCTCCCTTCATTGTCTTGTACTCATCCCTCCTTCGCTGGGCCATACCCCACTTTCTTCCTCTCTCCTTCCCATGTGCTCGCCCTTACCCTGTTCTCTCTCCCCCACTCCTCAGCTCCATTCTCTCTTCCTTCTGCACATACTTCTCGTGGGCACAGGGCACAGAGACTGCAGGGGCAGCTGCCCTGGACACACAGGGGACAGACTCACTCCAGCTTCTTACTCTGTTTCCTATATTGTGTTTTCTTTCCTCGCCTTGCCTGCCTCTTCCCAACTGCCTCCCAGCAATGCTCTCTGTACAGCACCAGCCATACTGATTTTTTACTTGCCTGTGTGATAGAGAAGAGATACAGTATAACTGGCTCAGGGAAGCATCTTCTAGCCCTGGCAGATCCTTCAGGGGGATTCCTGATCCTGCCACATGGGGAGACCATTTTTTTGCTGTGCACACAAGCCAGAATAAAATGTGTTACAGCACACGGGGCTCACAGCTCTGGATACAGCCACATTTAAATCTGGTTCTTGTTGTAGAGTAGGCAAGTCTGTGTTCCCATCTCCCATTCTCCCTCTAGGTCCCTGTGGCACTTGTCACCTATACAGATGGTTTGGTGACTTGGGCACTCTACCTGCTGAACTCTTTTCTTAGAGCTTCCAACACGGAAAATGCCCACGGTCTGGAGTCCTGAAAGAAAAATGGGTTTGTAAACAGCTCTGTATTCAAATGAATTTCTTTACTTGTCCACAGCCCTGACTTGTCTGTGCCATGTGGAACACTGGGCTCTTTACCTTTAGCTACAAGAGAAGACATTGCTTCACTCTGTTAACTCACGAAGAATAGGTAAATGAAAGGCTTCTCCCTGTGCTGTCCTACAATCTGCCACCTCCATGCAACCCCATCCTTCGTCCCTAGGGTATCATCTGCAATTAATTAACCACTCCCTGAATCTCCTGGGTCCCTGGCCTCCAGCCTGTGCTACTTCCTCTATTATCTGAGTGCCAGGGGTGGCACAGCCCAGACTCAAACTGAGTTTGGGGACAAAGATTGGTTTTGAGAGTAGCTCTAGAGTTGTCTTCGGCAGGTGGAACTGAAGTTATGTCTACATTACAGGCGTTAGAGCCGCAGAGCTACAATGCTGCAGCTGTGCTACTGTAGCACAATAGTGTAGATGTTTCCTACAGTGACAGAAGACGGTTTTCCATCAATATAAGTAATCCACCTCTCTGAGCAGCAGTAGCCAGGTTGACCTGGCTTCATCTACACCAGAGGCTAGGTTGGCTTACTACGGAGCTATGGGGTGTGACATTTTCACACCCCTGAGCAGATGTAACTAGGTTGATGTAATTTTTAACACCTGAGCTGTGTTGCAAAGGTGACTTGACAGAGATTTGAAAATTGGGGGTTAGTGACTCAGTTTCTCTTGGCTATGCAAGTGAGACCAAATGTACCCCTGTATTCACACCTACACACTATTGTAATAATGTTTGTGTAATTTATGCCTTGTAAGATATCATCTGAAAACCCATAATCTGCTGCTCTGTATTGTCCTGCTAAAATATGTGTGGCAACATTGTATGTAAAGTTATGCAATTCCTGGTATAGTGAAATTGACACAAGTTCCAAACCCCATAGTCCTGCCCAAACAGAAGTTGGCAAACAGGTCTGTCCTAAACAAAGGAATGTGTGCTCTGCATACATTGCACTTAAGCCATAAACAGAACCATCAAGCAGCAAGGAAAGACAAAGGAAGTTCAAACAGATGAAAAAAGCAGCGGTGAACATCCTTCCACATCAACTCTTTGACTCCTGGTTCTCAGCTGGAAATGAACTGAAACTATAAATGTGAGAGACAAACACCACAAGACATCCCCTCCCTGTCCTGAAGCAACAAAGGAAGCAGCTGTTGGACTCTGAGGGAGAGGTCCTGACCTAGAGAGTCTGGTCAGTAAGACTGCTGAAAGCATGTGGTGAGAAAAACTTTGCTTTGATTCTAATGTAGTTAAAAGTGACAAAGAGTCCTGTGGCACCTTATAGACTAACAGATGTATTAGTCTATGAGGTGCCACAGAACTCTTTGTCACTTTTTACAGATCCAGGCTAACACGGCTACCCCTCTGATAATGTAGTTAAGTTAGGTATTAATAAATGTCTTATCTTTATTTTTCTTGTAGCCATTTCTGACTTTTATGCCTCCTATATGCCTACTTGTACTCACTTAAAATCTCTCTCTTTGTAGTTAATAAACTTGTTTTATTGTTTTATCTAATCCACTGTGTTTAAACTGAAGTGTCTGGGCATCTCCACATGCAGTGACAAGTTATGTGGATATTATTCTCTTAAAGAACATAGGAACGGCCATACTGGGTCAAACCAAAGGTCCATCCAGCCCAGTATCCTGTCTACTGGTGCCCCAGAGGGAGTGAACCTAACAGGTAATGATCAAGTGATCTCTCTCCTGCCATCCATCTCCACCCTCTGACAAACAGAGGCTAGGGACACCATTCCTTACCCATCCTGGGTAATAGCCATTAATGGACTTAACCTCCAAGTTAAGGAATAATGGATTTAATATTAACGTATTTAATATAACTTGTCCTGTCCAAGAGAGGGTTGGGCAGTACAGGACATACATTTCTATGGGAAAAAATCTAAGACTGGGGGTGTGTTGGGATCACCCTGCAATGTAACCAAAGCTGGTGAGAGCCAGAGTGTAACGCAAGTGAGGCTGGCAGGCTGCCGTTACCCACAGACATTCAGATGTGGCTTGCATGCTGGAGGCTGTTTGTGAGGGACCCAGAAGGGAGCTACTTCAACAAGACATTGTAAGGCACCCATGGTTGCAGGGCAGGGATGACACGGCTGCTCGTTAGTCTGGATTGTCACAAAGTGTCCCCTGTTGATCAATGAATGCAGCAATCTTGGGGGCTAGAGAAACCTCAAACAGCATCAGAGACTCGGGAAAGGTCTTGGTTTGGATCCACCAAAGGGGTGAAGATTTGTGGGACGACTCTGAGCCAGTTTGTCCATCCCTAAGGAAGGTTCTTATGGGCCTTGGAGTTGGAGAGCCTCTGTCTCCTCCCCATGTCTAGCAGGGGGATGGAGAGAGGAATTTAAATGGGAGAAAAATGAGATTCATAAGAATAAAAAGGTGGAAACCTCACCAAGCCTTGCCTAGGATTCTCTGCAGGCCTGAGCTGCACCCACCTTGAAAGGCCAAAGGGAAGGCTAGCCCACAAGCAAGCAAACCAAAGCTCAGAAGGTAAGGACCGGGCCTGTTCCCTGAGCTCACTGGGGGTTTGTCACTGATTTCAGGGGGGCTAACGTGATGTCATTTCATTATTCTCAAGAAATCCCTTTGGTTAGAGGGAAAAGCTTCTTTACCGTATGCCTCAATGTGCTGGCAACATCTGTCCACAACTCGCGGGACCTGCCTGTAGATGGGATTGAGGCTCAACGTCTTGTTCCTCTCCAAGGTTCTCCTGAGATCCAGCTCATTGGGATGTGACAGCTGCAGAGCTTCCAGCAGCCTGGAGGTGTTGTCACCCAAATCAGTGATGGAGTCCACAGACACTCCCCCCTGAAATCAGACACAGAGGTGACTTGGGTAAGCAAGGTGCCCGGAGCCCTCAGTTCATAAGCCCCCGGTGCCCCCACAAATCCCAGAACCTCGGCACTAAAATGAACCCTCACAAGACTCCATACCCTGGCCAACAAAATACAGAGTCCAGGTATGGGTGACCCCAGGATGAGCAAGGGAAGTGAGAAGCCAGAGGGAGCTTTCCCATCCCAGGCACTCTGAGTACAAGCCCATCCAGCCCCCGGGTACATACTTGGGTGGCTAGCCAGTGCTGCTGCAGCCACACTGCTATTTTCAGTGTGCTAGCTCGAACACAGCTAGCATGTGTCCATCTATCCACACTGGGAAGAACACTGCCAGTGGCTGTGCAGACAAACCCTTGTTTATACACATTGCCACTGCTGGAATTCCCCCTTCTACACACACCCCTACTGCTGCCAGAGCTGCTAGTGCCTCAGTCTAAATTCCAACCAAACTCCAGCAAAACTCCTGTTCAGAGTGAAATTTCCCATAGAGCCAAGAGTTACTTCCTTCTTACCCTACCCCTGCTCTGCCTTTCCCGCTTGGCTGGAGTATCTTCTGGAAAGGCTCAATGGCCTGGAGTCCTTGTGGGGGCTGCTGGCTGATGCTGGCTCCCATATCCCCCCCATTTTAATTTTCCAGGGTGACGACAAGGTAATAGTTGCTCCCTCTGCCCCAGACCCATAGAAGCCCTGACAGGATAGTGGGCTGTCTGCCTGCCCTTGCCCACCCCCACGCAGCAGCAGGATCAGAAAATGCCCTTCTAGGCTGGGTGCTGCACCCTGGAGGCCCATCTCTATCATCTTGGGCTTGAGGCACCAGCCAACGTGGTGACATACTGGCTTCGTCGGGAGCAGGGACAGCAGGAAAGTGGGGCTAGTTACCAGATTCGCCTGATATATTAAGTGATCTCCTGGCAGTACAATGTGCTGGATTTAGTTATTCACATTACAGTAGTGCCTAGACAGTCTGACCAAGATCAGGCCAGGGTCCAGGATCTGCAGCTCTGGAGCAGCCAAACGTACAAAAGGTCCTGGGGCTCTGTTTACTTTGCAGAGAATTTCAAAATGTTTGGTTTTGGCTCCCAATCAGAACAAAACTGAAGATATCACCATCCTGCATGGAACAGAACATGCTTCCTCTGCCCAGCTGTATCTCCCTGTCTCAGCCCAGCAGAGCGGGCAGAAAAGCTTGCACCTCTACAACAGGCTGAGTGAATCCTTGTCCTCCTCGGCCTGGTGACCACCTCTGACACCACTGACCATGCTCTTCTCATTGAAATCTCGTCTTCCCTCAGCTTGCAGGGCTCCGTGCTCTGTGTGACCCCTCCAGCCTCTCCAATCGCTTCTCAACATGTTGTCCAGGGGATGCTCCTCACAGCCCTCAGAGCTTGGTCCCCTGCTCTTCTCCTTCTGCATTTTAGCTCTGGGTAATCTCATCACCAAACACTAATTCAGCTGCCATCTCTGTACTGATGGTGCACAGATCTACCTCTTTACTCCAGACCTGTCTGTGCCTGTCCAAACTGCACTCTCAGCCTGCTTCTCTGACACCGCCTCGTGGACATCCAGCCGTCGGTTCAAGCTCAGACAGTCAGAACAGTTCCCGTAATCTTGCTCTCTGAGTTCTTTCCTGTTGCTCCTCTCCCAACACCACCATCCTTCTTGTCACTCAGACCCATACCCTGGGTGTCATTTTTGACATGGGCCCCTGTCAAGAGCCTCGCATCCAAGCCGTATCTAAAACTTACCAGTGCTTTCTGCAGTTCGCAGAGCCACCTTTCCTCTCCATCCACAGCTAAAACCCCTGTCCAGACCTTCATCATCTTGTGTCTCGACCACTGAAACATCCTCTTCTCTGGCTTCCGTAAATCCAGTCTCCATTCAGACTGCTATTGCAAAGACCTGGCTTGTCACTTTACCATGTCACCCCTTTCTTTGCACGGCTTACCCTCACTCACCTGTCTTTGCTCAGATCTGACCAAGAGATTGACTCCCCCTATCACTGACCCATGATGCCAGCTTCCGTCGCCCTCATGTTACATTTTCAAAGAAGCACCTTCATGCATTCTCCCATGCTGAACAGGTTTGTGCCAGTTTCCTTTTCCTCCCTCATCTGAATCCAGTGTTGTCGCTTGTCTTATTCTTACAGTGCAAGCTGCTTAGGCAGGGACTGTTTTATATTCTGTATTTACACAGTAGCCCACAGGATTTGGTGCTGCTGGAAGCCCCGCAGTTTCCCCAACAGAAGCCAACCCAAGGCTGAAAGCAGCCAGAGGGCCAAGCTAGCACAACTTGACCTTGTAACCAGGGCCCCTGGGAAACAGCCTCAGTGGTTGGGGTGCCACGCCCCCCCTCCTGCCCGGCCTGATGGCAGCTTGCTCCCAGCACACAGTTTAGTTCTCACTCAACCTGTTTTGCAGCCATACCCTTCGGTGGCTCCGGGACACAGTGTGCAGGAAAGTAGGAGAGAGCGGCTCATCGGCAAACTCTCCACCGAGCCCCAGCACGCAGCCTCCGACGACAGGGGATTTCTTCTGAAACTGAGCTCGAAATTTAGTCACTGTCGCTTCCACCTCCAGGCAGTCCCTGCGGCTGCCTTTCACTGCTTCCTGCATTTGCTTGTGTGTCCAGTCATTGGCAATGACTTGGGAGAGCGAGATCCCAAAGGCCTGGGGACAACAATCTGTAACAACACGAGACAGTTAGGGACTGTGACCTGTAGGTGGACAGAAACGAGACAGAGACGTAGCAGCAGTCCCGCTCTCCAGCCAGGAGCCTGCGCACTCTGCAGCACAGCAGAACTATACTCTGCAGCAACAAAAGCAGAGTCAGGCAATCTGGGGTTCCCATTGTCCCACCCTATTCAAGGGGCAGTGGGGAGCCAGACACTAAAGAACCATCAGCTGAGCTGCAGGCTGCTCACCACCACTCCTCTTTAAACAGCCAGGGGTCTCCCCCACCTCCAGGCCACAGCTCCCTGCCTGCAGGTGAGTCAGGCTCTTTTTTGAATGAACAAGGGTTCAACTCCTACCCACAAAGCAGAGGGCCGTGGGGAGGGAATCCTACCAACACAGAAGAGCCACGATAGGGTGAGCCCACATACTGGGATGGTGGTGATGGGAGCATCCTCCAATCAGAGGAGCTCAGAGTTAACACCCTATGGCAATGCAACAGGGCAACTCCCCGCTCAGAGTGACTGACTCAGGCAGGCGTCACTGCATCAGTAACACTGTGGCCATGTGTTCAAGATTTTTCTTGCCCTCAAGAGGCTCAGAAACATTTTATTTAGATAAACTTTGAGAGTCTAGTACCATGGTAGGCCAGATTTCCAAGAGAGGTCAGTGCATCAGTTGCACATTGGGTGCTGGGCACATTGGAAAATCTGACTTCAGTTCTGAACACCTGACCTCTTGACGTCTTCAAATCCTGGATGCGTTTCTAGTACACAGTGCAACACAAATTACTTGGGCTCAGTACAGGGTTTTCTGGATGAAATTTAAAGGCTTCTGCTATATAGGAGGTCAGACTAAACCATCTAATGGCCTCTTTTTGCCTTAAAGCCAATGAAATAGCAAAACACTTTGTTAACACAGTGTTAAGGTTGCCAGGTGATGGAATGGAAGTTCAGCAAAACTGAGTTAAGGTGAATGCCCATAGAGTCTTAACTCTGCCCCCCATCCCAAGCAGCCACTGGGAAATATCTAAATCCACTGCAGCTGCATTCAGTGTGCTGGGTGTAGTGGTTCTGAATGGTGGAGGAATAAACTGGAGCAGTTTGGGAGAGCTGTGACATGAGGAGATCTGGGTCTGAGACCACCCCATGTGTGTGATCAAAGGAAAGAGGTGCACATAGACCTTGAGGTTCCAGTCTGCACCATTTCAATGGAGGTTGGTCTGGAGCAGGGCAGTGGGGTGGTCTTGCCCTGGGAATTTTCAGTCATGAGATGGGATATAAAAGCAGGCTGGGTTTAATCATGGGGAGGGGACAGTACAGGGTTAGGTGATATCCTGTGTGAAGGGGATGTTACATTTTACAAGTGTGGTGTCAGGGAGCAGACTCAGTGTTTGAGCGCAAAGCAAGTGCAAGTAGCGTCTGTCCATTACAGTGACAAGGCAGTGCGGGAGTGTGTGTGTTATGGGCATACTAGGGCATCACTCAAAGAGGTGGAGTCATGGTTGTGTGGGCGTTTCCCTTAACTCTATTTCCTGGATGTTAGAAGTTAGAGTTTTGCTTAGCTCAATGTTCTGGAAGGGCGTGAAGTATCACCAGACAACCTTCACTCTGGGTTAACAACGTTTTTTGCCATTTACTTGCCCAGTTTTTTAAAGAGACAGAAAGGTTTATCATTTAGACCATTGTCATTCTCTCCTTGGCTAGGTAATAATCCAAAGACACTGTTTTGATATCATGTTTTCACCAGTAGATCTCAAAGAACGTTTACATAATGATCCCCATTTTATAGATGGGAAACAGACACAGAGGGGTTGAGGGACTTGCCCAAGGTAACCCGCTAAACCCCCAACTTCCTCCGCTACCCCTCACAGTCTCCAAACCCCTCTCCCCCAACCCCTCCTGTCTCCCTTACCTGCACCCCAAACTCTCTGCCCTCCACTGCTATCCATTCCAATTACACATCAATCATTGAGAAGACCCAAGCTCTCTTCCCACCTACTTTTGCACCTCTAATTACCCTCCCCTCCCCCAGTGACCATTCACATGTGTCATGCATCTGACGAAGTGGGTATTCACCCACAAAAGCTTATGCTCCAATACGTCTGTTAATCTATCAGGTGCCACAGGACTCTTATAGATTAACCACTTGGAGTGCTGGTGCCTGGAGCTGCCGCTGCTCCTGCAGGGCAAGAAGAGCACAGGGCGGTGCTGAGAATATATCAGTAGGGAACCGGGAAATACTGTATTTATGACCCTGCCCATGGAGGAAACCCATTTATAGACACCTTTCAGAAAACAGTTTGGGGCAGGAGGAATCTTTGATTTCCAGGTGATTCCTATAAGAATTCCCGTAAGAATAGTCTGTCTTTTTATTCACACACAAAAATAAAATAAACAAATGTCCCTCAAAGTCAAAACCCATAAAAAGACAAACACAAACCAAAGACCAAAACCCTATCCCAAGCAGAGCCACTCCACCAACCCTGAAAAAGGAGATGTGCCAGAAACTCTATGGAGTCCCCTAGGGCCTGTGCCACTGCTGTTGATTTTCCAAGGGAAGCACTCATATACTAGAGCAGGGGTGGCCAACCTGTGGCTCCGGAGCCACATGTAGCTCTTCAGAAGTTAATATGCGGCTCCTTGTATAGGTGCCGACTCCGGTGCTGGAGCTACTGGCACCAACTTTCCAATGTGCCTGGGGGTGCTCACTGCTCAACCCCTGGCTCTGCCACAGGCCCTGCCCCCACTCCACCCCTTCCCACCCCTCCCCTGAGCTTGCTGTGCCCTCGCTCCTCCTCCCTCCACCCCAGAGGCCTCCTGCACACCACACAACAGTTGATTGGGAGGTGCGGGGAGGTGCTGATTGACGGGGCTGCTGGTGGGTGGGAGACGCTGGAAGCAGGTGGTGGGAGCTGCTGGGAGGCCGCTGACGTATGACTGTGGCTCTTTGGCAATGTACACTGGTAAATTCTGGCTCCTTCCCAGGCTCAGGTTGGCCAACCCTGTACTAGAGTGATGGGTGTATGTGTCAGTGTGCGTGCAGTGGTATGGAAGCTTGGTTGGAGGCAGGACAAGAAGCGAGTGCCTGAAGTGAAAGAAGGAATGTTTAGGTGAAAGTTCTTAACAGCTGGAGCACCTGGACTGAAGAACAGTCTCCTCAAGGGGAATCCATTGCAGGAGAGACTCAAGAACAGGCTCCCTGGGAAGTAACATGTTCACATACCAGCACTCCCCCATACCCACACATACGCACCTATGACCGTATACTTATACATGCACATGCACACACTGGGGGATGGGGGGCACTAACATGCCACAAAGGAGAAATTCACAATGGAATGCAGGTAGATAGGGTGCCTTGGCTTCGATTATTTTTAAAGACCACGATGGCTTTGAGGAGCACAATGCCAGACTGAAATGTGGAATTTGCTCACCTTTCTTCTCCTTGGAGGAGTTCTCCAGTTTCCTTCTGATGAATTTGTTGCGTTTGGGTCCAGCTGGTGAGGGGAAGGGGTGAGAAGAGTCTGCATGTCATTAGGTCATCTTCAATACATGGCCTGTCCAAATACATCCACAGCCCTTCTACCCCTGTGCTATCCACTCTTGCAGCATAAAGCCACCATACTCAGCAAAAGGGCTACTACAGGCTTCTGTTCAAGTGTCCAAATATAAGAGGATTAGGGGTTGCATTTCACCAGGACCTACCAGAATTCCCATCCCCCATCTCACCCTTCCCTGCAGCCTGTGGCCACTCTTCATTATTGTCTCTTTTTGTTATAAAGAGCAAGTGTCTTAATGATAAGCCCTGTGGTAGAGAGCTCCCTGCCACATCTGGTGGTGAACAGGGGGAAGAGAAGCTGCAGAGAGAGATCAGTTCCATAAGCTTTCTACCCACACATCCTCCAAGTGCTACATCAAGGATTTACCAGAGCAGTGGTTCTCCACCTGCAGCCCATGGGCCGCTTGCAGCTCAATCCCAGATTTCTCAGGGGGTGCTTGATTCTGTGATGTGTGTTATATTTTAAGAGGAACTCCTAGACATTTGAACCCAGCTCAAAGTGGGAGGGAAACTAGTAGAAAGCTTTTCATATTCCATTCACCACATCCCCTCCAACCCACCCTGCTCCTCCCTCTGGGGCCAGCTTCCTGGTTCTTCCATCTATCCTGCACCTCCTTGTGTCAATAAAGGGGGGAGCGATTGGGGCCCAGTTAAAGAAAAAACTCTAGTTTACTGTTACAACATGAACAGCCAGGTTTGGAGCTTTGCATCCAGTTATTGCTGGTGTGTCTCATTGTTAATCGTTTATTATGCACACAGCCAAAGGAGTGTCTGCAACTTCCCAAGTCAAGGCTCCCAGTGTAATACTTCTCCTTATTTTCTTCCTTTAACTGTACAGAGTTGTTTAGAGGGGAAGTTTCTTGTTTTACTCTTTTGTAGATGATATGATGGATCAGGGCCAGATTTAGGGGCAGGCTACCCAGGCGACCACTTGGGCTGCCGGGATTGAGGGACGCTGAGCTCGGGGTGCTGTTTTTGTTGTTAGCAACAAGAGTGAAAATAGAATATTTTAAGTAAAATCTTCCAGGTATTCCATATGTGGATTCATTTTTCATTAACATCCTAGAATGTTCTAGACCTTTGTAGAATATTGTGGAACCTTCCAGACTTTCTGAGAACTACATTTTCCTTGAACTTCCTAGCATGCTGTAAACCATGCCCTCAGAGATGTTTCAATAAGCTTCTATCACAGACTGGACGCTTTCCTAGTCTGGGCACAATCCTTTCCCCTGGTACAGTCCTTGTTCCAGCTCGGGTGGCAGCTAGGGGATTTCTCATGATTGCCGCCCCCTTTATTCTGTTCCACCCACTTATATATCTTTTACATAAGGCAGGAATCCTTTGTCCCTCTCTGGGTTCCCACCCCTCCTTCTAAATGGAAAAGCACCAGGTTAAAGATGGATTCCAGTTCAGGTGACATGATCACATGTCACTGTAAGACTTCATTACCCACTTGCCAGCACACAGGTGTACAGGAAGACTTACAAGTAAACAGAGTCATCTACAGTCAATTGTCCTGGTTGATGGGATCCATCAAGATTCCAAACCACCATTAATGGCCCACACTTTGCATAATTACAATAGGCCCTCAGAGTTATATTTTATATTTCTAGTTTCAGATACAAGAATAATACATTTATACGGATAGGATGACCACACTCAGTAGATTATAAGCTTTGTAATGATACCTTACAAGAGACCTTTTGCATGAAGCATATTCCAGTTACATTATATTCATACTCATTAGCATATTTTCATATAGAGTGCAACATCACACCCGCCCTAATAGCAACCACTATTACTAGATAAAGAAACAGATTTTAAGATGGTGAAACAAAACTTAGTTTGATAGCATTCTGTCTGTCAAGAAATCATTTATCAATAGTTGTGGTTGTGAAATCCTCATTTCTTTATTGTTTTGTCATTATGGTCCCCACTTCCCTATTGTTTACCTGTATGGTCTCGTTCTGGTTCTTTAATTGTTTCTGTCTGCTGTATAATTAATGTTCTTAGGTGTAAGTTAATTAGGGTAGTGGGATATAATTGATCAAAGAATTATGTTACAATATGTTAGGATTGGTTAGATAGATTACAGTAAAATGACTGGTTAAGGTACAGCTAAAAAGGACTCAAATTTCACTATATAAACTGGGGTCCAAAAGGAAGTTCTTTGGGCACCAACTCTAGGACACAGCCCCAAAGATCAGAGCTGCCAGACTTTAACACTCTGCCAATGATACTGTGCGGAAACTAGAGTCCCCCAGATGGACCTGATTCTGACTGGCCATTAAGAAAAGTTCATCTGTCTTATTGGTAGCGGTGAGCACTGTATGTGTAGCATGTGCAGTCTGTTTTTTGGTGATTGTTAATAAACAGAGGTTATGTAGTATATTACTGTGTAAGGCTCTTTCACTGGTAAAAGGTCCTGCACACCTGCAGAAGTAGTGTACACCTGGAGCCCTATGTATTGGGGAAAGGGTGTGGGTACTTAAATTGACCAGGTTAGTTACACCCTGAGCCCTACAAATTGGGTACGGGTGGCCCTAAGCCCTATGGATTGGGTAAGGGTAGGTGCTTTTTGCCTGGAGCCCTACGAATTGGGAAAAAGTGGGGGTGCCTAAATTAACCAGGTTATGCCTGGAGCCCTACAGACTGGAAAAAGGTGGGGTGCCCTAATGTGTGCAGGTAACAAATTTGGTGGAGAATGCGGGCAGCCTAAAGTCTTTTGTTCTGAACTGGTAGAGCAGAGGTGGGCCACATCTGGCCCACAGGACCTTCCTACCCGGCCCTTGAGCTCCCAGCCAGGGAGGCTAGCCCCAGCCCCTCCTCTGCTGTCCCCCCTCCCCCGCAGCCTCATCTTGTCATGCCGCCAGTGCTCTGGGCGGCGGGGCTGCAAGCTCCAGCCAGGCAGCACAGCAGCATGGCTGGCTCCAGCCGGGCAGTGCGGCTGCCAGTCCTGGTGCTCTGAGTGGCATGATAAGGGGGTGGGGAGCAGGGAGGTTGGATAAGAGGCAAGGGGGTTCCGGGGGCAGTCAGGGGACAGGGAGCAAGGGGGATTGGATAGGCGTGGGAGTCCTGGGAAGCCTGTCGGGGGTGGGGGTGGGGATAGAGGTCAGGGCAGTCAGGGGGCAGAGAGAAGGGGAGTTGTATAGGGGTAGGGTCTCAGGGGGACGGTTAGGGGCGTGGGGTCCCAGGACGGGGGGTCAGGGGACAAGGAGCAGGGAGGATTGGATGGGTTGGGAGTTCTGAAGGGGGCATTCAGGGGGTGGGAAGTGTGGATGGGGGTGGGGGCCATGCTGTTTGGGGAGGCACAGCCTTCACTACCCGGCCTTCCATACAGTTTCGGAACCCCGATGTGGCCCTCAGGCCAAAAAGTTTGCCCACCCCTGTGATAGAGTCTAACACAGTAAATAACAGCAGAGTACCTGAGCCTTCTGTCAGAAAGATTCGCTCTCTATCTGGCAGAATGACCGCCCCAGAACAACAAGAGAAAAAGGAAATGAAGAAAAGGGACCAGGAGGGGCGGAGGCTAGTTGAGGCGCCCACCCTCCTTGCTAAATGGGTAGTGGGACAAAGCTTGTGCCCATGGGAAAGGACGGTTCAGCAAGGAAAGCAGGATCAGGCCCAAACAAGAAGGCAGATAAAGAGATTGGAAAACAGGTTGGGAGCCCTGAGGGGCATAGTGGCAGGAGTAAGGAAAGGAGTAAGTACAGGCCTGGGGATTTCAGATCCCTGGAACAATACTTGAAATGGTGAAATCTGAGCTAATGAAGGTGTCATTTTGGGAAATAAGCAAGTGATTTAAGGAAAGAGAGTGAGAAGTTAATTCTGCAGAGGCTGGAGGGAATTAAGCAGTTGAATGTTGTGAAAATGTTAAAAAGGAAAAGTGTTATAAGAAAAGAATTCTTGGTTTCTTTGCAGCCATTCTGAAGGAAAAATGGGCCCTTTTCCAAAGGAATGTCTGTAAATCAGCCAGGCAAAGAGACAATCTGATTTAAATCATCTGACTATAAACAATTTATTAAAATTCGCTAAAAGAACATAAGGGGTTTCTGTTGGAACTTAACTGCCCCCGAATGTATACAAATGTAATCTATGTACAGCTGTGTACAAATTAAAGCAGTGTAAGGGATGTTAAACAGAAGAGTATGTATGTATCTCTGTGTGTGGATGGATGGATGGATGGATGGATGGATGGATGGATAGATATGAGAGGTTTTAAGGACCTAAATCAACACTCCTGGTTTGGAGGTTTAAGTTGAATTGGTTTTGTTTTGTTTTAAATAATGCCACTAAAATCCATTTGAATCTTTCATTCAAAGTAGCAAAACTGACAGACACTTTTTGCCAGACATGGGTAACTAGTGCAACACCTTCCCTGATTACTATAAGGGGCAGTACATAAAGGCACAGTGAAGGTATAGCTGCCCTAATACTATCTCAGTGTAAACTACTAAAGGTTATTGGATTTGCCTGGCAGCCAGGAGGGGTGGGTAGCCTAAAAAAAAGGGCTCCCAAGAAGTGTATTAAACTGCTTTGGGTAAAACTGGATTAGGAGTTGAAGTACTGGATGCTACTAACACAGAGGTAATTGCAAACAAACAAAGTTATGTTGCAGCTAAAATACAAGAATTGGAAAAGTCCATCAGTGTATCCTTGCCAAAATTAGAAATGGGGCAACAATTATTTTCTAAAATACCGCCAGTATGGCAACTGCAAGGAAAAAAGAATCTGTTACTTTTAGCAGGGACTATGGATACAATACAAGAAAATGTATCCTGTATACAGGCCCAGGAAATAAGTCAGCAGTTAGTTATTCAAATAATTCAGGAAGGCATGCAAGGAAATTTGCCTTGGAAATAAAAACGTTGTTGTGGGAAAATGTTACAGAAAGGGAGAAGCAATTAATGGCATGGTAAAAATTGGTAAATTTTACCCTAAATAAAAGATCATATGTAGTAACTATACACCCTAGTCGAACTATTAATATATATCCAGTGGTACCTGTAAAAATCCAATTAACAAAAAATTTGGTTATGTATTCCACTAATCATCATTCCTGGTTTCTTTTGCGATCACAGAGTTTTCATGTACCCTCATCAAAGTGACAGTCTGATTACTCAGAGCCATCTTAAGGCTCAGTGTTTCTAATGTTGCTTTCTTGTGTGTGTGCACCTCACCCCTGCTCTCCTGCCACAAGAACGAGGGGATGCCATGAATGAAAGGCAGCAGATTCCAAACTGATACAAAGCAATATTTTTTCACACAATGCAGAAATAGCATATGGGACTCACTGCCACAAGATACCATTGAGGCCAGGATCTTAGTAGGGTTCTGAGCAGGACTGGCTATTTAATGGCTAAGAACAGCAGGGTTTGTAATAGAAAGGATGAAATAAATAACCAAATGCTTTGGAAGGGCTTTAAGCCCTCCCGCTTCAGCGCATCGACCAAACTCTAATTGATGAGGTGAAGAGGAAACTTTCCCAGCAACCAGGCTATTCCACAGCTGCCACCATAGAGTTTGTTGAACCTTGCTCTGCAGCAGCTTTCACTGGCCACTGTCGGAGGCAGGATACTTGAGTAGCTGGAGCCCTGGTCTGGTCTCATTTAGTCTGGCAGCTCCTATTTATGCCAAGATGCAGAGAAACTGTCTCTGTGGACCTGCTATATTTATCTGTCAGATCGTATTAGTGACATTTCCTAGTTGTGTATTTTAATAAGTCTAACTAAGCATCAATCTCCTAGAACCAAGACTCTGTGCTGAAATCCAGGATTCTCCAAAGCAGAGCAGAGAGAATCTGTCCCATACAACATGGATTAATTTGTTCCCATTTGAAGAATCTGCCAGAAATTTTTACATCTGTGTGAGATTAAAGGGATCATGTCATAGGCAGAGAACAGGCAAGGTCATGTTCCCATGCTCCAAAGGAAGTGCAAGTCCTATTAGCAGGGCTGATGCAGTGAGGATGGCTGTGACCCAAAACAGTAACAATTGGGTTCAAAACCAAGAAACAATTATGCAGAGATGTCCAAAATGTCAACCAATATATTATCGCTATTATTAAAAACAGCAGCCGTAATAGATAATGACAATGACTAGAGTTATGTAGTCCAGGGGTTCTCAACCTTTTTCTTTCTGAAGCCACACCAACATGCTATAAAAATTCCATTGCCCACCTGTGCCACCACAATTGTTTTTCTGCATATAAAAGCCAGGGCACGCGTTAGTGGGTAGCAAGCAGGGAAATTGCTCAGTGCCCCATGCCACAGGGGACTCACAAAGCTAAATTGCTTAGGCTTTGGCTTCAGCCCTGGATGGCGGGGCTCGGGGCCCTAGGCTTCAGCCCCATGCAGTGGGGCTTCGGCTTTCTGCCCTGGGCCCCAGTAATTTTAATGCCAGCCCTGCTTGGTGGACCCCCTAAAACCTGCTCGTGGCCCCCCAGGTGGTCCCGGAGCCCTGGTTGAGAACCACTGATGGAGTCCATTGCCCTTAGATAAGGCATGTCTCCTCTCCTTACCTTTAGAAAGGCTGATACCACTGATCATGTTCTTTTTTTGCAGCTGGTAAAAGGAGAGTTCTTGCAGACAGGCTCTCTCCAGCTCGGAGAGGCTATGCAGGGGCACAGGCTGCATTCTGACTCTCTGTCCCAACATAGAAGCTTTGGTAAAATTCCCCTGAAATATAAATGAGAAAACATGGAAGGTGGGAAATCGAAACTGTTTTGCCTGGGAGAGGAGTGGTAAAAATCTGACAACTGTATAGAAACTTTCAACCCCAACTACCCCCAATTACACCAAAAAATGTATTAATGATGTTCAGGTTGCAAAGAGAAGCACTCAGAAGTGTGGAAGGCCAGCTGAGGTTCTGCAGCCAGCCTTAACTCTGGCTTCTGGGGCACATGTATCACTACAGTACAAGCCCAGATCTCTGGGTCCAGCCAAGCTGTGCATTCCTGATCCTGAGCGCAGCAGAGGGCCAGTTTAGTTCTCTTCTATACACGGTTTTATACCACAGATTGAGCACCTTCCAGCAGTGCATTAAGCCATGTGACTATTCATCTCTCACATGTTGGTTGTTCTCTCATCCTCTTCCCAAGGGAAGAAGCATATGCAGTGGACTGTCTTCTTTTTGGCAGTGTGTTGTTTTATTAGTAAGTGCCATTATTATTTTTTATTATAGCAAAGAAACAGGTCTGCTGTAGTTAAGGTCAAAACCAGCTTTCTGTTCTAAATGCTCTAAAATCTGTACAGTTATCAAATTGCCTTGAAATCTGGGATGCCTCACCGAGGTGCAAGGTAAGGTCAGTGATCCAAATTTGGGGGCATTTAACCAACGGGTTCCCAAAATACAGCACCCAGGGTAAAACTTTTTTTAAAAAAGTTGACAGATTCTGGTAACCTTTTTTGTTCACAGATAGTGAGTAAACCAGGGCTCATATCTTCACACCAGGGTCTCCATTGCTCAAAGATTACCCCACCAGAGTGCCTGGCAACCATCAGCCCCTTTGCTTCTCCATTTAGATACTTGGGAAGGCTCATTTGCCTATTTGCATGCCTAACAGATTACACTGAGCATGTGCAGAGAGAGAGGCTAACCATCTGGAAAATGACTTCTGTGTAACAGGAGTTATATTCGGCTCATTGAATCTGAGCACTGGCACTGTAAGTTCAAATCCAGTTTGGGCAGAATTCTGAAGTAAAAGAGTAAGCATATTGCTCCAATCTGCCTCCACCGACGTTTTTTTTATTTATTATTTTGGTGAAGTGTAATCTGAATACAGCAGAATATTCAGAAAATGTTAAAACTGTTTTGAAAACAAACTACATAAGCACATGCTCCCTGGGTGGGGATGGTGATCAGGGATGCAAGAACAGGTGGGAATAGGGGAAGAAGGGTTTGGGTCTGTCTCTCATTCAGGGGTGCAATCCAGACTAACGAGGGATTGTGTCACCACCTGCCCTGAAACCTGGGGTGCCTCACAGTGCTTTGCTGCTGTAGCTCCCAACCTAGGCCACTCACAAACAGCTTGCTACCTCACAGCTCACCTCCTGAGTGTCTGTGAATAGCCACAGCCCTGGTCCAGCAACTCTGACTCCAGCAGCCTGTCTGCAATACACCGGTCACACTCTGGCTTCCACCAGCCTTGGTTACCACTTGCAGGGTGACCCCAATGCACCCCCAGTCCTGAATTTCCCCTCAAAACATGTGTCCTGCATTGTCCAGCCCTCTCCTGGAGAGTTTAGATATTTTAGTTCCATTGCCCCTGTAAGGGAAGAATATACAACAGTCTGCTACTTTAAATGGAGTTACCCAAACAATTCACAATGCTGGATTAGTTTCAATTAAGGAATAAAACAAGGTTATTGAACAACAAAGACATAGATTTTAAGTGAGTACAAGGCATTAAAGTCAGAAACAGTTACAAAAGAAATAAAGATAAATGTTTTCTAGTAACTAAATTTAACAAATGAGACTTGGTTCAAAGTAAAATTCTTATCACATATTTCCAGCAACATACCAGACCAAATTCTTAAATCAGGATCTGCCCCCAAAGGGCTTTGTCTTCTCAGGTGAAAGAGTGAGCAAGAGAGAGAGAGGGAATCCCAAGGATATTTTGCCTCTCAATTTTATACTCCAGTCCCCCTTTGAAATGCATTTTCCTGAGGTTTACCCCTACATAAAGTTCCTTCCTATGGCGTCTCCTGGTTAAAGAGGTTCCATGCTGTTATTTGCTAAAATACACCTCAATATTTTCCTGCCCCCTTCCTTGCCAAAGAATGGCCACTGGACAGGTAATTGCCAATGAAGTTTGCTGACACCTGGATAGAGATTATTACAATGGTGTGTAGGGTGTGAATACATGGGTGCATTTGGTCACAGTCTGAAGTGAGGGAGGGGTATTATGAGGAGGTGGATATTGGGACGGAAGAATCCCATGCACTGCTATAGACTAGGGACTGAATGGCTGGGCAGCAGTTCTGCAGAAAGGGACCTAGGGGTTACAGTGGACGAAAAGCTGAATATGAGTCAACAATGTGCCCTTGTTGCCAAGAAGGCTAATGGCATTTTGGGTTGTATAAGTAGGGGCATTTCCAGCAGATTGAGGGATGTGATCATTCCCCTCTATTCAGCACTGGTGAGGCCTCATTTGGAGTACTGTGTCCAGTTTTGGGCCCCACACTACAAGAAGGATGTGGATAAATTGGAGAGAGTCCAGCGGAGGGCAACAAAAATGATTAGGGGACTGGAGCACATGACTTATGAGGAGAGGCTGAGGGAACTGAGATTGTTTAGCCTGCAGAAGAGAAGAATGAGGGGGGATTTGATAGCTGCTTTCAACTACCTGAAAGGGGGTTCCAAAGAGGATGGATCTAGACTGTTCTCAGTGGTAGAAGATGACAGAACAAGGAGTAATGGTCTCAAGTTGCAGAGGGGGAGGTTTAGGTTGGACATTAGGAAAAACTTTTTCACTAGTAGGGTGGTGAAGCACTAGAATGGGTTACCTAGGGAGGTGGTGGAATCTCCTTCCTTAGAGGGTTTTAAGGTCAGGCTTGACAAAGCCCTGGCTGGGATGATTTAGTTGGGTTTAGTCCTGCTTTGAGCAGGGGGTTGGACTAGATGACTTCCTGAGGTCCCTTCCAACCCTGAGATTCTATGATTCTATGTGTGATGGGGATGGGAAGAGGGGTTGGGGGCTCAGGGAAGGGGAAGGGGAGAAGATGGGAGGGGCTGGTGAATTTGAGGTAGCAGAGGAAGTTGGAAATTTAGGAGTGGGGGCCCTATCAGCCCTGAATTTGCCCCTTACATGTGTGTGCTGGGCTCAGGGGGAGTCCTATCCTTCTGTAGGGGTCTGAGCCATCCTCCACTGGTCAGTTTTGGGACCAATCTTATTTAATCTTTTTATCACTGACCTTGGCACAGAAAGTGCGAATGTGCTAATAAAGTTTGCTGATGACACAAAGCTGGAAGGTATTGCTAACACAGAGAAGGACCGGGATATCCTACAGGAAGATCTGGATGACCTTGTAAACTGGAGTAATAGTAATAGGATGAAATTTAATAGTGAAAAGTGCAAGGTCATGCATTTAGGGATTAATAACAAGAATTTTAGTTATAAATTGGGGACACATCAGCTGGAAGTAATGGAGGAGGAGAAGGACCTTGGAGTACTGGTTGATCACAGAATGACTATGAGCCGCCAATGTGATATGGCCATTAAAAAAGCTAATGGAGTTTTAGGATGCATCAGGCGAGGTATTTCCAGCAAAGATAAGGAGGTGTTAGTACCGTTATACAAGGCACTGGTGAGACCTCATCTGGAATACTGTGTGCAGTTCTGGTCTCCCATGTTCAAGAAGGATGAATTCAAACTGGAACAGGTTCAGAAACGGGCTACTAGGATGATCTGAGGAATGGAAAACCTGTCTTATGAAAGGAGACTCAAAGAGCTTGGCTTGTTTAGCCTAACCAAAAGAAGGTTGAGGGGGGATATGATTGCTCTTTATAAATATATCAGAGGGATAAATATTAGGGAGGGAGAAGAATTATTTAAGCTTAGTACCAATGTGGACACAAGAAGAAATGGATATACACTGGACACTAGGAAGTTTAGACTTCAAATTAGACGAAGGTTTCTAACCATTAGAGGAGTGAAGTTCTGGAACAGCTTTCCAAGGGGAGTAGTGGGATCAAAAGACCTATCTGGCTTTAAGACTAAGCTTGATAAGTTTATGGAGGGGATGGTATGATGGGATAGCCTAATTTTGGCAATTAATTTGGTAATTGACCTTTGATTATCAGCAGGTAAGTATGCCCAATGGTCTGTGATGGGATGTTAGATGGGGTGGGATCTGAGTTACTACAGAGAATTCTTTCCTGGGTGCTGGCTGGTGAGTCTTGCCCACATGCTCAGGGTTTAACTGATCGCCATATTTGGGGTCGGGAAGGACTTTTCCTCCAGGGCAGATTGGCAGAGGCCCTGGAGGTTTTTCGCCTTCCTCTGCAGCATGGGGCACGGGTCACTTGCTGGAGGATTCTCTGCAGCTTGAGGTCTTCAAACCACAATTTGTGGACTTCAATAACTCAAACATAGGTTAGGGGTTTGTTATTGAAGTGGATGGGTGAGATTCTGTGGTCTGCATTGTGCAGGAGGTCAGATTAGATCAGGGGCGGCTCTAGGCATTTTGCCGCCCCAAGCACAGCAGGCAGGCTGCCTTCGGCGGCTTGTCTGCAGAGCGTCCACTGGTCCCACAGCTTTGGAGGTCCCAAAGCCGCAGGACCAGCGGACCCTCCACAGGCATGCCTGCGGGAGGTCCTGCAAAGCCGCAGGACCAGCGGACACTCTGCAGGCAAGCCGCCAAAGGCAGCCTGCCTGCCGCCCTCGCGGCGACCGGCAGAGCGCCCCCAGTGGCTTGCCGCTCCAAGCACGCGCTTGGCGTGCTGGGGCCTGGAGCCGCCCCTGGACTAGATGATCATAATGGTCCCTTCTGACCTTAAAGTCTATGAGTCTATAAATCCACCTATTGTGTTCTCTGGGATCTTGGGGACCCTGCTTCTCTTGTCTCAGCCCCTCTCCCTTTCCCTCCACGTGAGCTGGGATCTGGGGTGTAGGGAATGAAGGTAACAAATTTAAACATCTGAAATCCAGAAAATGAATAGTTAAGATACTCATGCCCCTGTGTGGGGTGGGGGAGGGGACCCAGTTTGGCGGGGAGCAGGTTGGGGGCAGGGGCTAGGGACATGGCTGGGGAAGTGTGACAGAAGCAGAGGCAGGAGTGCCAGATGAAGATGCCTAATGGGATTGAGGGGCCCAGCGTGCAGCTCCGGCTACATACCCACGTTAGGGTGCAGGCCTTCAGTGAGCTGCTGCCTGTGATATTGTACACAGCAGCACATGGCAGGAGACAGCAAGGAGCAACTTCTTACCTGGTAATGGGTTCTGCAGGGCCAGCCAATGGCTTCATGGGACAGGAATGGGAGGAGGCGGCAGAAGTGTTGGAGGTGAATGGTGGGCAGAGGGTGGAGAAGGAGACACACCAGCCTGCTCTCACCTGCTCACAGTTACTGTAACAACCTGTTATATGGTTTTGTGACAGACCACAGATGAGATTTATCTCATTGGCCCTGTTAGCAACTATACCCTGCAACCATTTCAAAGCACAGCCAATATCCCCATTCCACTGTAACTAAACCACAGGATGGAGGAGCAGCACTTGCCTCAGTTTCCCATCTGTAAAATGGGATGTACAGCTCCTTGAGATCTACTGGTGAAAAGCACCATATAAAAAGTAGGTCTTTTGATTATTACCTAGCCACAGTAGCATATCAACTGCAAACCTAGGTGAGAACTGCAACTGGCTAAGGCTTTGTTTACGCTAGCACTTCTGTCCACAAAACTTTTGTTGGTCAGGGGTGTGAAAAAACACACCCCTGAGTGACGTAAGTTTCACTGACAGAAGCACCAGTGTGGACAGCGCTATGTCGGCGGGCGAGCATCTTCTGCCAACATACCTCCTGCTACTGATTGGGGCGGTTTAATTACGCCGACGGGCGAGCTCTCTCCCGTTGGCACAGAGCAGCTACACAGGAGAACTTACAGTGGCGTAGATGCAGCAGTAACAGCTGTGATGCTGTAAGGTCTGTGGTGTAGACAAAGCCTAGATGACCCTAAACTCCTACAGACAAACATTTCTCTTTCTGTTTAAAAAAAAAACAAGGAAATTAAATTGCAAAAAAGCTTAGTTAATGCAGAGTTAAGTTTGCCTGGCAATAGCTCAGCATCATTTCAATAGAGAATTGCGTAGGTTGTGTCAGTAGCAGGGCAGTGGGGTCTTCTTGCCCTGGGGATTGTCAGTAATGGGGTGCACATGACAGCAGCCTGTAAATATAACAATGGATAGGGGAAAAGGGGATGTATCCTGTGTGCAAGTATGAAGAGGCTGTAAAAAGGAATGAAGTGGTTGTTAACACTGTGGTGTCCTGTTGCGTATTAGGTTCAGTGTTTGAATGCTGGGCAAGTGTATGTAGTGCCTGTGAGCTTTTACTGCCCAGGTGACATTTACTCTTAGCATACAGAGTTCTGCTGTGCCATGAAGAGAATTCATTTCCTGATGCCACCTCAGGGTTGTGTTAACTCAGTAGTTCTCAACCAGGGGTACCGGTGCCCCAGGGGTTCACAGGGGGTACATTAACTCTCTCTAGGGGGTACATCAATTCATCTAGATATTTGCCTAGTTTTACAGCAAGCTGCATAAAAAGCACTAGCGAAGTCAGTACAAACTAAAATTTCATACAGATAATGACTTGTTTATACTGCTCTATATACTATACCAGGGTGGGCAAAATTTTTGGCCCGAGGGCCACATCGGGGAATAGAAATTGTATGATGGGCCATGAATGCTCACAACATTGGGATTGGGGTGTGGGCTCTGGAGTGGGGCTGGGGATGAGGAGTTTGGGGTGTAGGAATGTATTCTGGGCTGGGATCGAGGGGTTCGGAGGGCATGAGGGGAATTAGGAATGGGGCAGGGGTGCAGGAAAGGATGCAGGTTTCAACTGGGGGTGTGGGCTCTGGGGGTGAGAGATTTGGGGTGGAGGAGGGTGCTCTGGGCTGAGATAGAGGGGTTTGGAGAGTGGGAGGGGGACCATGGTTGGGGCAGGGGGTTGAGGCATGAGGAGAGGCTCAGGGGTGCAGGTTCTGAGCAGCACTTACCTCAAGCGGCTCCCGGAAGCACTGGCTTGTCCCTACTCCAGCTCCAACGTGGAGGTGCGGTCAGATGGCTCTGTACGCTGCCCCATCAGCAGGCACCACCCCTGCAGCTCCCATTGGAGTGCCGGAGGGGGCCATTGGATCGCGTAGGAGCCAGAGCGGGGCCATGCCGCGGCTTCTGGGAGCCGTGTGGTGCGGCCTCCGACCCTGCGCCCCGGCCGGAGCAGGGCCGAGCCACATGGTGCGGCCCCGACCCTGCACCCCAGCCGGAGCGCCGGAGTGGGGCCCAGCCGCGTGGTGTGGCCCCAAACCCAGTGCCCTGGCTGGAGTGGGCCCCCCAAACCCAGGGCCCCAGCTGGAGCAATGGAGCAGGGCCAAATAGCTCACGGGCCGTAGTTTGCCCACCCCTGCACTATACACTGAAATGTAAGTACAATATTTATATTCCTATTGATTTATTTTATAATTATATGGTAAAAATGAGAAAGTCAGCAGTTTTTCAGAAACAGTGAGCTGTGACACTTCTGTATTTTTATGTTTGGTTTTGTAAGCAAGTGATTTTAAGTGAGATAAAACTTGGGGGCACACAAGACAAATCAGATGCCTGAAAGGGGTACAGTAGTCTGGAAAGGTTGAGGACCACTGCTCTAACTTAAGACAGCTTGCAATAGCCTCCTACAGGCTGAGAAACAGCTTGCAACTGCCTGAGTGACTTGCACTCCATTCATTCCCCTTCCTTCCTCCCTCCCTCCCTCAACATGCCTCCTACATACTGGGATAGAGAAGGAAATGGCTCATCCTAGAGATGTGCAATCTTAATACTTTCCCATCAGGTGCATTTGAATCCTGGTTTTGTTTTTAAATTTAAAATTGTATTTTTTTATTAAATCAAGATTTTTCTTCATTTAAATAGATATTATCTAAATACATGGATTATTTACATTATTCCTTTGCTTTCGTCCCATTTTATAGTCTTAAATCACTTTAATTTGTTTCTTAATTGTTAGTAGAATTTTCTATTTTACACAGAGGTTTCCTCTACTAAGCAATTTCACACATAAAGCTTATCTGGGCCAAAAAAGACAAGTCCAGGATGTAGACATAACTAACAGTGTGAACCAAAGGCTGCAAACCAGAGCAGGCCTGGCCTTGGCAGAATAGTAACACACCAAGTATTGGCTAACTGAGTAAGCACATTCCTGACCGGAGGGGATGGTACAAAGACACACAGATCTCTCAAGTAATTACATAAACAAATTCCCAGGAGATTGTACAGGAACGCAGCGATCCCTCATAAGAGATGGATAGAATGACAGGATAAGGGATGAGGATGTTTTGTTTGAACTAGTGCAGTGGTTCTCAACTGGGGGGGCTGCGAAGCAGGGCCAGTATTAGACTTGCTGGGGCCCAGTGTAGAAAGCTGAAGTCCCACCGCATGGGGCTGAAATTCAGGGCCCTGAGCCCCACCACCCGGGGCTGAAGCCGAACCCTGAGCAATGTAGCTTGTAAATGCAGAGAACCAGTTATGGTACAGGTGGACCTTGGAATTTTTATAGCATGTTGCGAGGGGCCTCGGAAAGAAAAAGGTTGAGAACTCCTGAACTAGCGGGTACAGGGAGAAGGGTGGTAACTAACATCAGGAGCATAACATGTAACTTGTTTGTATCAATTACAAAAGGGCAAGTCATAGGAGGGGTGTCTTTGGATTGGCTGAGGGGACAGCATCCTGTTAAGTTGATGGAGCTTTAGCTTGTCATGGGCATACATGTGTTAGTGTCCCTGTGACCTGTTGGACAGGGCGCTAGTACCATGCTTTGCTGACAATAAACCTGGCTGAGCGCCTTCGCCATCGAACCAAGCCTGTGGTCTTTCTTTATGCATAACATGGTGGTCTGCTGAATCAGCAAGCTGCACCGTCTGCTCATGCAGCTAAAACTGGAGCTCCAACAGCAGCAGCACTAACAGCATTAATGATTCTGCAGCACTGGCATCATTAGCATCCTTACTGTGACTGATTCAAAAACTAAATAGATAAGCAAATAGCTTGTGCTATATTTGCAACCAACATGTCTTCCAAAACACTGAATTTCCACTTGTCAAGAAAGCTGAAATGCTCCATCCTGTGTCAGGGTAACAATGGCTGAAGTGATCCAAGAGAATGTATTTAGATACTGTCTGCTGAGCGTGCGGGGCCGAGTACTGAGGTCATGTACACAGCAAGCCGACTGGGCGTGCAAAAATAACTACTGAGGGAGGAGCTATTTACAAGTGTGACAAACTGATCATCCCCGTTCACTGGAATATTTGGGTACAGTCACTAGTGATACAATCTAAAGACACGAGAAAGAGCATAAGTGCCGTGTGACTAGATTTGTGACAGATCCACATGGCTAAGATGAGGCTTTTTCAAGAAAAATATTCATGTAGTAACATAGGGCCATTGTGGGCTTACTCTAAAATTGCACTCAAAAGACTCGGATAGAAAGAATATGAGAGATGATACTAGATATGGTCCTGATCCAGCAGTGGGTTGTACATGACCAGACTCCGGTGCCTCTGTAGAGCCAGATTTTCACAGAGTCAAGGATTTTAAGGCCAGGAGGGATATTATACTCAGCTAGTCTGACCTCCTGCACAGCACAAGCCAGAGTCCTGTGGTTAAGTTAGAGCAGCGTTTCTCAACCTTTCCAGGTTGGCGACCCCTTACTGGAAGTCAAAAATGTTTGCAAGCCCCGTTCCCCTGCTTATATTTACTATAAAAGTCAGAGTAAAAATGTATCAATGAGAACAATTCTAGCCTGTGTATGTTGAGAGCTTGCCAGAGAATATTTGGTCTTGAAAGGCCTTATTTGCAGGTAGTGTGGGGAGCGAGATAGGTTTTTAATGTTTAGGCTGCTCCAAAGTTATTCTGGAAATTTTATTTTCTTTGCTTTATAATTATAATAATTTTCTGCACCTCACAGCCCCTCCGATTGCCTTTCCTGGTCACTTGTGGGTCGTGCCGCAGCCGCTGAGGAACACTGAGTTAGAGCGTACCTTTTAGAAAACTACAACCAATCCTGATTGAAAGACTCCACGTGACAGTGAGTCCATCCCATCCCCAGGCCAGTCATTCAAAGGTTGTTGTTTTTTTACCCCTACTGTTAAAATTTGCACCTGGAGTTCAGTGGGGTCCCTCACATGTGCACTGATCACCCCTGTAGCATCAGGACCTGTATGTGCAAATTCTTTCACAATAAATGCATTGCAGCTGCCAGATACAAACCGCCTTATATGCAACTGCATCACATTGTTGGTTCATACCTAATTTGTGATCCAAATATAGATAAGACGTTACAATACGGCCAAACCCAAGTATTGAAAAATCGCAAGTCTGGCCCCCAAAATAGAGATTGGCTTAAAGTTGTCAGATTTTTAAAATAATAAGTTTTGGGTTCTTTTGGGGGCAGGGGAGGTTGAGCATTTAGGTGTTACATTTTCAGGCTTCTCTGAAACCACAAGGACTAGAAACTTCAATTTAAAAAAAAATGAAAGTTGAGATTCCCATGAAGTCACATGGCTCCAGGAGCTATGGCTTTAAGAAAAACACCAAATATCTCACAACTCAGATAAAATTGCAAGAGTTGGTTACACTGAACAATTTTCCAAGAGTCACGGTGGATTTTCCATCCCTGGCAATTTTAAATTAAGATTAGATGTTCTTCTGCAAAATATGCTCTAGGAATTTTTTCAGGGAAGTTCTGCATCCTGCATTACATAGGTCAGACTAGATGACCACAATGATCCCTTCTGGCCTTGGAATCGATGAATCGGTTGGTTGCCAGAAGGCAGCAAATATTGGGCTGGGGAATTAGTGGGGAATTGAAGGTTTACTGGGGAATTACTCCAGACATTGAAGTCAGTAGCAACGCCCCTTGTTTCTGCGCAGAGGAATTCACTTCAATTCCTGAAGGTGCTAAAGTGCACAAGAAGGTTGAAAAAATGTTTATTGAACCACAATTAGATTATGGCAAAATGTTCAGAGAGCAATATATTCAGGCTTTTCATTTTAAGACCATGTGATCATGTTAATTTAAAAAAGCTGTATCCTAAGGCAAACTCACAAGGAGGCAGGATTAAGATTTCACAGGCAATTGTAACTTAGTCATTTCCTGACTTTTCAGGCCTTACTTTTCATTTCTTTTAATGTAGCTACTTTGTAAGGAATGTTCTACATTTTAAAAAAGGAAATGGAAGCAACTTTTTGTTCCCCTTGCTTTGCCTCCAAATCTGTCTGCTTCTTCCATTTCTTAGTCTTTATTTTCTATCTCTTAGCCAGTTCCAGTTGCATGATGGTACTTTGCCTCTCTCCTCAAGACTGCTCCATCCCCTTGGTCAGGGCCAGCTCCAGGCACCAGCGAAGGAAGCAGGTGTTTGGGGCGGCCAATGGAAAGGGGCGGCATGTCTGGGTCTTCAGCAGCAATTCAGCGGTGGGTCCCTCAGTCCCTCTTGGAGTGAAGGACCCACTGCCGAATTGCCGCAGAAGAATGAAGCGGCGCGGTAGAGCTGCCGCCGAAGTGCCACTTTATCTTTTTTTTTTTCTTTTTTTTCCGCTTTGCCGTTTGGGGCAGCAAAAAAGCTGGAGCCGGCCCTGTCTTTGCTCTCTTGTGAGGCACTTTGTCAGGATTTTTTTGAAAGTCCAAATAAATAGCGTCACCCAGTTCTCTTTGATCTACTATTTTATGTAGCGTGACCAGATGAGAGACGTGAAATATCGGGATGCGGGGGCGGAGGGGGGTGCCGGAGGAGCAACAACAACAACAACAAAAACCCCAAGAGCTGGTGGCGGAGGAAAAAACAAAAACAAAAGCAAAAAAAAAGAGCTGCCGGAGCATAGGAAAAATTGGTGGGCAGCCTTCGCTCTGCCTTCACCTCCCCTGAGCTGGCTGCCGCGTCCTGCTTCTCCCCCATCCCTCCAGCGCTTGCGCCACCATACAGCTGATTAGCACAAGCCTGGGAGTAACGGGGGAGGAGGAGGAATGCGGCGTGCTTGGGGAAGAGGCAGGGCCAGGGCAGGGATTTGGGGAGAGATCCAATGGGGGAGGGAGGGGCGGAGGCAGGGTGGGGCCAGGATGGAGCTGGGGCGCAAGCCCCCTCCACCTGTGTGCTGGAGGGCAAAACATCGGGACAATTCGCATCCCGACCGAACTTCGGTCGGGACATGGGACAAACAAGTAAATATCGGGACAGTCCCGATAAAATCGGGATGTCTGGTCACCCTAATTTTATGTCCAGGTTCGAAGAACTCGGATGGACTGATGAGGTGCTATTTCCCTGTGCAGAAACCGTACTGTGTCAAAGCACCTCAATCTGTTTCCCTGGCACTGGGATGAGGTTGAAGCATGGAATACTCCATTCTGAAGAGCCGCCTTACAACATGCCACTGTGTGAAAAGGGGAATTGTAGGAAACGGCAGCCATCAGCAGTATACAGCCCCGTATAGGCAGCCACATGGATGTCCTCTGGCCTCGGGAACACTTCTAACCCTGCATAAATCCTAAACTCCCAGATTCTCCCCCCTCACTTCAGCTCAGCACAGCTGCAGAGCTCCTAGGCACTACAGCCTTTTCTTGGCCAGGCTAGTTCTCCTGTTTCCATGGCTCACCCCCATCTTCCTTGAGTCATCTAGCCCCTGCCTAAAGCTCCCCCAGTTCCATACCATTATGCCTACTCCCAGTCCCAGATACCAAGGAGGAGGAGCTGCTGTGGATCTGTGTAGTGTCTACACTGGGCTTATGCGCAGTCCTACTAAAGTCTGCAGCAGGTCCTGTGGACTTCAGGAAGTTCACAAGTATGCAGTGCTGTGTGGGGAAGCAGGAGTCAAGATGTGGGATGTTGGAGCCTGAGAAGTAGTGGGAAAATGACTCAGAAGCTGACTCAGGAAAGCTCCTAACTCTCCTGGTTCCTTGATCCCTGCCTCACCATGGATCCCTGTGCTCTATAGAACCTCCTTGCTCACCTGGTTTCATTGCTGTAGGGAAGTCAGTGGCTCCATAAGGTGCCTCAGCTTCTCCCTACCTTGATCCCAAGGCATGTCACTAACTCAGAAGGAAATCCCCACCCCAAAAATTTGATGCAGATGGAGTTAAAATTGAGAACACATACACCGAATGGAAGCAGTGTCATCATCAGCCATGCAGAAAAACATCCCTTGCCAGAACAGAGGTCACTCAATAAGAATGCTTCCCCAAAAAGGGTTAAAATATTCAGTTAAAAGAAAAAGAAATTAAAAAATCTTGAGTTAAAAACTGTGATGGAGAAAAATACTGTGAAATAGTTAATTAAAAATAAATTGCTCAAAGAGTCTGTTCTATACAGATTCAACACTACTACCCTTAACACCACAGTGTCTGAGGGGTAAGCCCACAACAGTAAACCTCCAGCCACCATGCTAAGTGAATCCTCGCTCACCTGGGACGTGGGAGACCTGCTTTCATGTCCCTGCTTTGCAGGTGGGACTTAAATGAAGATTCTTCCCCTCCCGAGGGAGTGCCCTGACCCCCAGGCTACAGAGTATACCATGGAACGTGTCTCTAAATCTTTCCTGCTGGAGCAGTTCCACTTTGCTCGAACAAATGTTTAATTATTTTTATAAGGTCTTGAACTTCCATCTCCCACAGTCTAGTAAGTGGCCTAACCTCTAAGATTGGGCACACACCTCACTTGCTCTGCCCCAGCTGCCTTTTATGACAGGTATCAGTCTTAGGCATGCTTTGATTTTGCCTGCAGGAATGGGCCCTGCTGGCAAGATAAGCAGGGGAAATGCTTCGTTTGAGAATCCTACTGGGGCCTAGATCTAAGGTGGCTTAGTGCATGACTGCCAGTGAAACCTTGGGCACCTAGCTGAGCAGTGCTCTTGAGAATGTCCGTGGTGCCTTGCCGGTGGACTTAGAAGCAGTTTGTGATCTAGCCCAGAGCACCTTCCAATCATTCATGGAGCAAAATGATTAGCAGCTTTCATGAACAGTTCACTCTTTTTCTCATGCGCTTCCTCAGAGGAGAATGGGGTGTGTAGTATAGTGTGTGGTCAAGCCTATCACAGGGTTCAAAAAAAGAACTAGATAAATTCCTGGAGGACAGGTCCATCAATGGCTATTAGCCAAGATGGGCAGGGATGGTGGCCCTAGCCCAGGGCCAGCTCCAGGCACCAGCTTAGCAAGTAGTTGCTTGGGGCGGCCACTCCCGAGAGGGGCGGCACATCCAGGTATTCAGCGGCAATTCGGTGGAGGGTCCCTCGCTCCTGCTCGGAGCGAAGGATCTCCCGCTGAATTGCTGCAGATCGCGATCGTGGCTTTTCTTTTTCTTTTTCTTTTTTTTTTTGGCTGCTTAGGGTGGCCAAACCCCTGGAGCTGGCCCTGCCCTAGCCTCTGTTTGCCAGAAGCTTGGAATGGGCAACAGGGGATGGATCGCTTGATGATTACCTGTTCTATTAATTCCTTCTGGGGCACCTGGCATTGGCCACTGTTGGTAGACAGGATACTGGGCTAGATGGACCTTTGGTCTGACCCAATATGGCCGTTCTTATATTCTGGTTTGATAGGGGTTTTGAATTAGTTAGTTAGTTAAAGAGACTTAGTAAAATTATATAAATTGGAAAAAGACTATTATGAGAACCTTGGCAGGGACAAGCTAAAGGGATTGGATGTCCTGAGAAAGGCTCTTGACTCCCCTGTCTTTCAAAAGCCACAATATAGTTATATGATCCAACAGCAGAGCTATTTCAAGCACAGCAGCAAATCACAGCATTTGCTAGCTAATCTTACGAAAATAAAGCAAGCCAGTAACTGCATATTCTATCTTTAAACAGAATCAAGGGAATTCATAACCAAAATTAAAGGCATTCTTCAAATAGTTCAAGTTTATTACAAAAGCTACTCTCCTCCTCTGAGTGAATAGAGACATAAAAAGGGTAATTGGAAACTTTGGGCCAGATTTTCAAAGGTACGGAGGCACCTAAAGATGCTGATGGTTCCTAGTGAGATTTGAAAAAGCACATGGGCAGATTAGGCTGCTGACTCCCATGGGAATCAAGGGGAGTTAGGCACCCCTAGGTGCCTACATACCTTTGAAAATCTGGCCCTTTGCTACTTAACCCCTAACACAAAAATAAAATTATTCTATGAGCAAATCACACAGGAGGCTCTTAGAAATGCCATTAAAATTCTGACTAGAGGTAAAGCCCCAAGATCAGATGGATTCAGCAGTGACTAATACAAAAAGGTTGAATATATCCAGTAAAAACCAGGCTGAATATGTTTATAAAATAGCTTTGGGAATAGCAACCTACTTACTAGCTTCCCAGGGGAAGCACATACAATGTTAATGCCAAAGCCATACAAAGGCCCTATGCGATGCATGTCCGCCTATGTCATTATCAAACAGGAATGCAGAGATTCTAACAAAGGTAATAGCGGATCTCCTGGGACAGCTTTTACAATTGCTGGGGCAGGATTTGTCACAGAGAAAAGCAGCCAGTGATCTGAGTAAGCTACTTAACCGAACTCCCCACTCAAAACATTACAACAACCCATCAACAGTGATAACACACATACCACAAAGGCCTTTACATTTGGTGTAATTGCCTTTTATGATAATCACACTGCAAAAAACTGGATGTAGGAGGCTAATCTATGAAACAGAACAACACAATTCCCCACAAGCCTCTAGTCCTTAGTGGAAAACATCACATCTTTTTCAGCTAGAACTAGCTACAAGTCAGGGCTGCCCACAACCCCTCCTCATATTCAACTGAAGAGGAGTATTAGCCCAGCCAGAAGATTCTCTGAAAAAGTTAGAGGTAGCGAAACAGCTGGGTAGGCACACGAAGTGGCATTGCATGGGAATGAGATGCTTGTTTTCATAACACAACCAGAGTCACTCAGAGTATAAAATAAACTATTACAAATCTGAATATCCAGACTACCTTCCTAGGAATTTCCCTCCCAAAAAGCAAAGGAGAAAATTCTATACTTTAGAATTAAGGGATATGTATAAAGATAACTTGGCAACTAACTGTAAATTTTGGGGGGAGATGTTAGTAGATGGGAGAGCCTCCCTCGGTCACTATTGGACAGAGCAGTGTAATAAATGTGGTTATCCTGCCCAGCTGCATCCCTTTATTTAAATACTCATATTTGTATTAGCCTAATCAGAATTGTCATTTCTCTTTTATGGCAGGGGACGAATCATAGAAGTGAAGGACTGGAAGGGACCTCGAGAGGTCATCTAGTCCAGTCCCCTGCCCTCAAGGCAGAACTACGTAATAACTAGACCATCCCTGACAGGTGTTTCTCTAAACTGTTCTTAAAAGCCTCCAGTGACAGATTCCATAACCTCCCTAGGCAATTTATTCCAGTGCCTCACTACCCTAAGAGTTAGGAAGTTTTTCCTAACATTCAACCTAAACCTCCCTTGCTGCAATTTAAGCCCTTTGCTTCTTGTCCTATCCTCAAAAGTTAAGGAGAACAATTTTCACCCTCCTCCTTGTAACAAGTTTTTATGTACTTGAAAACTGTTATGTCTGTCTCTCCCCCCCACCCCACCCCACCCCACCCCACCCCCCAAATCTTCTCTTCTCCAGACTAAACAAACCCATTTTTTTCAATCTTTCCCCATAGGTCATGTTTTCTAGGCCTTTAATCATTTTTGTTGTTCTTCCCTGGACTTTCTCCAGTTTATCCACATCTTTCCTGAAATGTGGCACCTGGAACTGGACACAATACTCCAGCTGAGGCCTTAGCAACACAGAGTAGAGTGGAAGAATTACTTCACGTGTCTTGCTTACAATAGTCCTGCTAATACATCCCAGAATGATGTTCACTTTTTTTCCCCCAACAGTGTGACACTGTTACTCATATTTAGCTTGTGATGCACTATAACCCCCAGATCCCTTTCCTCAGTACTCCTTCCTAGGCAATCACTTCTGTTGTATCCTTGGGGGCAGCAGTTTTAGGAAGAAATCACTTGAGACACCGAGAGCTGTAAACCTTAAAAGCAGCCATTTATTGCCACACACTGAACTAACCAAACCAGCCAAAACTGGCGGGGCTATCCCCTAATAATCTAACTCAGTTGCCATAGCAACAACAAGGTTCTAGTACCACGACAACCAAATATACAATATATTCCTCCCCCATTAATGAGAACATCCCCTAAATAAAACAAACACTAAACTAGAGAAGGAGGGTAGACTGCCTCCATTCCAGGCTAAACCCCAGGGATTATTTTGCCCCATAACCATGGGTTAGCCCTAGCTAAAGATCCAGCTATTAGGAGACCTTCTCTCTCTAGGTGGATTACGGCGAACTTCTGGTGCTGTTGCACTCGAAAGTGTCTTGGGCACAGGCCTGACAATGGGCTCCAGGTTCGTAGGGCAAATGGTATCCAATACTACCTGTATGGCACTGAGGATGTCACATGGGCTGCAGCTATGTACTGATTGGACCACAAGCATCCCACGGGCCGCATGTTGACAACCACTGATGTAGGTTGTATTTCCCTAGTTTGTTTTTGAGAAGGTCATGTGAGACACTATCAAAAGCCTTACTAAAGTCAAGATATACAATGTATACTGCTTCCCCCCATCCACAAGGCTTGTTACCCTGTCAAAGAAAACTATTAGGTTGGTTTGACATGATTTGTTTTTGACAAATCCATGCTGACTATTACTTATCACCTTATTGTCTTCTAGGTGTTTGCAAATTGAATGCTTGATTATTTGCTCCATTATCTTTCCGGGTACTGAAGTTAAGCTGACTGGTCTGCAACTCCCTGGGTTGTCCTTATTCCCCTTTTTTATAGATTGGCACTATATTTGCCCATTTCCAGTCCTCTGGAACCTCTCCCATCTTCTATGAGTTTTCAAAGATAATCGCTAATGGCTCAGATATCTCCTGAGTCAGCCCCTTGAGAAATCACACATTACTTTAGAGGAACTTGGTTGCCCAAAACAGAAGGGAGATATTGGGCTATTCAGCGAGGATATATTGTGCACTGGGCCCAGAAACCAGTGGAGCACACTGGGCTGGGAAGGGCATTTTGGCCTCAGGAGCCAGTGGAGTGCACCAGGCTAGAGAATTTTTCATCTGTTCTAGCAATGATGCTTCCACTAGTGTAGACCAACCGTTCACCCTAAAGAGAATCGATGACACAGTGGTATACTACTATCACATCCACCTCTGCTGCCTGTCTCTCCATTGACCCACTACTCAGATCTGGCCAGTCAATGTCCATCCTGATACCCTCTTGACTCCATCATGCTGCCCCAGATGTACTTCCCAGTGAAGATTCCTCTACTTATAACCTTTAAAGCCACCAGAGAGAAACTTCTACCCTGTAGAAGCCACCTTCCTTCTACCCAAGGCCCCCATGGGCCACTGCAAGGGTAAAGCTAGTCTGTGCATGAGACAGAGCTTTCTTTGGGGATGGTCTGAGACTGGAGAAATGAACTCCTCCAAGAGCTAAGGATCATCACTAATCTCCTCAGTGCACGACACACTGCTCCAACCTGCCTTTGCTAATGGAAACACAGAGCAGCATGTGCATATAAGAATAATAAAAGCACCCTACAAAACCAAAACACTGCACTGCACCCACACTTCCCCTGGGAAGAGGCTGAAAGACAGAATGAACCACATGTGACAGATGTTAGTCATGCACTTGCTGCATAACTGGAGGGTGCTCACACTATGGAGAGGAGGGTGGGGGAAAGAACAAGGATAGATTTGGGGCCAGCTGCAGCAGACTCTGTATATAGTCCCAGTTATCTGCATGTGAAAATAGGAGGCTATAATGGAAACTCTTGAGCAATCTGAACTAGAGAGAATACAGTCAGGCACTCATTGTAACAAGGAACGCAACACTAGAGTTGAAAAACAGCTTTCCTGCCAGGGCCTGCCCCATTTGCTGTTAACCCTGTAACAGACTGCACTATGGTGCCTGCCTCCATGAGCCCCAGCAGCTCTGTAAGAGCTAGTGCATAGGTCCTGCCCACCTAAACCTTTGGTAACCCCAGTAAGGATACACCGGTGACCTAACCCACCTGACCTCCATTAACCTGCATCCTGGAACACAACATTTCAGTCCTGTTATAGTTTGACCATAGTGTGTGCCCCATTACCCACATGAGAGGCTGTGCATTGAGCATACCCATTTTATCCAAGCTATTGGGATCGATGCAGGAATCACTGGGTGAAGTTCTGTCACCTGTGATATACAAAAGATTCAGACCAGATAATCTAAGGGTACCTTGTTGCCTTAATATCTATGCTTCTGTTCACCCCATAATAGTCTGCGCTGCTCTCCAGCCCCCATTAGCCCTGCAGCAAAGAAAGAGACATCAGAAGAAATTCCCATTTGCCTTCCCATGTTCACCGAGATCGGTGATGCTCATTTTTGTCCAGCAGATATAAAACTGGGTGAGAATAAACTCCAAGCAGCTAACTGGCAGCACAACTCTCACATCACAGTGTGCAAGAAGCTCTGAGGCTTTAATTAGTCTGTAACTGAATGGCTGAATAGCCCCTGGAAGCTTTAAAAGCAGAAGTGCTAAGTATCCACTGCAAACTTCAGTTTGATGAATGTGAGCAAATCTTTCCCTCCAAGCGAAATTTACAAACTCTCTCCTCTTTACAATGAAATCCTCTCCACCTGTTTTTAGGGCTGGATCTTTGTGAGATTCATTAAATCAAACAGCAAAGTCTTAGATGCATCAGTTCCTCTGTTTCCAAAGCTGTTTGTAGACCAGTTTACCCAGAGTTGCGTTTGCCACTGCCCTTCAGCCGCTAAATACCTTCCCCCCACCCACCCGTACAAACAGGAACAAAGGAGTTTTGTTTACCTTACAGCTTCATTTTCAGCTCACAACTTACATCTGGGCTCCTTTCTCAAGGTGAAGTTCTGGAAATCGTTAAGATGCTTGCTTTAAACCATTGTCTCCACCCCGTCTCCCCAGACACCATGCAGCGTGCATTAGATGAGCTTACCCCAACTTTAGCAGGATGAGAAGTGAGACAGGGAAGAACAGCATCTGGCAACAGAGAAAGAAGGGGGTGGGAAAGGAAAGAGAAGAGATGAATTTCCTGCCAAGACAAATAAAAGCCAGAAACATCATGTGTAGAAGAGGGGAGGATTAGCTTAAAAGAGAAATACAGCTCGCAGGGCTACTGGTGTTTATTCCTTAGGCAAAGGGATCATTATTCATTTCTGGTCTCAGTCTTAATTGCTCCCATTCTTTTCTTACCATTAGCCATAAAAAATTAGGGAACGGGCAAAGATCCCATTAATTCATGGGCACAAAGAACTTACAAGATCCTCCTGAAATGGCCAGTATTGTTCATAATAGGCTGATTTTCAGCAGTCACTGTTGATTGCAGTCACGCTACTGGAGGGTTATATGCTATGTTTAGAAAGACGGGTGTTTCAGGAACACATTTATTAGGGCTGTTCTCTGCTCCCTGAGAAGGAATGGGCACAGAGCACTCAGCAGCAAAGGACATGCAAGCAGCACTTCTACACCAGAAAGTTTTACTAGCAGGACTTTTGCGGCCATACATCCGCTGACGTCACTACGTTGACAGAGTATACGCATGTGGCTGCTTTGGCTGATGCAGCACATCCTCACTGCATGAGGTTGTGTCATCAAAAGACATGGCACACCGTGGCTAGGCATCCTATTGTTCCCTGTGCCATTGTCCTGCACACTGCCATGTGGAACACTATGCCAGTGTGTTGTGGGATACCAGCACTACACTCAGGGAATTATGGGAGCTTGGGGCAATTTCCCACAATTCTCTTTCTTCCATCCTATAATGTTTCTTCCATCCCATACTTTTCTCACTGCTTTTCAGTTCATAACAACCTGGTTCACAGTGTACTTCACAGGCAAAGCCTTGACAGTAACCTCATAATTGGTTGTCCCAACAGATCACACCATCTGACCAACCTGCTGGCCGTGTATCTGCTGGCAGATTCCTCTTCCTCAGCACTCATGAGCTGACAGGTAAGGCTGTGCATGAGATGGTCAGTTGGCTGAGCTGGGGGACATATTGCATGTCAGTATGTGTAGGGGACAGGGGCGGCTCCAGGCACCAGAACGCCAAGCGTGTGCCTGGGGCGGCAAGCCATGGGGGGCGCTCTGCCGGTTGCCGCAAGGGCAGCAGGCAGGTTGCCTTTGGCAGCATGCCTGCGGAGGGTTCGCTGGTCCCGCGGCTTCGGCGGACCTCCCACAGGCTGCCGCCAAATTCGCGGGACTGAGGACCTCCCGCAGGCAAGCCGCCGAAGGCAGCCTGCCTGCCGTGCTTGGGGCGGCAAAATACCTAGAGCCGCCCCTGGTAGGGGAGGGCAGCGAAAGGCTCAGAGTGACATTACTGACAGCAATTTGGGGGGCTTCTGATTGTCATGCTTTTACAGAGATGAGCATGTGGGTGGCTGTGCCTGGATGCACCCTCAACTGTCACTAAGGCCAGGATATCCCAAAGTGCTGAGCTGGTGCAGGGGGCTGGTTGTGCACTCGCAATGCTGCACAGAGCTTTTGGCCTCTCAGCATTTCCAGAGTGGGTTAGGCAGGAGTACTCGACCTCCTCTGTGCAGTGGAGGGAGAGGGAGGCAGGGGTGTGTAAGCTGGCCACAGCCATAGGATAGTAGTCTGAAACAGGTGACACGCTCAGGCACTTGCTGCTGGTTTGTCATACCTGAGGGTACCTTCCTCAGCAATAGGGTGACCGGACAGCAAATGTGAAAAATCGGGACAGAGGGTGGGGGGTAATAGGAGCCTATATAAGAAAAAGACCCAAAAATCAGGCCTGTCCCTATAAAATCAGGACATCTGGTCACCCTACTCAGCAGGCACAGGCAGAGCAGTGACTCACCAGCAGAGCCTTGGCCAAGGCTAATCACATATCTCCCAAGGTCACTGTTGAAAATGAATGTGAACCCCCACAAGGAGGCCCTGGGTGAGACAGAGACAGACGCACTAGTGATTGGCGTTACAGTACACACTGCCTGTAGCTAAACACCCAGCCATGTGCGCTGAGGAACAAGGGAGGGACTGGGGTCAGGGGGGTCCATGCCCAGCCAGAGCTGCTCAGCCACTTTGAGAAACAAGCCACTCCACGTGGAGAAGGGAGGTTCCAACTCCCTGTGACACCAGTGTGAGAGGCGATGCACCCAAGCACATAGGCATTGTCCAGCCCCATTGCCCACTAAACCACAAGCTACTCTCAATGGATTGTGTTACCTCAATCATCCTTGGGGAACAAACAGCCATACTGACATCAGAACAGCTCCTAAACCACACAACACAACTTCATGATCCAGAAAGCAGAAACACCCAGAGGAAAAGTCAGCGAGGCTCTGCCCCGCTGGCTTTTCATTGCACCGAGCTCCTACCAGTCACTCATGTACCAGTCCCCCATGCAGCAGGTGGCTGCAGTTGCCGGTTGGTGTCGCCCTGCCTTTCACGGAAGGACCCTTGTTTGTGAAAGGGCCAGTGCTGTACTCTTCAGTCCCAGCTTGCCCTCATTCGATCTCTTTCACACCCACAGTTTTTCTTGGCTCCAGCACAAAACACAACTCAATTTATTAAGGTCCATTTGCCTTGAGGAGATGGATGGTAAATATTGAATGCAGTGGCCTTGTTTAAAAAATGAGCAGGAGCTAGTTGGCATGTGGGGAATGCTTCAGAGCCTCTGGGTCCAGCTCACAGGCCAGCCGGATGTTTGAGAACGCTGATGGAATTTGCTTGCTTGGATCTTTTCTTTCAAAAATGAACAAAAAAATTACAAACAGAGGGAGCCTTTTACTAGGCACAGTTTGCAGGGTCTTCTGTCTCCCTCCCCTCCCCAGAGCACTGGCTGTAGTTTAGCATTCAGACACTGCACATGTACAATAACTATCTAAGGTACTTACCTGGCAACCCATCAACATAGCATCTGTAGGCACATGCCCTCACACACCTGTGAGGCAGGGCATGGCTGTCGCCTCCATTGTACACACAAGGAACTAAGGCACAGAGACTGTTTACACCCATAAAAACTCTGAAGTACCGAATCTCAGAGCCCGGGTCAGCTGACACAGGCTCAGAGGGCAATAAAGTTGCAATGTAGATGTTCAGGCTGGGGCTGGAGCTCGGACTCTGAGACAATCCCCCTTCAAAGCCTGGGCTCCAGCCTGAGCCCAAACTTCCACACCACAATTTTATAGCCCCACAGCCCAAGTCAGCTGACCCTGACCAGCCGTGGATCTTTTATTGCAGTGTAGACACACTCGAAGAGACTAAGGGACTAGCCCAAAGTCACACAGGGAGTCTGTGACAGAACAAGGAGCTGAATCCAGGTCTCCAAGCCTTAAGCAAGTGCCCTGTCAACTGACCCATCCCTCCTCTCCACCTGGGCTAGAATATGAAACATCACCTGAGGCTACACATCCTAACCAAGGTTCAGCTGGGTAGCCTCAAAGGTTTCACATTCTAGCCCATTGAGATGAGCTTTAGGAATGGAGAGCTACTTAGAGCAATAATGGTAGCATAGCACCCTAGGAGATAACTGTGCAGCACTGCTGCAAGGCAGCGACCTGTGCTGCTCTGAGCTTTGCTAGGTCCACTGGCCAACAGGGCAATGCTGGGAAGGTGTCAGGGACACGGCAGCTGCAGAGACCGCAGCAAGAACCATATTGTCATGGCTGGCTCCTAGCAGCATGCTTGGTCCAGACTGGATGAAACTGATTTGTAAAAACATTATTTATCTATTTTTCATTTTTCCCTCATGGCCTCACTGCAGAGTGTGGCCCCAACTCTGCTCCTGTTCCGCCAAGGCACCTGTTTGTTAAGTTGTCCAACAAATCCCTTTGCATCTTCTTCCACACCGCCCTGTATGCCTCACGCTCTCTTGTAGCATTTGCAAGGCCACTGCAAGATCATCCTTCACATTCCTCCTGAAAACTTACCGTACCTCCCTAAGAAGTCTACAAAAATCTCAACAATGATTAGGGAACTGGTGCGCTGAGACCTCTGCTTGTCTTACCGAGCAGCACTGTCACATGGGACCTTGTGCTCCCCCATCCCTTTGTCGTATCCACCAGTTTTCTCATCTTCTATTTAGACTGAAAATTCCGAGAGGAAAGGACCATAGGTGAAATTTTCGAAAGCTCCTAAAAGCTATTCAAGGGGTGGGCATACCAAGGATTCACAGAGTTGCATTATGATATTTTCTGTCTTATTATCTATCCCTTTCCTATTTGTTCCTAACATTCTGTTTGCTTTTTTGACTTCTGCTGCACATTGAGCAGATGTTTTCAGAGAACTATTCTTGATGACTCCAAGATCTTTCTTGAGTGGTAACAGCTAATTTAGAACCCCTCATTTTGTATGTATAGTTGGGCTTGTGTTTTCCAAGCCTCTATTATGGTGGTTTTTAAAAATGTCCATGTAGTTTGCAGGCATTTCACTCTATGACATTGTGCAGTCTATATGGTTTTATAAAAATTTAATAAGTGAATATAATGTAACTGAGATATGCTTCATGCAAAAGGTCTCTTGTAAGGTATCATTAAAAAGCTTATAATCTACTGAGTGTGGTCATTGAGAAGGAGGGGGTGGGAACTCAAAGAGGGACAAAAGGATTCCTGCCTATTGCAAAAGATATATAAAGGGGTGGAAGAACAAAGAGAGAGAGGAGCCATCATGAAGAATCCCCTAGCTATCACCTGAGCTGGAACAAGAGCTGTACCAGGAGAAAGAATTGTGCCTAGGTCTGGAAGGTGTCCAGTCTGAGGAAAAAACTTACTGAAGCATCTATGAGGGTGAGATTATCTGTATTAAAGATTAAAGATCAGAAGAAGCTAGAACTATACAAGTTGCAAATTGCCCAGAAAGGCTAAACACTGGGCTCTGAGAAGGTCTCTGCTAACTAAGAAGCCCCTGAGCTGAGTGCATCTCAGTTTCAGTGAACTGCAGATGGGTGTGGCCCAACCTCTGTGTTTGTGCTGAAGCTGACTGAAGTGTCTAATGTAGCAAGACAGAGTGGAGGGGTGCCTGTTCTGGCAGGAGGGGATTCTCTGTGGTATCCCAGCTCATCAAGTAACGATGGTCTCCAGGGAAGACAAATGGAAATTGATGTACAATTTGCCCAGGAAAGGGCTGCCCTGGAAAAAAGAAAAGGCTGCCCACCTGCCTGGAGTTAAGAGACAAAGCAATTAAGACTCAAAAGCATGAGCTGGCTGTAATGGAGTGGAAGAGGTGCACAGAGACATGTAACCTGGAGCTGGAAGTTGGAGTCCTGGTGACTGCTGTGGTGGGAACAAACCCCAAGGACTCTAGTTGGAAGCAAACCCAACCTGAGTGAAAGGGGGAGGATTTTGCTGGCCAGTGAAAGGTCTGTCATAGCTGGTAGCTGTGAGCCTACAGCTGGATCAGGGTCTCTTTCCCATTTGGGGGACACAGGAGTGTCTGCCCCATAGTGGAGCCCCAAAGCAAATTTTAGATATAGTGCCTCCGCCATGGTCAGTGTCCAAGTCTCTGGCGGTAAGTTCAGGAGGAGGGTGTGACGTTGTGCAGTCTATATGGTTTTATAAAAATTTAATAAGAAGTGAATATAATGTAACTGAGATATGCTTCATGCAAAAGGTCTCTTGTAAGGTATCATTACAAAGCTTATAATCTACTAAGTGTGATCATCCTATTTGTATAAATGTAGCACTCTTGTATCTGAAACTAGAAATATGAAATATAACTCTCAGAGCCTATTGTAATTATGTAAAGTGTGGGCCATTAATGGTGGTTTGGAATCTTGATGACTCCCATTAACTAGGACAATTGTCTGCAGATGGGTGTGTTTTACCTGTAAGTCTTCCTGTATACGTGTGTACTGGCAAGTGGGCAATGAAGTCTTGCAGTGACATGTGATCATGTCACCTGAACTGGAATCCATCTTTAACCTGGTGTCTTTCCATTGAGAAAGAGGGGATGGGAACTCAAAGAGGGACTAAAGGATTCCCGCCTTATGCAAAAGATATATAAAGGGGTGGAACAGAACAAAGGAGAGAGAGGAGCCATCATGAAGAATCCCCTAGCTATCACCTGAGCTGGAACAAGAGCTGTACCAGGAGAAAGAATTGTGCCCAGGTCTGGAAGGTGTCCATTCTGAGGAAAAAACTTACTGAAGCATCTCTAAGGGTGAGATTATCTTTATTCAGTTTGATTAGACATAGATTTGCGCATTTTATTTTATTTTGCTTGGTGACTTACTTTGTTCTGTCTGTTACTATTTGGAACCACTTAAATCCTATTTTCTGTATTTAATAAAATCACTTTTTACTTATTAATTAACTCAGAGTATGTATTAATACCTGGGGGAGCAAACAGCTGTGCGTATCTCTCTATCAGTGTTATAGAGGGCGAACAATTTATGAGTTTACCCTGCACAAGCTTTATACAGGGTAAGACGGATTTATTTGGGTTTCAACCCCATTGGGATTGGGCATCTGAGTGCTAAAGACAAGCACACTTCTGTGAGCTGTTTTCAGGTAAACCTGCAGCTTAAGGGCAAGTAATTCAGACCCTGGGTCTTTGTTGGAGCAGACGGGAGTGTCTGGCTCAGCAAGACAGGGTGCTGGAGTCCTGAGCTGGCAGGGAAAACAGGAGCAGAGGTAGTCTTGGCACATCAGTTGGCAGCTCCCAGGGAGGTTTCTGTGATCCAACCCCGTCACACACTCTTGTGACTGTTCCTTTTAATTTCCTTTTAACTAGCTTCCTCATTTTTGTGCAGTTCCCCTTTCTGAACTTAAATGCTACAAGCTTTTCACTCCTGCTGGGTGTAGACACCATGGTATCTTCTCCCCAACTTGTTAGTGTTAGGTTTGCCTCCACCCCTTGCTAGCTTGATGGATCTGTTTACTGCTTTTATGTAAATTGAGGCAAACACACATTCCTCTAGGATAAATCTGTTTAACAACCCCCCATGATGTATCTGGTTGAACACAGTTTAGTTATCATCCCAGTGTATGTCCATAACTCTTAATACCCACCATATACATAGCACAATATTAATGATCAGTAAGTTATTAGATTTCAAATGATACCTCACAAGGCACATTTTGTACAAAGATTACTACAATAGTGTGTAGGGTGTGAATACAGGGGTGTTTAGTGTCACAAAGCCCAAGAAACATTTTTAATTGCGATTTAGGGCCAGATTTTCAAAGGCATTTACGCACCTAAAAATGCACATAGGACCTAGTGGGATTGTCAAAGGTACCTGACAGATTAGGGGCCTGACTCCTGCTGAAATACCACTAGGAGCCTGTCTGCATCTTTAGGCACATAAGTACTTTTGAAAATCTGGGGTTTAGGAGCCTCTCTTTGATTCAAAGTCAAAAGCTAAATGCTATTAGCAAGTTTGCCCATATCCCTGTTTTAGGTCTGTACAGCTCCTAGCACAATGGGGCTGGGCCTACTGCAATACAATTATTCACGTATGCCTAGAGTGTTCAATGAGTCTAAACTCAGTGAAAGGGGTACACAGGCAGTCTAAAAAAAGGCACAGTAGCTTGCGAAGTCCCCCAAAAATGAGACTCAAAACAGTGAATTCTTTCTTTGGGGTGTTCAGCTTTCAATAAACTGGGCGTGATTCTCAGAGAGGCAGAGCAGTTGCAGCTCCCATTCAAACGGAATGAACAGAGATCTAGTGTAGATGAGAAAGGGGGTGTTTTAGGGCATTGACTACTGAGTAAATGTATCCAGTAAATTACTAAAATGTTATTGTCTAGAGAAACAAGAAAAGGTTGGGCCAAACCTCAACAATCCAATTGTGTGCGTGACCTCCAGTACTTCAGAGACATGGCATTCTTACTAGGCCTCAGGGGACACTATGATTAAAGACAAATATACACAAAGTAACTGTGAATAACTTCTTAAGAAAGAAAAAGGAAAAAAAAAATCAGAACACCAGCACGCAAACCAAAAGGGTCCCTTCAGTCACAGTCCCCTCTGACTGTCTACCTGTGGAGCTCTTTCAGCAGAGATTGCACCTTGGACAGTGGGTCCATTCCATTGCGGGATGCTCCAATGCATGTTATTCCCCCGTATCAGTAGGGAGTCCTAGCTCAGTGTATTAAAGAGAGGTAAACAGTTTATGAACGGGCAGAGGAGCTTTGTTTACAGGTCAGTGAATCCTGTTTGGTTTTTCATGGATAACCTAAACAGTTTGTCAATGGGCAGAGGTAAATAATCTTAATTGAGCCCTGTGAGTCAGTTCCTTAAAAAAAGCTGTTCAATAAATCGTTCATTTAAAATAGCGATGTTACATACAATCCCACCAACTCACTTTAAGGAGTGGCCTTGAGACAGGCAAATTAATGAAAGTCAAAACCACTTAGATTGAAATGAAATTCCACTCTCGCTCTGTTAACCAAGGTTAGCTGATCTCTCCTTTCCAGGAGTTCACAGTCTAAACAAACTGGTGTTTAACAGGAAAAAATTACTAAACATAGCATTGTAATATCCCAGTGGATTCTTATGTTAGTAACCATTCATAGCAAGGCCATTTGCTTCCATATTTGTACATAAAACATCTCACTATTCACAGAATAATAATATCTGGGAGTTACCATATGAAGGGCATAGATACACAACACTTACAAAAAAAAAATCCCAAAAGAAGTTCATGTCATCTTAAACAAGCAAGGAATAAACAAAGGTTTTTGCCATAAAATAGAAGCATGAGGTAAGAAGTAACCAAAAACTTCTATAAAACATGTCCCAACTATAAGTGGTCTCCTTAAAGTTAAGACGGACAAAGACTGTAGACAGTTTACACAAGAAATCCATTTCAATACATACACTTCTCTGTGTGGGTTCAAAACTCAGTGCTTTGTCTTTGAAGAGAGGCAAAAGCAGAGGGGAGGGGGGTTGAAAGGAGGCACAAAGAGGCCCTGGCTTAGGTTTTATGGCTTTGTAACGCCAGTCTATAAACATCACTCCTACTTGGATTTTCCTAAATAAGAACCTTTTAATATTCTTTTACAGAGCCAGCCTTCTCCGTCAGGACATAGATATCCCAGGCTATTTATTTTTTATAGGTTGTGTCTGTACCAGACTGATGTCTTGCACAGATGGAAGTTCTGCTCTCCAGAAGACACGTGTTGTCTGTTTGCCTTTCTGACATTTATAACGTACCATTTGCAGTACACTTACAAATCACAAAGACTCCTCTCAAATACTCTATGCAAGTCAGAGGTCACCGTAACTGACATTTATCTATGTATTTCAGATATGATCTATAGGAAAATAACAGGCTGTTGAAGCAAAATAGAAGTTATAAAGCTGGATTCAAGAGTCTGTGCAAACACACTGAGATGGGATAAATTGGGTTTCCTGGCTAAGAAGGTCTCATCCTCTGATGCTTTTGACACGTGTCACTGGTTGACAGAAAGCTGGGTTTTCTACAAGGGAATTCTTAGCATGGTTATATCCTACTATTTCACAGCATGAACATCCAAGAACATAAACGTGAACTACCACGAACATCCTGTGCACGAACACAAGAGTCATTAGCTCATAAAATCCAATGAAAACAAAAGACAAGCTTGCAATAACATCAAATGCTTATAAGTTATCTTTCTATCAATGACCATTTTTGCATCACTACTGATCAGTAGGCTTTGTGACATGGATCAGAACAAAGAGCCCTCACTTCTCTCCAACAATGGCCTGTAACAACTGCTTCAGTGCAAAGTGCAGCCTGGACAATGACAGGATAACTGCTTCCCTAGCCCTCTCAGTTGCACATCAGCTAATGCCCTCACACAGGAGGGGTTAGAGCCCTTCTACTTTTGCCTCTGTAATGTAAACATCAAGCCTTAGAAATATTTAACCCTTATTTTATTTTTAGCCCTGTTAAACTCTTGGCCTCAGTGATCTTCACAACGAGACCCGTCTGGTATTAAATTTGAGGAAGCATTACTTAATTTGTTATCTGTGTATGAATGACCTGAAAAAATCAGGTATGATTATGGTCTTCAATTCATTTCTGAGGAAAAGAATTGAAGACCATAATAATATTAATGCAATATTCCTCGGGACATTGCATTAACAAATGCACATTGGAAGGAATCATTTGAACACCTCATACACCTTGTTGGTGTCAGGATCCTGACAAGGGCAGTCAGGACCAAGGATCAGAATAGGGTCAAACCTGAAGCTGAGAGGAGCAGAGGAGTTCATAGTCAAGTTCCAAGCCAGGGTCAGTACTGAGGATCAGAGTCCATGTCAGGTTTCAGGATCTGGGTCAGGAGACAAGGTCCTAATGAAGCCAAAGTCAAAGCCAGGAGTTTGAGCAGGAATAGTCAGAACAGCTACAGGAGATCTACACTGTTGCCTACACTCTTCCTGGAATGTCCCTTCCGTTTATTTAGGGCAGGGAACCATGAGGCTGCTGCCTGTCAGACCCCTTGAGGTGTGACTTCCCAGGGTCTGCATCCACAGCGAATCGTGGGTATCATAGAATCATAGAATCTCAGGGTTGGAAGGGACCTCAGGAGGTCATCTAGTCCAACCCCTGGCTCAAAGCAGGACCAAACCCAACTAAATCATCCCAGCCAGGGCTTTGTCAAGCCTGACCTTAAAAACCTCTAAGGAAGGAGATTCCACTACCTCCCTAGGTAACCCATTCCAGTTCTTCACCACCCTACTAGTGAAAAAGTTTTTCCTAATGTCCAACCTAAACCTCCCCCTCTGCAACTTGAGACCATTACTCCTTGTTCTGTCATCTTCTACCACTGAGAACAGTCTAGATCCATCCTCTTTGGAACCCCCTTTCAGGTAGTTGAAAGCAGCTATCAAATCCCCCCTCATTCTTCTCTTCTGCAGACTAAACAATCCCAGTTCCCTCAGCCTCTCCTCATAAGTCATGTGCTCCAGCCCCCTAATCATTTTTGTTGCCCTCCGCTGGACTCTCTCCAATTTATCCACATCCTTCTTGTAGTGTGGGGCCCAAAACTGGACACAGTACTCCAAATGAGGCCTCACAAGTGCTGAGTAGAGGGGAATGATCACATCCCTCGATCTGCTGGAAATGCCCCTACTTATACAACCCAAAATGCCATTAGCCTTCTTGGCAACAAGGGCACACTGTTGACTCATATTCAGCTTTTCGTCCACCGTAACCCCTAGGTCCTTTTCTGCAGAACTGCTGCCCAGCCATTCAGTCCCTAGTCTGTAGCAGTGCATGGGATTCTTCCGTCCTAAGTGCAGGACTCTGCACTTGTCCTTGTTGAACCTCATCATATTTCTTTTGGCCCAATCCTCTAATTTGTCTAGATCCCTCTGTATCCTATCCCTACCCTCCAGCGTATCAACCACTCCTCCCAGTTTAGTGTCATCTGCAAACTTGCTAAGGGTGCAGTCCACACCATCCTCCAGATCGTTAATGAAGATATTGAATAAAACCGGCCCCAGCACCGACCCTTGGGGCACTCCACTTGATACCGGCTGCCAACTAGACATGGAACCATTGATCACTACCCGTTGAGCCCGACCATCTAGCCAGTTTTCTATCCACCTTACCATCCATTTTCTATCCACCTTACTGTCACGGTAGTGGAGTGTGAGCTGGTTACCATGGCTGCATGGCATTGTCTGCTGCTTGATAGCTTAGTAGGCACAGGTTTGAGACCCTTACGTTGAGCCTCTAGGGATACTGTTTGCCTGGGTCAAAGGCTGTCAAAAGGCTAGGACCATTGACCTGGGATCGCTTGTCTGCCCCATAGCTCTCCCAATCTACAAGGTATCAGAGGAAACCACAGTTGATTTTCAAATCCAGTATCCTGTGGACCTCATACTAGTCATGTGTTTGCATCTGCACCAGAGGTGACAGTGGTTGATGAGCTCAGTGAGTGGAGGTGTTGTCAAAGTAAGTGTGATAAATGAAGTCCGGGGGGCTCCCTTTTATGGACACCCAGCCAGCCAGTTAGCTACAAAATCCCTGTTAGTAGCTATTCTCTACTTGCTTTACCTGTAAAGAGTTAAAAAAGCCCATAGGTAAAAGAAAGGGAGTGGGAACCTGATCAAAAGAGCCAATGGGAGGGGTAGAACTTTTTAAAATTGGGGGGAAAAAAACAAAAAAAACCCTTCCCTTTGTCTGTTGTTCTCTGGAGAAAGGGAACAGAGCAGGACAGGGCTGGAGCTATGCTGTAAAAAGCTTTAAAACCAGGTATGAAAAAGCATCAAATCTTACCTCAACCCTACTTATCTGAAACCCCAATTATGTAAGTAAATCAGGGAATGTCTAGGAAGACGCAATTAGGGTTATTTCTTTTATTTCTTATTGGCTTGTGGACTCCTCTGTGTTTAGGGTGACCAGATAGCAAGTGTGAAAAATCGGGACAGGGGTGGGGGGTAATAGGAGCCTATATAAGAAAAAGCCCCAAATATCGGGACTGTCCCTATAAAATCGGGACATCTGGTCACCCTATCTGTGTTAACCCCAGATGCTTTTGTTTTGCTTGTAACCTTTAAGCTGAACCTCAAGAGAGCTATCTTGATGTTTAATTTTTGTAATTGGGTTTTTTAAATCTAGCAAAAGCCTAAGTTCCAGATGTATTTTCTTTCTTTTTTGTTTTTAATAAAATTTGCCTTTTTTTAAGAACAGGATTGGATTTTTGGTGTCCTAACAGATTTGTGCATATGTTGTTTAATTAGCTGGTGACAACAGCTTATTTCCTTTGTTTTTCTTTCTCAGATCTTCCCCGGGGTGGGGGGGGTGTGAAAGGGCTTGAGGGTACCCCACAAGAAGGAATTCCCAAGTGTTTCTTTCTGGGTTCTCTAAAAAGAGGGGAGGAGTTTGCACTTGGGCAGTGGCAGCATCTACCCATCCAAGGTCAGAGAGAAGCTGTGACCTTGTGAGTTTAATACAAGCCCGGAGTGGCCAGTATTAATTTTTAGAATCCTTGTGGGCCCCTGCCTTCTGCACTCAAAGTGCCAGAGTGGGGAATCGGCCTTGACATGGTGGCAGTGGTAGGATCATTTTAAACCAGAAGCACAGACCTCAGGATTTTAAAAGGACACATTTTTCCTTTTGACAGCCTGAAAAGCCAGGGAGGTTTTTCTTTCTCTTTTTCTTTCTTTCTTTTCCTTTGCTGCCTGAAGGAGAACAGGCATGCAAAGAGTTCACCCTGCCAGGCCAGGGAGTCCAACAAGCAGTTTATTTTTTTCTAGCTTTGTGGCAACGAAATAGCTAGGCTAGAGTAGGGCAGCCTGTGCATGAGGTTGAGGTCAGGCACCGAAACCTTAGAAAAAACAGTCTTCCCAAATCAGCACACCACCGAGAAGACAGACCCAGATCAAGCTCAGACATCTAGCTCCATGATAGAAATGCAGGGAGGGGATGGGGGACTGGGAACTTCCCAGGAGGGAAGGGTCAGCCTTCCCCAACCCGAGATCCAGGTGCCAGGATGGAGGAATGTCCTTAACCCAGGCCGCGTTCTAACTGAGAGAGAAAAGAATTTCTTCCTAGAGGCAAAACGCTTGGAAGCAGAAGCGGAGGAGAGGAGAAAGGCGAAGCACTTGGAAATGAAGCGTTTCAAAATGGAGCTGAAGCGCTTAGAGCTGGAAAAGCCTAAGCTGGATCAATCAGATAGCCCTAACAATCCTTCTCCAGGTACCAATCCTCATTCCAAAAAATTCCCCACATACAAGGTAGGCAATGATACAGAGGCCTTCTTAGAAAATTTTGAAAGGGCCTGCCTTGGGTACAACATACCTACAGACCAGTATATACTGGAACTGAGGCCACAACTTAGTGGATCCTTAGCAGAGGTGGCAGCTAAAATGCCTAAAGAACACATGAACGAGTACAAACTTTTAAAAACAAGGCCAGAATTAGGATGGGGTTAACACCTGAGGATGCCCGTCGGCGGTTCAGAGACCTAGGGTGGAAACCACACGTGGCGTTTTCCCGACACGCCTACCACATTGTAAAAAATTGGGATGCCTGGATATCAGGAGCAAATGTTAAGTCTCTGGAAGAGCTGTCTCTCCTAATACAAATGGAGCAGTTCTTAGAGGGTGTTCCCAAGGAAATACAAAGGTACATCCTAGATATGAGGCCCAAAACTGTAATCGAGGCGGGGGAGATCGGAGCCAAATGGGTGAAGGTGGTGGAGAAGAAGAAAGCTAGTAGCAGTTGGTAGGGATACCAGAAGGGGCAACCCGAGATAACACCCCACCATCGGGATTGGTGGAGTTGATGGGTATGGCTGGGTGGAGATGGAGGTGGAAGCCACAGGTTATGTAGAATGGACTCTGCCCAGTGAGGATGTGGTCAGTGTTGTTGTAAGCAAACTCTGCTTGGGGTAGGAGGCTCGACCAGTTGATCTGGTCGAAATTCTTGAAGAGGCACAAGTGTTGTTCTAACACTTGATTCATTCATTTGGACTGACCATCAGTTTGTGGGTGTCACATTCTGGGGTGCAGTCCAGACCAGTAAGGGGTTGTGTCACCATACGCTTTGTAACCCTGTGTGCATCACAATGCTTTCTTCTCTAGTTCCCAACTTGTGCTGCTCACAACCATCCTACCAGCATGCAGGTCACACCCTGGGTGTCTGTGTGTAGCTGCAGCCCTGATCCAACAGCTCTGATCCCAGCAGCTTGCCAGCAACACACCAGCCACACTCTGGCTTCTAGCAGCATTGGTTACTATGTGCAGGATGACTTCAACACACTCCCAATCCCGGATTTTCCTACAACTGTGTGTTCTTCACTGTCCAGCCCTCTCCTGAACAATTTAAATTAAAAATAAAACAAGTGTATTAGCAAAAGAAAGGTTTTAAAGTGAATTCAAGTGTAAGAGATAAAGTTAGAAAGCAAATAAAAATGAAAACATGCATCTCCAAGTCTAAAACTTAATATAGCAAGTTTTGGTTGAAGGCTTTGCTTAAGATGGCGTTTCTCATCAACAATCTTCCAGCAAGATGGTCAGGATCTCTCCCAGAGACCTAAAGGTGCTGGTGCCTTTTTCTTCTTAGGTGAAAAAGAGAAAACTTGGGATTTTCTGCCTCTTTCTTTTATAGTCCAATGACCCTTTCAAATGGACTCTTCTGAAGGTTATCCCTCAAAGCAAAGTTCATTCAATCAGTGAGGAAAAAGACATGGAGTCTGGTCGTGAAGGAAACTCCATGCTTTTTCTTCCCCCACTTGTGTTTGCTAAAATGCTAATTGTTCTGTTTCCTGCCATTTCCCTCTGGAGACCAGGTGAAGGCAGTGCTTTTGTGGAGCAGTGCTGTCAGTTGGGTGATTTGGCATGAAAACCTGGAGATGAAACTCCTATAAAAGTTAGCAAACTCCAGGAAGAGCTTCAGCTTGTGACACTTTTGGCCTCACAATCAACATTAAGAAGACAGGAGTGATGTACCAGCCTGTGCCAGGAAAGCCTTATGTAGAGCCTACTATCACAGTGAATGACCAAGCCCTCCAGGCAATGGACAAGTTCATCTACCTCGGCAGTATGCTGTCATGTGCAGTTCACAACAATGATGAAACCAATGCCAGAATTGCCAAAGCAAGGGTGGCCTTTGGCAGACTATATGCAAATGTATGGGAGCACAGATGTATCAGTCTACAAACAAAATTGAAGGTCTATAAAGCCACCGTGTTGCCAACTCTGAGTTATGCATGTGAAACCTGGATGGTGTACAGATGCCATGCTGTGAAATTGAATCACTTTCACATGGGCTGTCTGAGGAAACTGATGAGGGTCAGATGGCAACACAAGGTTCCAGACACTGAGGTCCTCATACAGGCAGACATTCCAAGCATCCATTCTCTGTTGATGAAATCACACATGAGATGGACAGGCCATGTCACCAGAATGTCAGATGAGTGATGGCCAAAGAAGATATTTTATGGTGAGCTAAAGGAGAGAAAGCGCTCTCAGGTAGGCCAGAAGAAACATTTCAAAGACTCCCTCAAGTCATCCTTGAGGCATTTCAACACTGACCTAGAAGATTTTGGTCATCTTGCTCATGATCATTCTACCTGGTGAAGCTTCATCCATATTGGAGCTACAGTCTATGAGGAGAGGCAGAGTAGAAGCACCAGTAAATCTCACAACAGCTGCATAAAGAACAGGAGTACTTGTGGCACCTTAAAGACTAACAAATTTATTTTAGCATGAGCTTTCGTGAGCTACAGCTCACTTCTTCGGATGCATAGAATGGAACACACAGACAGGAGATATTTATACATACAGAGAACATGAAAAGGTGGAAGTATGCATAACAACAGGAAAAGTCTAATCAATTGAGATGAGCTATCATCAGCAGGAGGAAAAAAAACGTTTTGAAGTGATAATTAAGATGGCCCATAGAAGCATGTCCGCTGTTCTTGTTCAGTGTGCCACAGACCATTCAAAGCTCAAATTAGCCTGATTAGCCACACATGTGTTCACAGAAACCAAACCAATCAGTGATGTCGTGGTCATTGTTGAACTCAAAGGACAAACACCTCTTTGTATTTTTGCAACACTGACAATGCCTCTGCCCTTTCAACTGATGTTAACTCACTACAGATATCACTGCTTTCCCGAGTTGAGTCAGTGTGGCATTCAGCCATTCAATAAATGAGGTGGTGTGCCTCAGTTTTCCCTTCTCAACAGCCGATCATGTTTACCAGGGCTTCTCTGCTGTGAGAGGCTTTAAGTCTATTCACATGTATTAGCTGTGGAACAGCATTACCATGGGGCTTTTTAACATGATTTTTCATTTACAATTTCTATTATCTCAAGGGGTCCTTCCCAAGAATTTTGCATTCTGTACTTTTTCACAGGGCTCAATAACAATACCAGCTCTCCTATTACAAAAGAATGTTTACAAGTATTTTTATCATACCACATCTTTTGTTTGGATTGACTGTCTTTGAGATTAGTTTGAACAATACTCATCACATCTTAACTCTTTTCTGAACCTCTGCACATATTCAGTCACTGCACATCTTCCTTCACCTCAGTGCTCCCTTCCCAGGGGTCTCTGATGAGATTGAGGGGTTCCCTCATTTTCCTTCCATATAGGAGATCAAACAGGGAGAACCCTGTTGATTCTTGGGGTAGCTCCCTATAAGCAAACAGCAGAAATGGTAACAATTAGTCCCAATTTTGAAACCTTTTATTTGCATATATTCCCCCCATGGATTTTAGTGTCCCATTGAATCTTTCCACCAAACCATTTTTTTCTGGGTGATATGGGGCATAACTTCCATAGCTCACTGAATAGCTGAGACATGAAATTTGACCCACAGTCACATAAATTATTTGTAGGGAAACCCCCTCTGCTAAAGATAGTGAGAAGGGCTCTTGCCACAGGTTCTGTCTCAATATTAGACAGAGCTACTGCCTCAGGATATCTAGTGGCAAAATTCACTTTAAATCTGGACTTTAAATCTGAATTTATAGAGAGCATCTCAATGCCATGTCAAGGGAGCTGTAAAGATCACTATCAGAGAACAAAGAGCCAGTCACACTGCAGGGGCGCCCTATAACACAATGATGGGCCTGGTATAAGGCCCCATATAGACATATGAGAAAGCTGCCTGCAATGAGGGAGGGGCCTGAAAGAAAATGCTTCCATCCCAGGATCCTCCTGTGTAGGGAATGAGTAGCTCTGTGTGACTTATGGGGCCCAGAGACCAATGTAAAAACCTGGGAGCTTTGTATTTGGGTTCCAGGCATGGAGGTGCTCCTGAGTCCTGGCCGTGCATCCCAGGGGAGACTGCTCTGAGATCCCGGACATCCTGTAGCCAGAGGCACTGCCCTGACTGGATGATTATCTTTGAGAATTCATGGAGGACAAGAGAGATCCCAGAGGACTGGAAAAGAGCAAATATAGTACCTATCTATATAAAGGGGAATAAGGACAATCCAGAGAATTATACACCAGTCAGCATCTTAAATTCAGTACCCGGAAAGACACTGGAGCAAATAATCAAACAATCTGTAAGCACTAGAATAAGATGATAAGTAATAAACAACATAGATTTGTCAAGAACAAATCATGTCAAACCAGCCTAATATCATTCTATGCCAGGGTAACAAGCCTTGTGGATAGGGGAGAAGCAGCAGATGTGATATATCTCAACTTTAGTAAGGCTTTTGATACACTCACGACTTCTTCATAAGCAAAGTAGGGAAATATACACTAACCTACTGTAAAGTGGGTACACAATTGGTTGGAAAAGTGTACACTGTACAGCAATTCCCCGCTTAACATCCTCTCGCTTAATGTTGTTTCGATCTTACATCCCTGCTCAGTTACAGAACATGCTCCATTTAAAGTTGAGCAATGCTTCACTATAATGTCATTTGGCTGCCTGTTTTGTCCACAGCTGGCTTGCGGTGTTCAGGAGGCAGGGGAGGGAGTGGGAGCCTGCAAGCCATGTCCTTGCTCCTCCCCCCTCCCTCCTGACTCCTGAATGCCATCTAATTGCCGCAGGCAGGAGGCAGGGGAGGCAGGGGGGAGGAGCGAGGACATGGTGTGCAGAGTAAAGGGGGAGGAGAGGGGAAGAAGAGGTGGATTAAGGATGGAGGCCTGGGGGAAGGGGTGGCGTGGGCGGGCTGAGGGTTGACCCCCCCCCCACACCTCTGGTGCTTGCAGAGTAGGGTAAGCTGCCGCTGCTGCTGCGCAACGTGCTTCTCCTAGCCTACAGCATTTTCAGCCTCTTTGCCTGCCTCATTGTCTCCAGTTCTAGTGGACTGTGCCTGTGTGGGGTAAGGCGGGGGCACCTCCCAACTACAGTACTGTACTGTATTGCAAAAAACATTTCCCTGGAACTTAACCCCCACATTTACATTCATTCTTATGGGGAAATTGGATTCGCTTAACATCGTTTCACTTAAAGTTTTTCAGGAACATAACTAGAATGTTAAATGAGGAGTTACTGTATTCAGAGTAGTTGTCAATGTTCACAATCTAAGCTGGAAGGACATATCAAGTGGGGGCCCACAGGGATCTGTCCTAGGACCCGTTCTAGTCAATATGTTCATAAATGGTTTGGATAATGACTTAGAGTGCACTTATAAAGTGTGTGGATGATACCAAGCACTTTGGAGAACAGCATTAGAATTCAAAATGATCTTGAAAAACTGGAGAAATGGTCTGAAGTAACAGGATGAAATTCAATAAGGACAAATGCAAAGTACTATCCTTAAGAAGGGATCATCAATTGCATAAATGCAAAGTGGGAAATGATTACCTAGAAAGGAAGGAGTACTGCAGAAAAGGATCTGGGGATCATAATGGACCACAGCTAAATATGAGTCAACAGTGTAACACTGTTGCAAAAGAAGCAAACATCATTCTGGGATGTATTAGCAGGAGTGTTGTAAACCAGACACAAGAAGTAATTCTTCCACATGCAAGGCCTCAACCGGAGTACTATGTCCTGTTCATAGAATCACAGAATCATAGAATATCAGAGTTGGAAGGGACCTCAGGAGATCATCTAGTCCAACCCCCTGCTCAAAGCAGTACCAATCCCCAACTAAATCATCCGAGCCAGGGCTTTGTCAAGCCTGACCTTAAAAACCTCTAAAAACCAGTTCCGGGCACCACATTTTGGGAAAAATGTGGACATATTGGAGAAAGTTCAGAGGAGAGCAACAAAAATTATTAAAGGTCTAGAAAACATGACCTATGATGAAAGACTGAAAAAACTGGGTTTGTTTAGTTTGGAGAAGAGAAGACTGAGGGAGGGCATGATAACAGTCTTCAAGAATGTAAAAGGTTGTTTTAAAGAGAAGAGTAAACAATTGTTCTCCTTATCCACTGAGGACAGGAAAAGAAATAATGGACTTCAATTGCAGCAAGGAAAATTTAGGTTAGACCAGAGGTTCTCAACCTATTTATCATTGTGGGCTGCAGCACCCCCACCCAGACACCCCTCCACAGAGCAGGACCAGATGGAGAGCCCCAGGCGCGGGGCTGGGAAGCGGGATCTGGACCCCGCCAAGGGCCAGGTTTTTTTTTTAGCACACAGCTGAGCTGCAGCTGTGAGCTAATTGGGCTGCATTAAGCCCATGGGCCGCAGGTTGAGAACCCCTGGGTTAGACATTAGGAAAAACTTCCTTATCGTCAGGGTAATTAAGCATTGACAAAAATTACCTGGGGAGATTGTGGAATCTCTGTCATTGGAGGTTTTTAAGAACATGTTGGACAAACATCTGTCAGGGATGGTCTAGATAATACTTAGTCCTGCCTCAGTGCAGGGGACAGGACTAGATGACCTATCGAGGTCTCTTCTAGTGCTACATTTCTATTATTCTATTATTCCTAGGTAGAGAATAAGTAAAACAGGAATCAAGAAATTTACAAAGACAAAACTAGGATGTAAAAAAGTTTTATTTTTAAAAAATACAACTTTCAACAGCTGTGACATGGGCATTTACAAGTTCCCTGAAATGCTTTCCACCTGCTTTCTGCGTAGTCAGCGCAAGCACCAGGACTTGTGAGAGCGAGTGATCCACACCCCAAAGCACCACAGGCCAACGCAGCCTGAATCTCACAGAGCAGATCTGAAGAGAACAGTTCCATTAGTTGTCTCCATCTCCACAGGAAATTACATGGGGTACACAACCATGCCAATGGGGTGGTGTCTGGCAGGATGTGTGTGCCATAGGCACTGTTTGTAAATGGAGGTTGTGTTCTCATGTCTCCCCATATCTCAGGAATCCCTGTCCATGGTCTGAGCAGTTCACAGTTTGCTATGAATACACAGATCCGCTCTTGAGAAACATTCAGGAGAAGGGAAATGCTCTGTTTATGACCTTGGCAGCAGCAGTTCTTCCACAGTTCAGCAAGACAAAGGCAACGGAAGACAGACAATGGTAAACCTAAAGGAGAGGTCACTATTAAAATACAGGCATTTACTAGGACTCTTGTTTCCCAGCTGTATAGAAAATTAAATACCCTTCCCCTTTAAAATCAGATTATTTACAAAATGATTCCCACAGCGTGGACACATGTCACACTGTGCTGCTGCCATGACACTGGCTTTAATCTAGGTTTGCTTTTAAATCTGAAAAAGTCTCATATCTGATATAGTAGAGAAAATAGCTTTGTAAAGTAAGTGACCTTTAGGCTCATAAGTATTTTGCAAAGTCATATAAACCTCCTCTTCTCTTTTAAAATGTACAGAATTTCTAGCATATAATTGTATAAAATACTGATTTTTTCCCATTCTGTTAATGCTAGAAGCCAGAAAGTCTCTTTTTTGCTATTCCATATTACAGTGTATGGCTGCTCTCAACAGCAAAAACATGCAAGGTGAGAGAGATTGGGGACACAAAACACATACAAATTGTCAAAACATTAGTTAGTTAGCTGGGTTTAAAATATATCAAAAAGTCAAACGGTAGCAAAGAGTTTGTTCATAGAACATGTTGGACAGTACTTAAGTATAAGACAAAAGAAACTGAACGAAAATGTTACAGCACCTGAGATTCATTTAAATTTCTTCCATGGGTCTCCTGCTAGGTGCTGTCTTACATCTGTGATTTCAGTCATGGGATATTCCATAAAAGTATCTATAATTTATTCATGAAAACCATTGTACATGTAGGTTAGAGTAATATCCTATGTTTGTCTGGGGTGGGGTACGTATTCTGTGATTGTTTTCAATGACCAAAGCCAATCAAACTGAAAATTCAAGTCATTTTCAGTCCATCAAAGCCGCAAAATTTCCATCTTTTCTCCAGGCTAGCCCCAACTCCACTCAGCTCTTGTTTGAAGGTGTGCTGCAGTCTGCTCATCAGAACTTCCACTTCAGTGGGACAAATCTGTGGGAAAGAAGTGAAACTTTTACTGAAAATAAACTGACTTTTGGCTTGAGAATCCCAACATGTTTGCAGTTTTGTAAATGCTGACCCCAAGCACAAACACCACTTTCTGCAGTATTTAGGATTTCCCGAGATCTCCCGTCCAAGTGCTAATGGTGACCCAGCCTGCTCCTGGTTAAGTTATGAGATGTGTTGTCATCACAGTTTGAGGAGGGATGGCTGCAGACATAAGGAATACTAAAAAGAGGAGGAAGAAAAACTTTTCTCATTATTTAATTATGAGATTTGAAATAATGGATTCAAATAGAAACAAAATGCAAATGAATATTGCTATGGACTCAAGAACATCTTCTGAAGGGGGAGAGGAATTACAGACAAGCAAAATATTCAAGTCACATCTCGATGTACATCTACTGGAGGTGCTTGTCTTTAACAGCCGGGGAACCACTTAATCAGCAAATGGAGTTCTAGAGAGACACTAAACAATCGCAGCACCGATAGCCCCTTCAAAGGGGAACTGCAAATCAAACCCTACTTTGCTTGTTGATTTTTCTGTTACACTGGGATGAACAGGAAAGGCCACCTGCTAGTTTCTGCTTTGTCCCCCACAAAATTTTGTTTTTATGTTACAAATATCAGATCCTGACATGACTTTCCCTGGAAGACCTTAACAGTCTTTGGAAAATCCAGAAGTTGAAACACATATTGCTGCTCTCTGTCATGGATCCACAGGACCTGCGCTATGTCCCAGCTTTTTAATAGTCCCTTGGAGGAACCCCTTCAGTATGCAGACCCCCAAGGGGTCCCACCCTTCCTTAAGGGAAGGGCACACAGCTTCAACACGTCTGAAACTGAGCCTCTGGGATCCAGTACTGCTGTTTTGCACTGTAAGTTCTGCCCAGTAAGTCCAACTGAGAAAGACTCCTGGTCAGACTTTTACACTCTTCAGGGATCCATGAACCTTAGTAAGTATTAGCAGTGACACCTGACAGCCTCTTCAAAACAAGACTAGGGTCTATTAGTCAACTGGAATGCAGCACCGGGAAGCCCTTAGGTTAGCACAGAGTAGCACGTTTCGGGGCTGGGAGAACTGTAATTCTGGATTCACTCTCCAGCTATCTTCTTATGGAGTGATGTATTATGAGTTCTGGTCCCAGCTCTGCGGCTGACCTGCTGCATGGCCTTGAACAAATCACTTCACCTCTCTCTGTTGGTTTGACTGATGGTACTCGTGAGCTAAGCTCTGTGGCCTTTCCTGTGAAGCAGTGCGCCTCAACCAGAGGGTTACGGCATCCCAGGAGGGTCATGAAAGGCAATCAGGGGGACAAGAGACATTAGATACTATATTACAATCTAAAGCAAAGAAAATCTGGCTCCCCACTCCCTTCCCCTTCAAGGTTGAATATTCTCTATCAACCTCCCAAACACACATCATAGAGGCTTTTATATTCTTACTATGAAAACAATAAATGTAAAGGGGTTATGAAAATGTTTTGAATTAGTGCTTGCCAAGCTGAAAAGTTTAAGGGACACTGGTGTGAAGGAGGCACCTGGATTGGCTACGCTGATTGAAAGATTTCTTTGTGAGATTTAGCATGTGTCTATGTGTGATGAAGTGGGAATTTTGGTAATATTTTTATGACTCCTATGCATGCTTCAGTTTCCCTCTGTGTTTTGCATTGCTACGCACGGAATGTAAAGGGTTAAACGCTGCTCTTGGCACTTGCTGTTGTGTCATGTAACTGTCTGGGGTGGTATAAATGCATCGTTAAAGGACTGGCTGAAACTGACCCATATCAAGGGAGGGTACGGAAAGACAACAGGAATCCCAATGGCCAGGCTGTTCACATCTACCAACCAACAACCAAGAGGAAGGTGATTTTCCCCCCTACCCTTTGGAAAACAAAGGGGAAAGGTGTCAGGTGGCTGGGCTCAGAGCTGGCCTTTGCAGAGACTCACACACTCACCTGGGACTGAGTGACAAAGGCATAGAGACAGAGAGAGGGAACCAAGATGGCTTCAGTGGCAGCATGGCTCCAGGGAGCTGTGGCCTGGCACTGGGCAGGCTGAACTCTGTCTTAACTTTTGTTTCTCTTTGCTAACCTAAGGACTTTCAGATTATGTAGCCAGGTGCCTAATACACTGTCACCTTGTTTCGAGAAGGCTGCCTGCTGCGGCTGCAAATTCTCACAGAGAGCGTTGAGGGGTCACTCCCAAAGTTCTGGTTGGTTACTAGCTGGAAAACAGACCAGACCCTGTGGATCTGCGACAGCATCATCTTGTAAAGATTACAGAGCTTGGGCTGTTACCTCCCTGGGCTCGATGTGACTTGACCATAATTTGGACACCATCCAGGAGGTGACAGAAGTGAGCATCTTGGACTCCCAGGGCATGTCTATGTGAACACTTACTGAGCAGCAATCTGCGGTGTAACTCCACAGTGCTCAACATGTGCCTGTCCAAGGGAGATGAGGTGAGTCACCACTCAGGCATGCGGCAACTGACTTACCCTTCCAACAGAGCCTACATAAGGCAGCAACCTAGTCCTGAGCCAAGTCTGGGTCAGATAACCCCTGGCTCAGCTATTTCCCCAACCCTACCAGAGCTGCAGATCAGTTTGTGCAACAGCCCTACTAAGCCAAGAACCACACTGTGAGGCGGCAGGAGAACAGACTCTAGAGACTCCCAGCCTGCTCTTGATCCTGTTTCTGTTCCTGCCCCAGACCTGCCCAAGCCCTGTTCCAGTCTTGTCCTTGCCCTATTCTGATCTTGCTCCAGCCCTGTTACCAACCCACTCCAGCCTTGCCTCCGCTTCCCGGCTTTCCCTGGATGCTTGGACTCTGACTGCCCGGCTTCAACCTTTGGCCTGTATCTGGACGCCAGCTTGGCTTGTCCCTGGACTCTGGCCACTCAGTTTCAACCCCAGGCTTGCACCTGGATTCCAGCTACATGGCTTGTCCACAGACTCTGATCTTAGTTCTGACCTCCAACTCCCCAGACCTTGATTCCAGCGCCACCCTTGGCCCAGTCCCGACCCTACATCCAGCTTCGACCTCCACTCCAACCACCAGGCCTGACTACCAAAAGGCAGCACCTGACACACAGGGCCTATCAAGAGAGATGCTCTCACACACCCTGCTATCACCACCAATGCAGCACGGCCAGAATACACAGTCACCCCACCCCACACAAAAGGTCAGACCTACATACCCAGAGGGAAGCCCATCTCTATCCCCTCAATGGCTGGTTGTACCCAGAGAGATACTCCAAACCTCCCCTCCACCCATCCACCTCTGTGTCTGCCGAGACAGAAAATCATCATCCCCACCAGGCCAGGCCGGTATCCAGCTCCACCATCGCTAAGAGGAAAGCACAAACAAGCGGGAAATGAGAAGGCCAAGATGGAATTTGAAAAGCAAACAGTCTAAGATATAAAAACAAATAGCAAGAACTTTTTTCACTAAATCAGCAGCAGAAAATGTGGAAGAGAATCAACAGGTCCATGAGGAAGTTAAGGGAACAACAAGGAGAATAAGGAAGTTGCAGAGAAGCTAAATGACTTCTGTGCCTCAGTCTTTGCCACAGAGAATAATGCGAAGATACCTGTTCCAAAGTAATTAAGGTGAGGCTCTCTTAGAGATTGAGCTGTCCAAACAGAAAACGCTGGAAGCAATGGTAATGAGCCAAAAGGACAAGAGAGCATTTCTCAAGGGAGCTGAGAGAAATTAAGAATTACGTGGTTATGTTGCTATCAAAAATACACGATCTGTCCTGTAACGGGATACTACACTGGTGTACTGGAGGGGAGTGAATACTGTATACATCTTTTAAAAAGTATCAGAGGGGTAGCCGTGTTAGTCTGGATCTGTAAAAGCAGCAAAGAATCCTGTGGCACTTTATAGACTAACAGACGTTTTGCAGCATGAGCTTTCGTGGGTGAATACCCACTTCATCGGATGCACCCACGAAAGCTCATGCTGCAAAACATCTGTTAGTCTATAAGGTGCCACAGGATTCTTTGCATCTTTTAAAAAGGCATTAGAGTGATCCTGGAGAAATACAGAACAATGAGCTCTACTTCCCAGTCAGGAAAATTATCTGCAAATTAATTAATAAGAGAGTTATAAAACAACCTTGATGAACATGATATTGTACACCAGGGACAGACCATAAAGGCAAGTCAATAGAATTGCGGATAGAGACGAATAGGAAAACATAATTAACGTAGACTTTCAAAAGCCTTTGGCAAAGTCCCTCACTATTAAGGCTATTAAGCAAACCAAGACATGGAGTGAGAAAGAAAAACTGCCAGACATCATCAGAAACTGGTTAAGAGATGCTGCACAAAACAAAAGCCAGAACAAATGACTCATGCTCCTTGTGCTACAACTTGCTTGTTTAGCTCTTATTTTCATCACCTTTCTCCCCCTCCATTTGTTTGTTCCATCCACCTGTTCTGCTCTGTTGTAATCTACATTGCTAGATCTTTAGGGCACAGAGAGGTGTTCAACAAGTGTGGGGTCCCCCCACCAAGCCCTAGAAGCTACTACAAATTCACGTGAATGTCCTCACCAAGCTGCTATCTCAACTTCTGGAGTGAGCCCAGAAGTGGAAGAGGGGGAGGAGGCAGCATGAGGAGATGGTGACCTGGGGTTCTGGGAAGCCAGAAGCCAGGTCTGAGGGGTCTTTCAGGTGGGAGGGGTGCAGAGGTCCCAGCTATTCCCAGACTCTCCAGTGAGAGGGGATGGCAGAGAGGTCCTGACCAGTCTTGGTCTCTCTACTGGGAGAGGAAGGGGGGAGATGTCCTGGTCTCTCCGGTGAGAAGGTGGAGGAAGTGGGGAGAGTCCCCAGCTGGTCCTGGTAGATCTGCTGGGAGTGGAGTGGAGGGAATGGAGATTCCAGCCAGTCTCTCTCACCCAGAGCTGGTCCTTGGAGATGGGGAAGAAGTGGCAGCTGAAGCTGTCAGTGACCAGACAGCGCAGGGTGTAAGGAGATGGCGGCCTGGGTTCTGGGGAGTGAGAGTAAGAGACCCTTGCCCAACCACACAGAAAAACAACCACCTTCCTGGGTCAGGCCTCCCTAGATAGAGAGTGACCCTCCTCCCATCTGAGTCTGCCCAGAGAGACAGAGACCCCAGCACACCTACCTTGGCGTCGAGCCGCTGTAAGTAGGAACAGATGTATTCTATGCTTGCTCCAAATGGGTGAACATGAAGAAATGTTGAAATTATACCTAGGGAAATAACATGGCAGGGGTCATTCTTGTGATTCAGCTGGGAGCACCAAGGGCTTTCCCTGCACACACTGTGCCGAGTCCTGGCCTGTGTGCTGCAATGTAATGTGGAGCAAAGCATTTCTTTGGGCAGCAACTCAGACAGCAATATCCCTCAGTCCCATACAGACAACTCTCAAAGTGATTGGGAAGCTCCTGCAATGGGCAACATGAAACACTATGAGATGCAGCAATGGGTCTGCATCAACATGAGGAGGACGGGCCCTCAAAGAGGTGGAAGGAGACACAGGGGGAGAAGGGTGGGAGACAGAGAGGAGGGAGGTAGTGGCAGGTATGCAAATTAGTTCCCAAACATTTTGATGAACCAAATGAAGGCAGGTCTGGCTGTGCCCAACAGGAGCAGAAACCACCTGACCATCAACAGAGCAAGCAGGCAGCAGGTAGATGAAACAGACAGGCCCCCAGCATATCCGTGAAGCAGTGCCCACAGCACCAGAAGCAAAACGAGCCCAGGCCCATGAGACCCAAGCCCTAGGATTCTGTCTCTCACCCAGAGACACATGGTCCTCTACAGCCCAGGCTTCAAATCTTTGGAACTGACCTCTAAGACAGCAGTTTGGAAATCTTCTGCAGTTGACTTTAATTGATTTGCAGGGAGGAGACAGCTCAGAGGGAATTAGGATTTGGAGGGTGGGGTTTATTCCTGAGGAGCATGGGGAAAGGAGGAACAGATTTGGGGTGGGACAGAATGAGTACGGGAGAGCACAGGGTGTGCAGGGGGAGAGAGGCTGGTTTGAGGGCTCAAAACTGCAGTTTCCCCGGGAAGGAAACGAAAGTTTCCCTCAGGAACCGGGGCCAGGTTGGGGGTCTCACTGGGACTGGAAAGAAGGCAGAGCTGGGCATGCCCTGAGGGTCGGGAGTGCTTTAACAAGGCAGCACTCTCCACTTTCTTCCTGGCATGTGTTTTGAGAGCAACTAAGCAGCGTTCTGTCAAGAGTCTGCTGTCAAGGACCTGGGTTAGGAGCTGCCCATTACCTCTTCTTAAGACTGTCTCAGACACAGGGGGACTTGAAAGACTCAACATCATTATGTCTAAACTCAGTATTTCTAAAACGAGTGATAACAATGTAAAATTACCAACAAAAACTGCTGGGCGTGAAAAATTACAAAACAACCATATCAGATGCTCGAAAATCTCTGCTTTCATTTCTTCTGAAGCATCTGGCATTGGCCACTGGGCTAGATGGACAATTGGTCTGACCCAATATGGCCATTCTTATGTCCTTATCCTCAGTAGCATGCAAGACTTTGGAACAAATTGTGGAAGAGAATAATTAAATTAATGAGGTAAACGGAAAAGGGGTGACTAACCTGATTTCCTTCTTTGAGAAAAGAACTGATTTTTTAGATAAGGGAAATGCAGTAAAAATAATATGTTTGGACTTCAGTAAAGCATTTGACATGGTACCACATGGGAAATTATTAATAGAGAAAATGGGGATTAGTCCAAGAATTGTAAGGTGGATAAAGAATTGATTAAAGGGGAAAAAGCAACGAGCTGTGCTGAAAGGTGAATTATCGGATGGGAGGGAGGTTATGGACTGGTCTTGGAACCAATCTCATTTAATACTGGAAGAAAAAAAGGAGTGTAATCAAGGGTTCCTCTTCACCATGAGGTCTAGAAGCAGATCTTTTAAATGGAAGCTTCAATTCTGGAGCTACCCTGAGATGACAAGTTGATTTGATGATCAAAATATTTCTCAGCAATAATCATGACAAAGCCAGAGTTATGTTTAACAGTGTCAGTACAACAGAAATTAACATATTAATACATTTTAAAAGTAGCCAATAACATTGAGCTTGATACAATCTAACGGCTGGATTCTGGAGGCAGACAGAGCTCTGCTTAGCACAGGGTGATGGGTGGCAAAACAGGTTTTACATCACATTTACTCTCGCCTGGGTCTGGCCAAAAGCAGAATCAGCCCCGAGGGTTATTCTTCCTTATACCTGGCTGCCTATGTCCCCAGCAGATCATTTGGGCAGCTGGGAATAACTGGCACAGAGACAAGCCAGCCATTGCCCCTACACCAGGGGAGCACTAGGGGAGCTGGGGACACAACATAGGAATATACCTAAGTACACTGGAATATACCACATGGGGACTCTCTCTACACCAGGTGAATTTCCAGCTGGCCAGATCTACTGAGTTTCCAGCCCCTTTGCACCATGGGATCCAAGAATCAGATCGTGTAAGTGAGTCAGTTCTGCTCTGTCTAAAACTTTAAGGGTCTTCTCATCATATTATCTGAGTGTCTGGCTGTGTGGCCCTTGTTCATTGCCAAGAGAACATCATCTCACTGCACGGTCTCTGTTCCATGAACTGGACTGAAGCCTGTTGGTAAGGGTCTAGGACAGTGGTCCCCACCCTTTTCGTCTGGTGGCGGTGGAGCATCCGCCGAAATGCCACTGAATTTCTGCGGCGACACCTCTCGATGACGTCACTTGTCGGCGGCAAGCAGCGTCATCGAGAGGCGTCGCCGCCGAAATGCCGCAGAAATTCGGTGGCATTCCGGCGGGATGCTCCACCGCCGGCCAGGACGCGGGCGCATTTAGATGCCCCCGCAGGCACCGCGTTGGGGACCCCTGGTCTAGGATCTTGGCTGTCGTGCGACCGACCCTGGGTGAACTTCTTAGTTAGTTAGTCCAGCATGGGTGACGCTGGGTGGTAGCTGGAGAGTGGTCAGTTGGTTGAATTTTAGCATGCTTCTGAAGTGGTGGTAGTGGATTTCTTTCCTCAAATGAAAAGTTGTTAATCTCAATGATTATGCATCCCAGATGCTTTAGCTAGTAAAGAACTGGATCAGCATGGCAGGGAGCTCAGTTTTCCTGCAGTACTTTTTAAGACTTTATTGTGTGAATAGAGCAAATGCAGAGAAGGAAGGGATCACATTATCAACATAAGTTCATTATACGTTTCCTGGTGTCCCAATTCCAGTGTGGGCAATTTTCTCTGAGAACAGGCTAATGGTTCTTCACAGTAGGAGGTGCCAGGCTGTGGACATGTGTGAAGGCAAGTGTAGTTTAACAACATAATTCAGTCTAGAACAGTTTAGTGGGTCATGATTTAGCAGCTGCTATGATGGAGGAGCACTTATGGTCCATGAGATTTTGGACCTTAAACATGATCCTGGGTCCAGGACTATATATTGTCTATCCTGTACTTCAGAGCACTGTCAATTGGAGAAAAAGGAGGAAACTTTTTAGTAGCAGGTTGTTTAAAAAAATGGAAAGTGTTTGACACTGCTCAGAGGTTTGGAATGTGAAAATATGTCCCAGGGAGGCAGATGTGGCCTTGTCTAGATGAGGATTCAGTGGAATGATGCTAGCCCTAGTTCGACCTGTGACAACGCAACTGCACTTTAGCAAGTGCTAAAGTGATAAAAGCCCAGCAGGGAGAGTGCAGGCAAGAGGATCAAAGGTGCATAACATATCTATATATCAGATGAAAGTCACCATCCCATACACAGTACCAATGTGCACAAGTGTACAGCATGTGTCATTGGGTGACAAGAACAGATCTAGGTACATGACATGAGACCTCTACGTGGGCAATACACAAAGGGTGAAATCCTGGCTCCAGTGAAGTCAGTGGGAGCTTTGCCATGGACCAGCATTTCACTCCTGGCCTGCTATTGTAGCAGTCCATGAAACTGAGGAAAGAAGCACATACAGTGAGACTGGAAGAGCTGCATTTACAATACCTCCTGAGAGCATCTCTCATGGAGTCTGAATCTATATAGCATGGATGGCAGCATTACAACAGTCTTATCATTAGCAGACATACTGTACCATGAGTCTTACCTACTAATAAAGCTTCTCGTTCAGATTTGACAGGGCTACAGCTCAGGGTCCTCTCAAGTGGGCACTCCTTCTCCTGGCTAGATGCACAGATCCTGTAAGTACTGCTCTCCTGCAAAAACAACACCGTGCACTCCATACCTGCACAATACAGCACTCATTCTAATTAATTAAATGCCAGCTTAGTTTTTAACTTGAACAGTTTTTACAGAGTTGCAATTTTTGTTTTCCTGGTTCAATGTGTCACTTAATACATTGTTTATGTCATAAAATGCATCCCACAAAACACATGGGATGTGCAATGGGGGACATTGGTCATATTGCTGTGGGAACCTTTATATTTGCCTTGATCAATTCCTTCCACTGTTAGAAAAAGGTGTTTTTACAGTATTTTGCATGTAACAGACTATTAGCTTAAAAATAAATCTTAAATGGAAACAGTAAGACTAATGATGATAATGACACTAACCTAATTTCTAAAGCACTTTGAGAACTATGAATGAAAAGCACCATATAAGAGCTTGGTATTATTATTAACAGTCGTGTTCTGTTTCTCTAGGTATTAAATTCCCTGAATTTAAGTCACACTGGGATTGGAAAATCAAGCTGGGTTCTTTCCAACACATGCATCCTCACCATTAATAAAGGCCTTGGCAGGCCATAGTAGGCCCCTAGCGATCCCTATGTAACCTCATTGCCTCCAACAGTTTTCCACAGGAGTAAATGACTGGAACTTAGTATACAATTCAGCTGATGCTGTTCAAAATAAGAGGAAAAAAACATGAGTGATGTCATGGTAGGAATCTGCAGTAAAGGAAATCAGGAAGAGGAGGTGGATAAGGCATTTCTAGAACAAATAACAGAAATATCGAAAACACAGGCCCTGATAGTAATGGGGGACTACCCAGACATCTGTTGGAAAAATAATCGGGAAAAACACAACATTTTCACTAAGTTCTTAGAATGAGTCGGGGACAACTTTTTGTTTAAGAAAATGGAGGAAGAAGTTAGGAGGAGGACAGCCATTTTAGACGATTCTGAGAAAAAGGGAGAAATTGGTTGTAAATCTGAAGGTGAAAATTGAATTTGGGTGAAAGTGATCATGAAATGATTGATTTCATGATTCTGGGGAAAGGAAGGAGTGATAGCAGCAGATTAAGGACAATGGACTTCAAAACAGCAGACTTTAACAAACTCAGACAACTGACTGTAAGTGTGGTTTAGCTGACATGAGCAGGCCCAACTTAAGACAGGACATGCCTGAACAAGCAACTGCTGAACAGGCCTGAAAACATAACTGCTGAAACAGCTAACTATTGTGAGTGTGTTTATAGTAAACAAAGTAGGCAGAAACACCCTGAACTTATAAACTTCCCTTACACAATCTGCAAACCAATTGGTCTTTACATGCAAGAAGTACAGACTCATAGACTTAAGGTCAGAAGGGACCATTATGATCATCTAGTCTGACCTCCTGCACAATGCGGGCCACAGAATCTCACCCACCCACTCCTGTAACAAACCCCTAACCTATGTCTGAGTTACTGAAGTCCTCAAATCATGCTTTAAAGACCTCAAGGTGCAGGGAATCCTCCAGCAAGTGACCTATGCCCCACACTGCAGAGGATGGCAAAAAACCTCCAGGGCCTCTGCCAATCTGCCCTGGAGGAACATTCCTTCCCGACCCCAAATATGGCGATCAGTTAAACCCTGAACATGTGGGCAAGACTCACCAGCCAGCACCCAGGAAAAAATTCTCTGTAGTAACTCAGATCCCACCCCATCTAACATCCCATCACAGACCACTGGGCATATTTACATGCTAATAATCAAAGATCAATTAATTGCCAAAATTGGGCTATCCCATCATACCATCCTCTTCATAAACTTATCAAGCTTAGTCTTGAAGCCAGATATGTCTTTTGCCTCCACTACTCCCCCTGGCACACTGTTCCAGAACTTGACTCCTCTAACGGTTAGAAACCTTCATCTAATTTCAAGTCTAAACTTCCTAGTGTCCAGTTTATATCCATTTGTTCTTGTGTCCACATTGGTACTAAGCTTAAATAATTTCTCTCCCTCCCTGATATTTATCCCTCTGATATATTTATAAAGAGCAATCATATCTCCCCTCAGCCGTTTTGGTTAGGCTAAACAAGCCAAGCTCTTTGAGTCTCCTTTCATAAGACAGGTTTTCCATTCCTCGGATCATCCTAGTAGCCCTTCTCTGTACCTGTTCCAGTTTGAATTCATCCTTCTTAAACATGGGAGACCAGAACTGCACACAGTATTCCAGATGAGGTCTCAGCAGTGCCTTGTATAACGGTACTAACACCTCCTTATCTTTACTGGAAATACCTCACCTGATGCATCCTAAAACTGCATTAGCTTTTTTAACGGCCATATCACATTGGCGGCTCATAGTCATCCTGTGATCAACCAATACTCCAAGGTCTTTCTCCTCCTCTGTTACTTCCAACTCATATGTCCCCAATTTATAACCAAAATTCTTGTTATTAATCCCTAAATGCATGACCTTGCACTTTTCACTATTAAATTTCATCCTATTACCATTACTCCAGTTTACAAGGTCATCCAGATCTTCCTGTATGGTATCCCGGTCCTTCTCTGTATTGACAGTACCTCCCAGCTTTGTGTCATCTGCAAACTTTATTAGCATTCCCACTTTTTGTGCCAAGGTCAGTAATAAAAAGATTAAATAAGATTGGTCCCAAAACCAATCCCTGAGGAACTCCACTAGTAACCTCCTTCCAACCTGACAGTTCACCTTTCAGTATGACCCGCTGTAGTCTCCCTTTTAACCAGTTCCTTATCCACCTTTCAATTTTCATATTGATCCCAATCTTTTCCAATTTAGCTAATAATTCCCCATGTGGAACCGTATCAAATGCCTTACTGAAATCGAGTAAATTAGATCCACTGTATTTCCTTTGTCTAAAAAATCTGTTACCTTCTAAAAGAAGGAGATCAGGTTGGTTTGGTACGATCTACCTTTTGTAAAACCATGTTGTATTTTGTCCCAATTAACAATGTCCTTAACTACTTTCTCCTTCAAAATTTTTTCCAAGACTTTGCATACTACAGATGTCAAACTAACAGGCCTATAGTTACTCGGATCACCTTTTTTCCCTTTCTTAAAAATAGGAACTATTTTAGCAATTCTCCAGTCGTACGGTACAACCCCAGAGTTTACTGATTCATTAAAAATTCTTGCTAATGGGCTTGCAATTTCATATGCCAGTTCCTTTAATATTCTTGAATGAAGATTATCTGGGCCCCCCGATTTCGTCCCATTAAGCTGCTAATTAGCTATTAGACGTTAGTAGCTAGGAAAGATGTATATAAACTGTGTGATGAGTGACATGAATTGGAATTGTGGTACACCCTGTACCTAAACGCCCTGCATCTGGGCCTGGCCAGCTTAGGCAAAGAGCTGTAACATGCCTTAAAAAGTAACCTGAATGATGAGCTGGAGTCAACAGAATTTTTTGGATGCCAGAGAACTGGATAAGTCTTCTTCCAAAACTGGACAAGGTGTTCTGGATAAGACGAGTGGAAAGATCTTGGAGGAAATCCCAACACTGGTAGGTAAGGTCCCCTTGGAAGAAAATCTAAAGGATGAAGAAGTTCAAGAGAGCTGACAGTTTCTCAAGGAGACAATATTAAAAGCACAACTGCAAACTATCCCGATGTGAAGGAGAGATAGGAAAAACAGTAAGAGGCCAATATGGCTCCATCAAGAGCTCTCTAATGACCTGAAAATCAAAAAATGAATCCTACAAAAAATGGGAATGTGTGTAAATTGCTAAGAAGGAGTACAGAAAAATAGCACAAGCATGTAGAGCCAAAATCAGAAACACTAAGGCAGAAAATGAGTTACACCTGACAAGGGACATAATAGTAATAAGAAGAGGTTCTTTAAATAAATTAGGAGCAAGAGAAATACAAAGAAAAGTGTAGGTCCCTCTACTTAGCAGGGAAGAAAAACTAATAACTGACGATATCAAGAAGGTTGAGGTGTTTAATGTCTATTGAGGTGTTTAATGCCTATTTTGCTTAAGTCTTCACTAAAAAGCTTAATGGTGACCAGATATTCAACACAATTAATATTAACAAGGGAGAAGGAGCATAAGCCAAAAAAACCGGAAGAATATTTAGATAAATTAGATGTAGTCAAATCAGTAGGGCCTGATGAAATTCATCCTAGGTCAATTAAGGAACTAACCAGCTGAGGCAATCTCTCAACCATTAGCGATTGTCTTTGAGAATTCATTGAGGATGGGTGAGGGACCAGAGGGCTAGAGAAGGGCAAACACAGCACCTATCCTTAAAAAGGGGTGGAACTGGGAAATTATAGACTGATCAACCTAACTTCAATCCCTGGAAAGATATTGGAACAAATTTGTAAACAATCAATTTGTAAGCACCTAGAAGATAATGATGTTCGTCCATCGTTGTCGATGAAGACCTCAACAACTCATTCGTTCGATGACCGGACTCTGTGCGTCCGAAGATGACTGATCAGTCCGATTCGGGCATGGAACATCCTGTCACACGTCGGGCAGACATGTGATGGCACTGTCGATGATGTGCGGGCAGCTCTGGACTTGCGCAGCTCACGCTTTCTTTCAGCCTCAGCAGTATGCCTCGCCTCAGAGCCTGTGTGAATGAGGCTGCGCCATGCTGGACGGTTCAGTGCGAGGGTTTCCCATGTGGCGGTGTTAATCTCAAGGGACTTCAGAGAGGTCTTCAGCGTGTCCTTGAACCGCTTTTTTTGTCCTCCATGGGAGCGCTTTCCCTGGGCAAGTTCTCCGTAGAAGAGCTGTTTAGGAATGCGCTCATCTAACATTCTTACGACATGTCCGGCCCATCTGGTCTGGGCTCTCATCAGCAGTGTGTGAACTGACGGCAGACTGGCTCTGATAAGAACTTCAGTATTGGACACTTTGTCCTGCCATCTGATTTTTAGAAGCTTTCGCAGACAGGAAATGTGGAAGTGATTGAGCCTTTGTGCATGACTCCGATAGACAGTCCACGTCTCGCAGGCGTACAGCAGAGTTGGAAGCACCACTGCTCGGTAGACCTTCAGCCTCGTTGGTAGGCTGATCCCTCGACGTTCCCAGACGTTGGAGCGCAATCAGCCAAATGCAGAGCTGGCTTTAGCAATTCTGCACTTTACTTCATCATCGATTGACACTGCTCGAGAAAGGGTACTGCCCAGGTACGTGAAGTGGTCCACTGCCTGAAGTCTCTGTCCATTTACAGTGATGGACGGTTCTGAGTACAGAGTGTGGGGAGCTGGCTGGTGCATGACCTCAGTCTTCTTGATGTTAATGGTAAGGCCGAAGTTGTTGCATGCAGATGAAAACTTGTCCATACTGGCTTGCATTTCTGGCTCTGTACTAGCATTCAGAGCACAATCATCGGCAAAGAGAAAGTCTCGAAGTACAGTTTCCTTCACCTTGGTGATGGCACGCAGTCGCCTCAGATTGAATAGTTTCCCATCGGTTCTGTACTTCAGGCCTACTCCTTCAGTGCAGTGTTGAAAGGCATCAGTCAGAGTGGCAGAGAATATCATGCTAAACAAAGTGGGTGCTAAAGCACACCCTTGCTTGACGCCTTTGGTGACTGGGAAGGCCTCAGATGTTTCACCATTATCCAGGACACGAGCCATCATACCATGATGAAATTGACGTACCATTCGTATGAATCGGTCTGGTCAGCCGAATTTCGACATGATCCTCCACAGGCCCTGGCGACTGACAGAGTCGAACGCTTTCGTGAGGTCCACAAAAGTTGCGTAGAGTTCACGGTTCTGCTCTTGACATTTCTCCTGTAGCTGACGCGCAGCGAAGATCATGTCAATAGTCCCACGCCCCTTGCGGAAGCCGCACTGTGATTCTGGCAGTAAGCCCTGCTCCAGGTGAGTGATCAGTCGGTTCAACAAAACCCGTGCAAGAACTTTCCCCGCTGTAGAGAGCAGCGAGATTCCACGGTGATTGTCGTATACCTGGCGATTGCCCTTCCTCTTATAGAGGTGCACGATGGACGCGTCTCTAAATTCCTGTGGAATGGATCCCTGCTTCCAGAAGGACTGAAACAGCTTAGTGAGTTTCCGTAGCAGCACAGGTCCACCGACATTGTACACCTCTGCTGGTATGGCATCTGACCCTGGGGATTTGCCACTTGACAGCTGGTTGATGGCTTTCTTCACTTCGTCCTCTTCTGGTGAAGCATCCATGGAGTCATTGACTGCAACCTGGGGCATCTTGTCAATGGCCTCATCATTGATGACTGAGGGGCAGTTGAGAACTGCTTCAAAATGTTCAGCCCATCTCTGGAGAATCTGCGTCTTCTCTGTAAGGAGCACAGTGCCATCAGAGTTCAGGAGGGGAAAACTCCCAGAAGACTGTGGACCATAGAGCGTGTTGAGGGCTTCATAGAACTGCTTATAGTCGTTCCTGTCCACGTACGCCTGTATTTCATCTGCTTTCGCGCTCAGCCACAAGTCCCGCATTTTGCGCAGTCGGTTCTGTACTGTTCTGCGAGCATTGATAAAGGTGGTCTTCTTTGCCGCTGAGGATGGATCGTTCTGATATGCGCGATGCAGGTGGTGCTTCTCAGCAAGTAAGACCTGGATTTCTGCATCATTTTCGTCAAACCAGTCTTGCCGCCTGCGTGTGGAGGGCCCCAATGCCTTCGATGCAGCTGTATGGACAGTGTTGCGGAATTGTTCCCAGTCTCTCTCAGCGTCATCCTCAATACGAAGATCAGCAAGCTCATTCTCTAGGTCTTCTGCTAAATTTTCAGTGATGCGGCTGTTCTTCAGCTTCGACACGTTGATCCTTTTGAGAGCCTTACAGCCTTAAGGCTATAAGGAACAGCCAGTATGCATTTGTCAAGAACAATTACTTGCGGGAGAGATAGCTCAGTGGTTTGAGCATTGGCCTGCTAAACCTAGGGTTTTGAGTTCAATCCTTGAGGAGGCCATTTAGGAATCTGGGGTAAAAATCTGTCTGGGGATTGGTCCTGCTTTGAGCAGGGGGTTGGACTAAATAATCTCCTGAGGTCCCTTCCAACCATGATATTCTATGATCTATGATTCTACTGTGCCCAATTCTGAGCACCACACTTTAAGAAAGATGTGGACAAATTGGAGAGTGTCCAGAGGAGAGCAACAAAAATGCTAAAAGATTTAGCAAACCTGACAACAAGAACTGGGGTTGTTTAGTCTTGCCGAAAGAAGACTGAGAAGACCTCATAACAGTCTTCAAATATGTTAAGGGCTGCTATAAAGATGATGATGATCAATTATTCTCCATGTCCACTGAAGTAAGGACAAGAATCAACAGGCTTAATCTGCAGCAAGGGAGATCTAGGGTATATATTAGGAAAAGCTTTCTAGCTCTCAGGGTAGTTAAACTCTGGAATAGGCTTCGCAGGAAGGTTGTAGAATCCCCATCTTTGGAGTTTTTAAGGTTGGACAAACACCTGTCAAGGATCGTCTAGGTTTACTTGGTCCTGTCTCAGTGCAGGGGGCTGGACTTGATGAGTTCTCAGGGTCCCTTCCAGCCCTAAATTGCTATGATTCTATGATAAGATGGAATAGACTCTAGCTCACTTTCCCAGATCTGTGTCAGCTCAGCAAGGCTATGAAATAAAAAGCAGTAATTCATTATTACTAAACTGAATGGATCTAACTCAATACACACTTAGGGCAGCTCTGCTGATAAAGGAGCTGCCGTTTTTACATCGTCCCCTTTTCAGAATAGAACTTCCCCTTGCAGCCTTGATTCAAGAAAGCACTTCAACAATCAATACAATGTAACCACACTTTAAAGTTAAGCATGTACTTAAGTGTTGTCCTGAATTCTTGACTGATCTTAGGGCTAGTCTACACTTACGAGCCGGGTCGACGCGGTGAGTTCGACTTCTCGGAGTTCGAACTATCGCGTCTAATCTGGACGCAATAGTTCGAACTCCGGAAGCGCCGCGGTCGACTCCGGTACTCCACCACTGCAAAAGGCGGTGGCGGAGTCGACCTTGGAGCCGCGGACTTCGATTCCGCGGCGTCTGGACGGGTGAGTAGTTCGAACTAGGGTACTTCGAATTCAGCTACGCTATTCACGTAGCTGAATTTGCGTACCCTAGTTCGACCCCGCTTCTTAGTGTGGACCAGCCCTAAGAAGGGACAGAGACTTCTCTAGGGAACGAATAGTCTGTTTATCCACAGAATAGGTGTAGCAAAGCATTAAAATGCAAGTGTTGCCTATTACATCATCTCCTGCCATTGTACATCAACCCTTCTCAGCCAGGTGTGGTAGTTAACCTTTCACCTCTCTGCAGAGACCAACAAAAGGAGAGTCACTTGGCCAGTTGTTGGTAGGTGCTGAAAATGAATCCATTATCCTCACTAGTTATAGACCAGACAGCCATCAGCTGGCAATGACTTTCAGTCACTCCTGATGTGGCTGGATTTGAACCAGTGACAGACACGGGTCAAACCCCAGAACTAATCAATCTGCAAAGAAGCTACTTTCTAACTCCAATTACTTAACCAAAGGGCTAGTGTGTTGGCCTGGAGATTGGGACTAGCAGAGTCCCACTTTCCCTCTCAGTCTTCTTGCTGCTCCAGAAAGGGAATAACCTGCACCGGGTCTATACTCGGTGGCAGCATACACTCCCCAACATGCCAGTGAAGTTACAGAGATGGGTGCATGCTCTGCCCACTCCTGCCCCCTCACACCCTCCTGTGTGGGGAGGAGATGTAGCAGCCCTACGAAGCCTGCTTTCCTAATTGTATTGTTGCAGATAGCCAGCAAGGAGTGTGGCCCTTTGAGAGACATATACAGGGGTCTCCTGCAGTCTGTAGGTAGAAGAGCCAGATCACATATTACTAAATTAATAAAAGGGGGCACATTATTTTCCTCGAGGCACAATCAGAAACTCTGTCTGGATGCCAACTCTGTCCACATATCTATTCAAGTGACACCATCATAGGACCTAATCACATCAGCCACGCCATCAGGGGCTCGTTCACCTGCACATCTACCAATGTGATATATGCTATCATGTGCCAGCAATGCCCCTCTGCCATGTACATTGGCCAAACTGGATAGTTTCTACACAAAAGAATAAATGGACACAAATCTGACATCAGGAATCATGACATTCAAAAACCAGTAGAAGAACACTTCAACCTCTCTGGTCACTCAGTAATAGACTTAAAGGTGGCAATTTTTCAATAGAAAAGCTTCAAAAACAGACTCCAATGAGAAACTGCTGAACTTGAATTAATTTGCAGACTAGATACCATTAACTTGGACTTGAAGAGAGCCTGGGAGTGGCTGGGTCATTACACAAATTGAATCTATTTCCCCATTTTAAGTATGCTCACACCTTGTCAACTGTCTGAAATGGGCCATCTTGATTATCACTACAAAAGGTTTTTTTTCTCCTGCAGATAATAGCTCATCTTAATTAATTAGCCTCTTAGAGTTGGTATGGCAACTTCCACCTTTTCATGTTCTCTGTATGTGTATATATATCTTCTTACTATATGTTCCATTCTATGCATCTGATGAAGTGGGCTGTAGCCCACGAAAGCTTATGCTCAAATAAATGTGTTAGTCTCTAAGGTGCCACAAGTACTCCTGTTCTTTAATCAGGGAACAGATATTTTTGCAGAGGGACAAGGCATTAGGATGCAGCAAGTCATCTCATACCCTCTGCTCCCCATACCACAGCTCTGCAGAAATGTACTTCTTTGCCAGCCTGAGACTGCTGATGCTGCTTAATGTGATGGTTTCTTGTTTCCTAGTCTAGAGGAGTCAGGCTTATATACTCAGCTCCTAACAGTGGATCCATTTATTATGAACTGTCACCACTTCTCTCAGTAAGATGCTCTACCTAAAATAGCAGAAAGAAACACGCTGACTTACATTTCCTTGATTATCAGCCACGTCTCTCTCCTTGTCCTCTTCATCTGCCATCTCTTGCTACATTCAGTTACAGAAAGGGAAAAGGTTATAATCTTTAGCATAGTTGGTAAAATATTAGCTTTGTTCATTGATCTTTGCAAATGAAGCTCTCAAACTGGAGCAATCTAATTGAGATTCAGATACTTTAACAACCAGAAAGACAATTACTGTGTGTAACTCCTGCTCCAGAACATAGCACTAGCTAAGGCACGGGGGAGGGCGAATTCTCATGTCAGGGAGGTATTGACCAGATCTGTGCCATCACGTCCAATTGGATCTACTGTACTCAATTAACAGAATTGTGTGGGGCCTTCACCTCTCGTGAGGATGTGTACACAATGGCTGTCATCCTCCCTCCCAGCACACAACAGACAGTGCTCTGAGGAAGCAATGACCAGCCAAGATATACCTTATGAAAACAGCTAGTGCAGAGCACATGGGGGAGGAGGTGGTTTGGGAGAGGAGCAGAGAGAGGAAGGTGACACTTTATAAAGCCAACAGCAAATCAATCCGTTGACTCATAAACAACTCCCACTTCCCCTGCTGACCATACCCATGTCCCTGAGACCTCAGTGGGTGGTCTTAGCAAGCTTGCTGCAACACACAGGAACAGCTAACAGTTAAGGGAGCTCTACTTCTCTCTGGGCCCAGCACTGACAAATGGGTGTGACTACAAGGTGCAGTCAGTAGATGGGAGCAGTCAAACAACAGCAAGAATCTACATGTGATGGTAAGAGCTGGCCAAGAGGCTCCTCTACTCACAGCCCAGCACAGATAGCCCATGCTGAAATGCTCTGGACTTTTGAATCCTCATTAAAGCCAAGTCCCAAATCCTGGCTGCGGGTTCTGAGTCCAGATCACTAATTAGACAATGGTTGCCAGGGCATTCCCTGTGGCACTCACAACAGCAGCTTCAGTGCAGATGGGGGCCAACTGGGAAGCTTGGGAACATGCTGGCCATTCCAGAGCAGGCAGCTCTTTCCAGCTCACCAAGGAGCTCAATCAGTGCTCATTTTTGGAGCAGCAAACCCTTCTTTCTCTCTCTCTCAACAGGCCAGGACTGGTGCAGGGGATCCAATAAGCCACAGCCAGAAGTTCACGCTGTGGAACCCTTCACAGCCTTTACCTTCTGTTTCCTCTGCCTTCCCTCCTTGTCCTATTGGCTGCCTTTGACATCATCAGCCAGGCTCTTTTGGAAATCTTCTCCCCCTTGGGTTTCCGTGAGTTCATCCTCTCCTGACTCTCTAACCTCTCAAGCCCTCAGTATCTCAAACAGAAGGTGCACCTCCTGTGCCTGCCCCTCTTCTTCATGAGGCATCCCACTGTAGGCCTCCTCTTCAGCTCCCTCAGAGCCTCTCTCCAGGTTATCATCTCTGCAAACTCAGTTTTGGCAACCATTTCTATGCTGACACCTCACAGATCTACCTTGCTGCTTGGGACCTGTTCCCTCCATCCACACTAATAGCCTGGCTACTTGACATCTCCTTGCGGGTATCCAGTCATCTCCGAAACTGAATATGGGCAAAACTGAGCTCCTGATCTTCCCCCGAAGTCCTTCTCCCTCCCCACTTTCTCTATCATGGTGGAGAGTACCACCATCCTCCGTGTTGCTCAATCCCAACATTTCAGCTGCTTCTTTGATTTGTCCCTCTCTTTGTCTCCACACGCACAGCCCATGGCTAAATCTTGTGGCTTCTACCTGCACATCTCCAAGACTGGACCCATCCTCTCTGCCCACATGGCCACAACTCCTGCCCTAACCCTGATCGTCTCTCACCAGGAGTACAGTAAGGTAACTTCCATTCATCAAGATGCTCTTCTCCAAAATTTAGTCCAATTTAGTCTTAAATTCTATCTAAATGGGTGCTGTGTGGACGAGTCAGTAATGGGCCCAGTCCTGTGTAGTGCTGAGTGCCTCAGGATTGCGACCTATTGTTCTTCAACATTATTCCTTCCTATTTGTCACTTGCCTAGGCTACAGGAATGTATTTGTCCAGGGCAGTGCTTCCCAGCCCTTTCTGTTTAGAGTTACATTTCACCCGATGTTCCAGTCCACTGCCTCCCATTAACCCTACCCTCTGAGCCACAGTGGATTTTAGGCTGTTACAACTGCACATTGCAACTGAATGGGAGGTGGGTAACAGCTGTTTATGAGGGACATTACAGAGGCTCATCCTCAAAGAAGTGGGGATGAGTAGAGAGGATCAGTCTCAGTGCATAGGAACCACTGATTTAAATCAAGACATTACAAATAATGCAAAGTCATCTATTTTACATTAATTTAACAGGCTATAGTGGTGTTTTTGATACAAACATTTATCTGGAAGGATAGAAGGAGTAAGAACAATATAAAACAATTAACTCCAAGCCTGCAGAATTTTAGGCTGGGATTTAAAAAGGGATTGGATCCCCAACATCCATGGAATTTCACTGGAACTCAGACACCTAACACCCCTTGCAAATCCCAGCCTATTGCCTACTCAGCTGTCTTTCAGCACAAATAGCAATGAATCCTCCATCTGATGGCTTAAAATTGGTATTAGCATTTTGATAACACTGAGCCAGGCCCTCTAGCTTCTCATACAGAAGTTCTGCACCAACTCCTAGCTCTGCAATCTAGATATAGGTTCATAGATTCTGCAATATTGATCACAGAATGCAGCATCTACATGAGGTGACCTACTGAAGAACTGTTCAATTGACACTTTGTGTCAAACTCAAGATGAAGTAATAATTCTCTACAGCATCATGTTCTGCTAGCATATCCATTTGATCAAGCTTCTGAGATCACAAAATCCTAATTAATGGACTGCCACATTTATCTGAGCCGACAGCAAGAAAACAAATTACTATCCAAGAGAGTTCTGTGATTAGAAATAAAATCTTCTAATGTAAAAGCTTTCATTCTAAAGAAGTACTTATAATTTCCCTTCATGTCATACAAAATAAATGTAAATATATTGTAGCAACATTGCTGGAAAGCTTAAATCCATCAACATCTTTTAGAGAATGTAGATCAGAACATATCTTTAAATGCAAGTATAGGATTTACTGGGGATAATGTAGAACTGCTCTTTATCTCTTTAAAATGTATTCTTTACCATATTAAGCATTGATGCTGTTATAGAAAAACAAACGTTCCAGCTGAAATGATGTGCACTGGAACATGAGAGCTAGCCTGGAAATGTACACAAGTGTCTAGGGAAGCTTGCCTCACTGCAGCCTGAAAGAAGAACCATTAGGCAGATTCACTGCTGACGTAAATCCTCATGCTATGCAGGTAACAGTTCAGCACAGTGCATCTTCAGTGACATTTCCAGTCCTTCTGGGGCCAAAACGAGATTCAGATGAGAGGGAGAGGGGTAGGTGACGTGCAACTAAAACCTCTCCAGCGCATCATCAAAGATCTACAACCTATCCAGAAAGATGATCCCTCACTCTCACAGATCTTGGGAGACAGACCTGTCCTCGCTTACAGACAACCCCCCAACCTGAAGCAAATACTCACCAGCTACCACACATCACTGAACAAAAACACTAACCCAGGAACCTATCCTTACAACAAAGCCCGATGCCAACTCTGTCCACATATCTATTCAAGTGACATCATCATAGGACCTAATCACATCAGCCATGCCATCAGGGGCTCATTCACCTGCACATCTACCAATGTGATATATGCCATCATGTGCCAGCAATGCCTCTCTGCCATGTACATTGGCCAAACCGGACAGTCTCTACGCAAAAGAATTAATGGACACAAATCTGACATCAGGAATCATAACACTCAAAAACCAGTAGGAGAACACTTTAACCTGTCTGGTCATTCAATGACAGACCTGCGGGTGGCAATTTTGCAACAGAAATACTTCAAAAATAGACTCCAACGAGAAACTGCTGAGCTGGAATTGATATGCAAACTAGATACAATCAACTTAGGTTTAAACAGGGACTGGGAATGGCTGAGCCATTACAAACATTGAATCTATCTCCCCTTGTAAGTATTCTCACACTTCTTATCAAACTGTCTGTACTGGGCTATCTTGATTATCACTTCAAAAAAAATTTTCCTCTTACTTAATTGGCCTCTCAGAGTTCGTAAGACAACTCCCACCTTTTCATGCTCTCTGGATGTGTATATATATTTCCTCAAATATATGGCCATTCTATGCATCCGAAGAAGTGGGCTGTAGCCCACGAAAGCTTATGCTCAAATAAATTTGTTAGTCTCTAAGGTGCCACAAGTACTCCTGTTCTTATTGTGCAAGCAGAAGCTCGAAAGGATTTTTTTCTGGTAAATCAATCCTACAACATCTCAATGTGCATGGACACCCAAAAAACACAGTATCAGTTTCTCTCTAGGGAATGCTCCACCATCTGTGCATTTCAGAACTGACACTCTGGATGCTTCCATGTGGCTTAAGAGCAAGTTGGATCAATGAGTTTAGTCCCACAGGGTTTTGGACAAGGTACAGGGCCTCCTTTCAGAAGCCACAATCAGCAACCCTTGTTGTGCCTCCTAAGCGTCCCTGGTAGGTGGGCCGTACTCCCAATGCACTATGTAGTACTTTCTGGTGGAAAACCTATGTTTCTATGTCCTTCTTGTGAGCCTGAAAACTATGGACAGATTTCTCTCCCCTGCACAAGGACTCTGAACTGCAATCATAGGATACCAGGGTTGGAAGGGACCTCAGGAGGTCATCTAGTCCAACCCCCTGCTCAAAGCAGGACCAATCCCCAGACAGATTTTTGCCCCAGATGCCTAAATGCCCCCCTCAAGGATTGAATTCAACTCTGGGTTTAGCAGGCCAATGCTCAAACCACTGAGCTATCCCTCCCCCCTCGTCTACAATTTCTCCTTGGAATTCTTGTATCAAAAGGTGCAGGTAGTGTAGACGAGCACTAAAGAATGTTATTGCTGTGACGCTGTCAAGGCCACTACACTGTTATAGCTGCTCAGTGCTTCTGTCCTTGGAACTCCACTGTTATCAGTACAAGCAGAGAGCGCAGCCTGCTAATTCAGCAGACCTCAATGTTACTCATAGGGAAAGACCACAGTCATGGTTGGGTGACAAAGGTACTCAGCCAGGTTTATTGTCCTCAAGATTCGCACAACTTGCACAAGCACATTAACACGAGTGCCAGATGGAAAGGAGCGCCTCAGTCAGCAGCAGGAGTTTCTGCTGTCCTCTTGGCCACACAAAGGACTAAGGCAAGGTACCCCGACATTTACAGACTAAGCCAAACAACTGGGATAAGCAACTTACATACCACCTGGAGTGTTTCATGACGTCTGTTTATCATCGCTCCTTGTTCCTGATATCTTGGACAAAACATTCCTATTCATTGTTCTGTCAAACCACCTTATCTGTACTAGATTGGGATATATCTATACTAGCCTTCTAAAATATATTTACATAAGTATCTAGTGCCTAGTACACTAATAACAACTTTGCCAAGTTCATGTACCAAACAGTGAACTTGTAAGCATCTACTTTAATACATTGCCTCACTTTAGTTCACAGCCTCTGGTTCAGGACTCAGATCTTGCACCCAAGCCCAGTGCTCCAGCTCTCGTTCTCTCTCTACTACAGATGGTGCCTGGAAATTCTGTCTTCAATAGAATTCTGTTGGACTAAGGAATGTAAAATGTGGCTCCATGTTTGCAGCATTTTAGGCCCTTATTAGCTTTCCTCTATGAAGATCTATTTGGGAGGGGAAAGGAATTTAGCCTGCTCTTGAAAGTAACAGTGTTCATGCTGACTACTTTAGTTTTCACAAACATTTGGCAGATGAGTCTGCATTTTGCAAATCATTCTCTTAAGACGTGCCCTTAGAGTTTTGTTCCCTTTTGCTATGGAAAGCAAAGGTGCATAAAACAACTTTACTTTCATGAAAAGAGGCATGGATGTTTGAACAGCATTGTAAGCACCAGAAATTCTGCCATGTATATTAATGCGGTGGTTCCAGCTCCAAAATATCCACAAAGTCCACATTGATAAAATGTGGTAGCAAATCTCTTTAGGAGTCTGCCAGTTGTTCAAACAAAGCAGGCCATTGCCACCCAGGTCAGGCCCAGGCCATCTCCTCCACCTGTACCTTGTGATGACGTCCAAAGGCCACAAGCCTAGCAACAGTCTATTACTGAAACGTCATACAGAAGCCGGGAGGCCTAGGCCTGGTCTACACTACGCGTTTAAACTGGTTTTAGGGGCATTAAACCGATTTAACGCCACACCCGTCCACAGTAAGAGGCCCTTTATATCGGTATAAAGGGCTCTTTAAACCGGTTTCTGTACTCCTCCCTAACGAGAGGAGTAGCGCTAATATCGTATTACCATATCGGATTAGGGTTAGTGTGGCCGCAGATCGACGGTATTGGCCTCCGGGCGGTATCCCACAGTGCACCACTGACTGCTCTGGACAGCAATCTGAACTCGGATGCAGTGGCCAGGTAGACAGGAAAAGCCCCGCGAACTTTTGAATATTTCCTGTTTGCCCAGCGTGGAGCTCCGATCAGCATGTGTGGTGATGCAGTTAAAAATCAAAATAAAGAAAGAGCTCCCGCATGGACCATGCGGACATGATCGCTGTAAGGGCAGGCAAATCTGTTCTATCAGCGCTCCGTTACAGAAGACGAATTAAAAAACATTTTTAAACAATCTCCAGACAGACGCCATAGCAGGGACTCAGCGCACTGCTGCGTGACAAGCATAACGGAAAGCCAAGGAATCAAATGGACGCTCATGGACTGGAGGACTCAAGCTATCCCACAGTTCCTGCAGTCTTTCTGAAAAGCATTTGCATTCTTGGCTGAGCTCCAAATGCTTCTAGGGTCAAACACAGTGTCCGCGGTGGGTCAGGGCATAGCTCAGCAATTTACGCAACCCCCCACCCACCCCCAGAAGTGAAAGGGAAAACAATCCTCTCTTGACTCTTTTACATGTCACCCTATCTTTACTGAATGCTGCAGATAGACGCAATGCTGCAGCACTCAACACCAACATCCTTGCTCCCCCCTGCCATGGGTGGCTGATGGTGCAAAACGACTGGTACCCGTCCTCATCATCAGCCTATTGGCACATGGGGCAGTGCAAAAGGGCTGGTAACCATGCTGACTAGCATCCGTCAGGTTGATCAAGGGCGCCTGGCCCTAATTTTTCCTGGTAGATGGTACAGTATGGCTGATAACCATCGTCATCATAGAAACAGGGGGTTGAGCTCCGTCAGCCCCCACCCTTCATGTGTAAAAAAAAGATTCAATTGCCCCTGGACTAGCAGAGGGATGCTGGGCTCCTCTCCTCCACACTCCTTACTGTCCTGTCTGGACTATCATAGCAGCTGGAGGCTGCCTTCCACTCATTTCTCACTAACAAGTCAGTGTGTCTTATTCCTGCATTCTTTATTACTTCATCACACAAGTGGGGGGACAATGCTACGGTAGCCCAGGAAGGCTGGGGGAAGAACGGAATCAACAGGTGGGGTTGTTGCAGGAGCATCTCCTGTGAATAGCATACAGCTCATAATTTCTGCAGGATCTGACACAGAGCAGCTGTGCTCTCTGGTTCTATGGTACAGTGGTTCTCTAGTACACTTGCCCATATTCTAGGCAGGACTGATTCTATTTTTAGATACCAAAAAGGAGAGATTGACTCAGGGAGTCATTCCCAATTTTGGCTTTTGCGCCCCTGGCTGATCTTAGCCAGGGGCACTTATGACAGCAGCAAATGGTGCAAAAGGACTGGTAACTATGATCATCTTATTACCAATTTATGGTATGGTCGATGGTACAGTATGGCTGGTAACCATCTCTGCTGTCATGCAAAAGCAAAAGCATGCTTCTGTGTAGCGCTGCTGAATCGCCTCTGTGAGAGGCATCTAGTACACATACGGTGACAGTCACAAAAGGCAAAACAGGCTCCATGATTGCCATGCTATGGCATCTGCCAGGGCAATCCAGGGAAAAAAGGCGCGAAATGCTTGTCTGCCGTTGCTTTCCCAGAGGAAGGAGTGACTGACGACATTTACCCAGAACCACCTGCGACAATGATTTTTGCCCCATCAGGCACTGGGATCTCAACCCGGAAATTCCAAGGGGCGGGGTAGGCTGTGGGAACTATGGGATAGCTATGGAATAGCTACCCACAGTGCAACGCTCCAGAAATCGACGCTAGCCTCGGACTGTGGACGCACACCACCGATTTAATGTGTTTAGTGTGGCCGCGCGCACTCGATTTTATACAGTCTGTTTTGCTAAACCGGTTTATGTAAATTCGGAATAATCCCGTAGTGTAGACGTACCCCTAGACTGTACATACCTGCTCCTTCAGGGTTTCTAACAACATTTCCATTTGTACTTTGTCTTCCTTCACTTTTTCTAGCTCGGCTTCTCGTTTTTTGTATTCCTCTTGCAATTTCAGAAGATGCTAGAAGAGAAAAGGTCAATTCAGACCACAGCCTGACTTTCACACTTCATTGTTTTAAAGAACATGGAATGAGTAACAAACTCTTAGACAAAGATGTGGGTCAAATTCAGAACATTTTAAAAGTTTCCATCCATAAAAGGAAGAAAAACTTCCACAAAATCCTATGGCATCTTGCAAACTTATTTGACTATTGCTAGATATTAAAAAAATATGTTGGGTTGTTAACATGAGGTAAGGCAGAACTTTCTTGAAGCTCAAGAAAATACCCCAAAACACTACATCCTAGGTTGTGTAGGGTGGTTTGTCTTGTACTTTGTTTTATCCAGACTAACAGAAAAACACCATGATAACTCTATTGTTGTTGCATGTTTTTTCTAAACTAAAAGTGATGTGTTACTTTTTGTAATGTTAGTTTTATATTTCTAGGATATGCATAATAGTGATTTGCAAAACTGCACATAATTCCTAAATGAGCACCTATAAAAATTAGACAACACAATAAAACTACACGATTGCATGAAAGAGAAAATGTTCATGCAGAAACTGCGTTTCTCAGGAACACTAGGCAAACGGTCAACTCCTTTTTGTGTAATTCTGTTTTAGGCTAGCTATTTTTCCAGGCCTAAAATAGCCCATTTTTTCCCCTATCTGTCCAGCTTGAGAACACTTTTTTCACCCCCACCCATAGAATAATAATTATTGAAATAACAACATATTTTGCTACAATTCAGAATAATTATCATCTGCTCATAGCAAACCTCCAAAGATTGATTTATAATGAGATTGCTTTGTCTTTCTATAGGAAACAAATATCTTTTAGCTTCTGGGGAGTTCCTCCTGGTATCTATATAGTCACAGAACGCAGTACCGGGTTTACCATGGCGCCAGGCCCAGAATCAGAAGGGGCCCTGGCCAGCCCAATCCCCCGGCAGGCTGAGCCAGCCAGGAAAGCTGCCCCCACACCTGCTCTGCCCCCACCCCGCCTCTTCCCACCCCTGCTCCGCCCCAGCCCTGCCCCCTCTCCACCCCATCCGCCGCAAGGCCCCTTCCCTGAGCTACGCATCCTGGGGAACTGCAGCAGGGGTTGGGCCCACCCTGAACTCATCGGGCAGCGGGAAGTAGAGCGACCTGGCCCCAGGTCTTGACAGGGGTGAGAGGAGATGGGGCAGTGGGGAAGGGGCATGGGATGGGGAACAGAAGGGGATGGGGAAGTGAGGCTAGGGGGGAAGAGGCAGGGGGAAGGAAGGGGGTGGGATGGGGAGGAGATGGCACAGTGGAGAAGAGGATGGGGGAAGTGGGGGTAGGGGGGAAGAGGCGGGGGAAGGAAGGGGGTGGGATGAGGAGGAGATGGAGCGGTGGGGAAGGGGCATGGGATGGGGAAGAGAAGGGAATGGGGGAAGCAGGGGCATGAGGGAAGCTGGAGCCCAGCATGTGGCATCCCCTTGGCAGAAGCTGGAGCTCTCCTGTTAAGCAGGCCCATTGAACCCTCACCCTGACAATCCCCACCTCCCCTGCATCTGTACCACCCCAATGAGTCCCCCTAGACGCCCTCCCCACTGAGCCCCAACCACCTGCACCTGGACCCCCACCAAATGAACCCCACCTCCCCTGCACCTAGACCCCACCTGCTGAGCCCCAAACACCTTCACCTGGATCCCCTGCAGAGTCCCACAGTCCCTGCACCTGGAACCTCCCAATGAGCATCTGTGCATCCAGATCTCCCACTGAGCCGCTCACACCCAGACTGCCCCATGGAGAACTCTCTTACCCCTATCTGGATCCCCCCACACTAAGTCCCTCTGCACTTGGATCCTGCTGCCAGACTGAGCCTGTTCACCCACACCTGGTATGCCTGGCACAGGGGGGCAGAGCCCCAGGGTGCTTCTGGGGCAGGCCTGGCCCTTGCACTGTGTCAGGGTCGGGTGCAGCCCCACTGCCAAGTCCCTGTCCCGGGGTGGGGTGGGGGGAGGCTGCAGGGTAATCTCCCACCTCCATGCAACCAGTAGCCTGTGCTCCCCACTGCCATGTTGGAGCCTCCACATTTATTTATTGACAAATAAAATTTGCAGAATTTTAAAATATTGTGCACAGAATTAATTTTTTGGTGCAGAATCCCCTCAGGGCTATGGGGTGCTGTGCAGCTGTGGTGGTGGGAGTTTGAGGAAGGTGGTGGGTAGTGGGGAGGTCTATGGGCGGGGGGTGCTGGGCGAGCGGTGTGGTGTGCAGGATGCTGTGCAGTTGTGGTGGAAGGCCAGTGAGGGAGGTCTCTGAGACGGAGGGTGGGGGGCGGTGTGGTGGGGGCCTGCCCTCTAGGGGAAGGGGCATGCTGGCAGCACAGGGATTGATTTATAATGAATATAAATATAATATAAATATAAATATGGGCACAGAGATCTATGGCAGCACAGGGATTGATTTATAATGAATATAAATATAATATAAATATAATGAATATAAATATAAATATGGGCACAGAGATCTATGGTGGAGGTCTCTGGGCGAGTGGGTGCTGGGCATAAGGGTGGGGCACTTGGCAGGGGGGCGGTGTGGTGGGGGCCTGCCCTCTAGGGGAAGGGGCATGCTGGCAGCACAGGGCTGGGCAGGCCAGTGTGCGTCTGGCAGCTGCAGGTTTGTAAACAGAGCTCTCCTGCTGGGCTGGGCAGAGTGGGGCTGCTCCCGCCACAGTGTGCCACATTGCCCCCAGCCCACCCTTCACTCTGGAGACTGACTGTCCCATCCCCCTTCACCTTGCCCCATGGGGGCCCACAAATATGTTTGGCGCCGGGCCCACAAAAAGTTAATCCGGCCCTTCCAGAACGTTCTCAGTTCCTCCAGCACAGTTCACTTGGGAGGTTGCAAGAGTTGGGTTAAACCGTGTGCCAAGTACGGCCCTATCCCTGGTTCCTGCAGGCTAGCAGTGCTCCTGCTTCAAGGGCCTGTGGTTGCTTGTCCCTTAGCTCTCCTGATCATCTTCCTGCAGAAGCAGATTTTCTCTTCTGCAGCAAATTCTGCCCCCCTGAGCCCAACAGCTGAAGCAGAAGAGACAGAAGAGGATCTGGCTTTCCCTACAACCAGGAAGGAGAACTGTAGATATGGGGAGGCCAGGAACAAGCAATCATTAAAATATTAACACTTTTTTAAAGCTCGGGTGCTTTTGTGACCTGTGCTCCTCTGTGACCTTTACCTGTTTAAAAAGGCAATGGACTGACCCAGCACCAGGTAAGGTGAGAGATCTCTGAGGTTGCTGGTCCTGGGGGTCTTACCTGTGGTGGGCTATTCTGCACAGTTCCTATTGTGAAGCAACTTGGCTGAGAGACGCTATCGTATTTTACATTAGGATATTATTTATATAGCACAAACACAAGCCTTGTTAAGCAACACAGCCAACCCTGAGCAGTTAAAATCAAGAGTCAGGCCCTAAAATCATGAGATTTGCTTAAAAATCATGAGATCTGAAGAAGAAGAAGAAGAAAAAAAAGGTTGGGTTTGCCTTCTAGTTACTGAGCCTTTGGGCTGCACCTGGATCATATTTTCAAGCTTGTTTTTGCAGCATGAGGGCTAGGAACTACAGCAGGGTGAAATTTTTTGACTGAAACTTGTTTTTGATGAAAAAGGCAACTATAGAGCGACTGAAACACTTCATAAATTTGCATCACCTGTGGTAAATAGTTTTGGTCAAAAATGGAAAAAAAAAAACCTGGAAATGCCAAAATTTTGACATTTCCAAAAGTCTTCTTTTGATTTTTCTGGCTAGATACACAATGGGATTTAGGCCCCAAAACACAGGAGGAGAAGGTGGTGCAGTTAGGGCCCTCACCTGGGATGTGGGATATTAAGGCCTGGTCTACACTGGGGGCAATAGCATTGCTGAAGTCGATGTATGTTAGGTCAACTTACCTCGCGTCCTCATGGCACGGGGTCGACTGCCGCCGCTCCCCCATTGACTCCGCTTCCGCCTCTCGCTGCCGTGGAGTACAGGAGTCGACGGCAGAGCGATCAAGGATCAATTTTGATAAATCGATTCCCGACAGAACAATCACTACCCGCCAGTCTGGCAGGTAGTGTAGACGTACCCTGAGTGGAGCTGGGACTGGAAGCTAGGTGTTCCCCCAGCAATGAGAGCCCCAACCACTGGGCTAGAGTCAGTGTCACACATTCTCTTTCTGGACCAATGACTGTATCTTATACAAGTGGAACAGCTTCAACGTAGGAGAGCCCTATTTCTGAATACCTTATAGCCTGCTGGTTAGTCCACTAACATGGTAGCTGGAAGACCTGAGTTTAAGTTTCTGGTCTTAAAATGGGGATTAAAGTCTGGGTCTCCCGCATCCCAGGAGAATGTCTTAACCACAGAGCTAAAGATTTTAATGGGGGAGGAGAGGACTCCGCCTCTTCCTATGGCAGTTTTTTAATTTACCCCTTCATTTCCTTTGGTTTTCTTAAAAATTTCTGAAACAAAACATTTCCGTTTGTGTTGAATGAAATGATTCTACCAACCCGAAGGAAAAATGTTTCCAGTGTTTCAATTAACTAAAAATTCTGATGAACTTTGGTTTTGAATTTTTTCAATTTTTGAAGACACTGCCAACGAATCAAATCAATTATTTGCCCATCTGAGCTAGAAACTTACTTTTCTGTAAATGAAAGCTGAGTCTCACATCATCACGTGGCACCAGAAGCTGCGGCCTAAAACCATCCCCCACCAAATCTCACAAGACTTGTCCCCAGCTGTGAGCATTGGCGACAGTGCTTAAAAGACTGGGAAGGCTGCTTCAGGACCAATCCCACCTCCCCACAATCGTTAAAATATGGAAATATAAAGTTGAGGGAATAGTGCCTTGCATCCCTTGTGCCTGACCTACAATGGTGCCAACAACACACGCCAATGCTCCATAAGGCTTTCACCGCTATCCTCAACACATAGCAAACTGCAACACATCCCCCAGTGATATCCAACTCACTCAGAACCTCAGACACTCTTGTTTCAACAGAGTGGCCCACTGGTCTGTCATGGACTGCATGAATTTTGGAGGTCAGTCTGCCTGAACTGTCTGAGGCTCCTGTTAAGATTTACAAGCATCGCCGTGCTGGCATTCGGGAGATTAGAGCTGTAGCTGCAAAGGCCTCATATTTTCTCTCTCTCTCCTCGCTACCTCCAGTTATAGCATGTATCCATGCACCAGAGGGGAAGTCACTGGGAACATGTTTGCCCCCAGTGCCCTCTCGCTGTATTAGAAACCCAGAACATTCCATTAACAAAGACAAAAATAGCTTGTAATTCCCACTTTTCCTGCACAGCCAAGTTAACAATAAGTAGATAGTTTACACCATGTGGCTACTGAGATGTTAACCGTAGACCCTATTGTGTTAAAGTAGGAATTTTGGTGCTATTTTTATCATTCATGCACATACCTCAGTTTTCCTCTGTGCTTTGCATTGCTATGCACAGAGTGTAAAGAGTTAAAAGCTGCTCTTGGGGCAGAGCAGGGGACATGAGGCATTGTAACTGTCCAGGGTGGTATGAATGGGTCATTAAAGGACTGGCTGCAAGTGACCCAGAGAAATGGAGGATCTGGAAAAACAACAGGAACCCCAATGGCCAGGCTGTTCACACTCAGCAACCAAAAACCAAGAGGAAGACAATTTTCCCCCACACCTCGGCAGGGAAGCAGAGCAAAGGTCCCAGATGGAGAACAAAGGAGAAAGGTATCAGGTGGCTGGTCTCAGAGCTGGCCTTTGCAGAGACTCACAAACTCACCTGGGACTGAGAGACAAAGGGACAGAGAAAGAGAGAGGAAACCAAGATGTTTCCTTCAGCACATGACTCAAGAGAGTCCCAGCATTGGCCATCTTGGACTCTGTTTTAACCTTTGCTTCTCTAGGCTTATCTATGGACATCCCAATGCTGTGTTCCAGTTGACCAATAAACTCTACTCTGTTTTGATAGTGCTGCAAATGCTCATTGGGTATGGCTACACTGCAATGTAAGCCCAGGGCTAGTGGAACTTGAGTTAGAGGACCCCGGGTTTGAAAACCATGGCCTTGAGCATCTACACTGATTGCCAGCCCTTAATCAAGGATTTTCCAACCCAGACCTGAACACAGGGCTCTGGCGTCAGCACTACAGTATGCAGACCCAAATCCAACTGACTGTATTCCAGACTCCCTAGCGCCCTCTCGACATGTGGCTGCTCTAGCCCTTTGTTTGAGGTGCAGCATGGGAAAATTTGGCTGCCCACCTGGCACATTACTGGAAGTTTGAACTGCCCATCAAACAGATTCTGCTAAGCCATCGTTTTAGTCTGCAGGCTCCTAACAACTGGAGCCAGCAAAATGGAGAAGAGATTTGAAGAACTACTGCTTGGGCTTTCACTCCTGTTTCAGGAGGTGGGCAGAGCTTCCGTGAGACGCTGGTGAACTTTCACCAGAGTTTTCTGACCCATGCAAGGCACCTGACAGAGTTAATGATGAAGCAGGAGAAGGAGGACACAGACATCGCAGACTCGAATTGGCTGATGCTGCTCATGATGCTTGGTATAGCTGCTACATAGACCAGTGCTTCGGGTGCAAGGCCACAAGCACAGACTGGTGGGACCACATTGTCTTGCAAACCTGGAACAACCAGCAGTGGATCCAGAACATTCACATGAAGAAAGCTACATTTCTGGAGCTCTGTGAGCAGCTTGCCCCAACTCTGCAGCATAAAGACACATGTATGAGGGCGTCCTTGCTGGTGCAGAAGCGAGTTACTGTAACCATCTGGAAGCTGGCTATCCCAGATTGCTACAGGTTCATTGCCAGCAAGTTTGGTGTTGGAACGCCGACTGTGGGTAAAATGGTGGCAGAGGTTTCTGAGGCAATCAGGCATGTGGTTTATCCCAGAGCAGTTGCGTCTACAGTGCAAAGCAATAGGGCTCAAACCTTGGGTACTGGCTTGACTCAGGCTCAAACCCTCCACTCTCGTAGGATCCTAGGCCCTCGGGTCTGAGCCCGAGTCTGACAGATTTGTGTCTAAGATGGAAGGAGGGCTTGGGCTCAATCCTGAGACTGCGCCAAGGCTTACACTGCAGTCTAGGCATACCCACTGAGAGCACTGGGGCCTGGAGAGGTACTGTGCAAGTGCCCCACAGGAGTCTGCCTTGGCAAGAAGCCATAGAGAGAAACAGGGATCACAGGTGCCCAAAGGTCCAGTTTTGGAGTCTTGGCAGTCACAGGTGTGGAACTGTGTGAACCCTGGGGCTTTGGAGAATCAAAGGTATCACTCCCAAGGGACTCATTACAGGCAGGGGCAAAGACCAGACCCTGCGGGTCTCTGACACCTACATTTCAGACACAGCTGTAGGATGCATTAATGTGTAAATAACAAAACTAGACTTCCAGGTGATTGTCATCAGTTCATATCCACCCAGGAGTTCTATTGTTTTTGTAACCTTGGAAATGGCAGAAAGCTGCTTTCATCTGAATATAAACTTCCAAGATATTAGCTGGTGCTCCAGCTGAAAAAAAGGAAAGTGGCTTTTTGAGTGTGTTGCCATTGTTCCCATTTTGGAGCCATGGAGAGAAGCTGAGGCCACTTTGCATTTGTAGCAAGGTCGTTACTATAGGAAAGAGTAGCCTTACCTGCTGCATTCCCTGTAAAGCTTGCTGGAGGAGTTTTAACTGCTGCTCTCTAGTTGTGTCTTCATCTCTGTTCACTTTACCCTGCTCTTGCTTTAACAGCTCCACTTCATTCCTGTAGGCATCCAGCTGCCAGCGCAAACTGTCATTTTCCTCCTTTAGGGCCTCTGCCTGGGATATCAGTGCTAGGAGAATGATGAAGACAGGGAACAAACATTAAAAAAAATAAATAAAAGGAAAGCAATGTCGGTCTTGTGAGTAAGAGTCTTGCGTTCAGTTCCTGCCTCTGCCCCAAAGCATGACCTTGGGCCAATCACGTAGACCCAGATCCTGAAAGGTTATTTCAGTGCCTAACTCCCATTGAAATCAATGGAGGTCTGGTGCCTAAGTACCTCAGAGGATCTGGGCCTCCGACCCCGTCTGTAAAATGGGGATAACACAATTTACTTCCTCCCAACCTTTGTCTGCGAAGTCTATTTAGACTGTAAGTTCTTTCGGGCTGGGCTGTTTGTCAGTATGTGTCTGTGTGGTTCCTGGCATAATGGACCCTGATATCAACAGAAGCCTCTAGGTACAACTGTCTTACAAGTAATGTGATTATAGGCAGGGCTGGTAGCACTATCTGTTATTAAGGCTGCCTGACACTTCCATTACAAGACCCTGTTTTCAGTTGCATAGCGTTTTGCCAAACTTTAACTATCTGAGCTGAAATTTTCCATGCCAGGCACCTGCCCCAGGCTGAACCTCCTCCCTCTCCCCCCCCCCACCCAGCCAAAGCAGTTCAGTGGTTTCTGACAAGGCTGGGGGAAAATACACTGTTTTGCCAATGTTAAAAAGTTCTGGTGACTTTTCATTCAAACAACTCTAGCACCCCACACTTTGGAGCAAGTACTAGAAATCTAGTATCAAGGATGTGCATTTTGTCATTCCCATGAAAATCTGCCCAAATTTGACCAAGTTACAAGACTTTGAAAGATAGCAGTTTGCACATGCTCAGTAAAGACATCTTAGATTTTAACAGCTAATATCTCCAAAGAGTCTGGCTATACTGGGCATGCTCTATCCCGCAGCTGAGCGGGCAGTTACAGATCTGGGCTACCATGGAGTGGCCCCGAGCAGGGCATCAGAACTGAGAGAAGGTAGACTCTCTCTCCTGTGCTCTCAGCGACCCCTCCCACCCCCACTCCAAGCCCCATAGGCCCAGGCAGCGTGGAGGAGAAAGCTGCCTGATTTGAATCCTGGGCGGGGGGACTAAATGGGACAAAAAACCAAGGGGTGGTGGTGGATAGACAGGAACTGGAGGCTGGCAGGAGAGAGGGAAACTCAAGCTGGGAGCTGAGGAGGGGGAGACTGGGACTGGCTGGACAAGGAGACTGGGAATGACAATCTGTAGGAGGGAGGTGAGGAGTGTGGGGAGACAGATCTGATGAAGAGCCAAGATGCAGGGGGAGAATTGGGACTGGCTGGACAAGGAGAATGGAGACAAGGAGTTGGGGACTTGAGGAGACTGGGACTGGGCCAGGAGACTGGGACTGAAAGTGCAGGGAAAACTGGTACATGGAATCCAGAGAGGAGGAGACTAGGATCTACTGGCTAAGAAAACTGGATCTGGGATGAAGAGCCAGGAGAGGGGAAAATGGACTGGGACAGGTTGGAAGGGAGAGGACAGAAGGGTCTGTGCCCACTAGCATGCACTCCCCTCTGGATGCTGGAAAGGAATCCAGTATCCCTGAGTCTCACCAGTCCTCTGCTGTCAGCAAACCCAATGGCAAAGTGCCCCATCCCCTCTGTGGCTGGCCCACACAAAGGATGACAATCTACTACTGCTATCCATTTCTCCATTAGCTCAAGTGGCAGATATCTGTGTGACCTTAATCACTCTGTTCCCTATCTGCACAATGGTAATCATATTACCCCCTCATCTCAAGTTGTTGTGAAGATAAATTCACAAATATTTGTGAAGCATTCAGATATCATATCGATGAACAAATAAGGAATTAATTGAGAGATCCTTCAGAGCAGGATTTGAGCAATGGTCAGTAAATAAAGCATAGGCCACACACTGAACAATAAGGACAAAACAAAATAGTGAATAGCTGCTAATTCCATAAGCACTATCTATCCTGTGCACTGAATGAGGCAGGGATCCTGTGGAAAAAATTGTGACCATGTAATTAAGATGTATCATAATGCAAAAGCACGGAGAGGGGCCGGTGAATGTGCTGCATGGGCAATTTTCAGTCTGGCATTTTTGAGTGTTTGATACTGCAACCTTAATAATGTCCTTTTAAAATCTTGTGTGTATGTATTAAAATAATAATAATAGAGTATGTGTAAAGGTGTATTTAGGGGACTATATCTCAGGACTACCTTGAGATAGTATGTCCAATGGCTCCAAATTTGGATCACTGACTGTACCCTGCACCCCCATGAAACACCCTAAATTTCAAGGCAATCTGATTAACTGTATAGAGTTTAGAGCACTTAGAACTGCCAACCCTTAAACTGAAAGTGGGTCTTAACCTTTACGATAGCAAAGCTCTCACTCAGCTATAATTCTTAACTACATCAGCTCAAGAAAGGGCATCCCTGTGGATAGCTCAATGGAGGCCTCTGCTCAGTGTGCTGCTGCAGTCAAAAGACCAAACAAGATGTTAGGGTGCATAAGGACTGCAGAGGTGAATAATACCAGGGGCAGTGCTAGAGGGGGGCTTGCAGGGGCTATAGCCACCACAAAATTTACCTTAGCCTCCCCTTATAGGCACCCCCCCAGTGCAAAGGTCAAACGTAGATACTTCACTGCTGCTGATACTTCTCTGCTGCCTTCAGAGCTGGGCACCCAGCCAGAGCCGCTGCTCTCAGGCCATCCAGCTTTGAAGACAGTGCCAGCAGCAGTGCAGAAGTAAGCCTAGGCAGGGGCTAGGGTGCCCAACAGCAGCCCCCAGCCTGTGTCCCTGCCCAGTGGCGTGCACTGCCCACAGCAGGTATAGAGTCCGGGACTCCCCACAGCAGCCCAGACTGACCCGGTCTGGCCAAGGCTCCTCAGCCTCACCCCATGTGGTTGCTGCTCACCGAAGGTTCTGCCAGCCCCAGAGCTGGGTCCCCCCACCCAGGCGGCGGCTTTTACGGGCTGTGAGCAGTCAAAGGGCAGTGGGGAGCTGAGGAGCAGCCATAGCCCCAGGGCCCCAAGCAGCATCAGGAGAAGGAGACAGGGTCTCCTGCACCATGGCACCAGACAGCACAGCAGCCACCCTGCGCTGCCCAGCTCTGACTTCTGGCTTCCAACCTTGGGGTTTTGGAGGGAAGAAGGTGGGGTGGCACTTAACTGAGGAGGAGCAGGGGCAGGGCCATGGAGAGGGCTGGGCCTTGTGGTGAGGAGGGAGCAGTCCCCCTCCCCCAATTTTCTGTCTAGCCCCCAACGGGAAGAGGCTGGTGCTGCCCCTGAATAATGCAGAAGATATTCTAATACTATTATGTAAATTGGTCAGCCTACTGGTCACCCTGTCTCAAAAAGGATATTACAGAACTAGAAGGGGTTCAGAGAAGTATATAATCAAGGTCCTGGAAAAACTCTTGTAAGAGAGATTGAAAAGGCTGAGAGACAAATAAGCAGGGACATGATAAAACTAGAGAAATAATGAACGGTTTAGAGAAGGGAGATTAGGAACTTCTATTCTCCCTGCCTCATAACACAAGAATATGACACTCAAAGGTGGCAAATTCAAAACTGACAAAAAGAAATACCTTTTAACACAAAGTGCGATTAACCTGTAGAACTCACTACAGCAAGGTGTCATTGAGGCCAAAACTTTAGCAAGATTCGAAGAGGAATTAGACTTTTGTATCACTAACAAGAATATCCAGAGTTATAATAGTTAATATTAACAGCCATTTTGAGTGGCTATAAAACCTTCTGCTTCAGGATTCAAGCCAATCTGACTACTAGGGATTAGGATCAGAGCCTGATGGGGAGGAGTATTACCCCACATCTGCTTCTGCAAGGTTCTTACACCTCCTTTTGAAGCAGCTGGTGCTGGCCACTGTTGGAGATGAGAAACTGGGCTAAATGGACCCCGGCTTTGATGCAGTCTGGCAGTTCCTCTGTTTCTACTCTCCAGGAATCTGAAGCACATTAGCCCAAGGATAACCAAAGCCCAGAGTCCAATATTCCTGAGATTTTGGGCTTCTAAATCCTAATTGTAGAAAACTGCAATAGAAGCTCCATTGTTCAGACTCGGTGATAGGTTCCTAGCTGTGGAAATGAGCTAGTCATTCGGGGCTCCCCAAGGAATTCACACAATGCAGACACACATGCAGATATATTTATCGGCCATAGCAAATGATTGTACCTGATTCTTCTGTTTCTTTCGTCTCTGAAGGATCTTCTAGCTCATCGTCAGACATTTCCATTTCCTCCTCTCTTCGAATACCCATGAGTTCATCATTATGAATGTTGCGGATTTCCTAAGGTTTAAACAGAAGATCTTTCAGTGTAAGGTTACAAGCCACTTGTTTGTTTTAAAAGAGTCTGCAAGGAACAGACCCAGTGCTACCAGAAAAGAGCATGTGAGGAGTACTTCACTGCCCCAACCACATAACAGCAAAGACCATTCACGTTGTAAAACACTCCTGGCATAAAATATTCCACTAACTTCCCCAGCACACTCACCCAGCACTGTCCTCCACCTGAATCATTGCCCTCACCCAGTTTCCCCAATATGCACCTTGCTCAGCAATGCCCCATCTTGTCCCTACCCATCACCCTTGCTCAGCCCTGCCCTGCCATACATCCTCTTTACACTTGCCCAGGTTGCAAAGCAGGTCTATGAAGTGGTTTAGTGCCAGTTCTGGTGCTGCAGGCTGGGAGAAACCTCTTCTCTGGTTTTGTATTGTACTGTACTGATAAGCAGCTGAGAGGTAGTCAGGAACCAGATTTGAGCCATCACTTGTATGAGCTGCTGATGTCCAGCTGCTCACAAGAGGAAATAATGAATCATTCAAGGGGGTTGTATTTGCCTCCCTGCTCCATCAACGTGAAGCTGGAGCAATGGAGCCACGAACCATTACTGCAGCTCCATTAAGGATCCAGCTGAGGACGGGACACTGTGTTCATTCAGCCGTTCCCAATTGTGGAAGGTACCAAAGCCTTCTGACAGCCACACAGCCAAGTGATACCCAGGAGATATGACAATGTTGCCTAAAGCTAGCAAGTCAGAATACAGCCAGCTCTTCGCTCACTGCATGGGAGGGTTTCATACAAATGACCCAGAAGAGTGAATGTTTTACACCTATGCTAACCTCTTAGTGCAGCCTCTTTAGCCCACAGCCAAGGGAGCCCCTTTGTACCTGCACAATGATGCAGAGGGGAAGCCTGTTTGCAGAGAGAGTTGGGGTAGCTGTTAGGATGAGAGGGAGTTAGGGACACACTCCCACATATGCTCTGGGCCATGCTGATCTGATTTCTGTGCATTATGCTTTTTAGCATGCTCCCATTCTGTCCCCTGTGCCTGCAATGCCCGCCCTGGGCCTGTGCACCATGCAGCCTTCCTGTTCCTCTATCAACCCCTCCCTCCCTCCTTTCCACTCTCTGTCAGGAACTTGCCCTCCCACATCAGATTTTGGAGCTAAAAGGGGTAGGAATCACGATGGCGCAACCAGGCTGCAAAAGGGACTGGGTGCCAACCCGCCTCCACCTTGCCCTTGCCTTGCCTCAACTCTGCTCTCATCACGTGATGTCAGAGCCAGCCTAGCCTGCAGCTGCTCAGGGCAGGGCCATGGGCCTGACTGTCCTCAGCCTTGTATTGATTTGCACCTGTACTGGGGGAGAATGGCAGCGGTTCACCCCCACTTTGCACAGGTGTAAACGTCTGCCTGCGCCACATTCAAGACAGCGGAGAAGCCAGACCAGCAGCTTCATTAGAACATAAGAATGGCCATACTGGGTCAGACCAAAGGTTCATCTAGCCCAGTATCCTGTCTTTTGACAGTGGCCAATTCCAGGTGCCCCAGAGGTAATGAATAGAACAGGCAATCACCAAGTGATCCATCCCCTGTCGCCTATTCCCAACTTCTGACCTTCTCGCTGCAAAGTGTCATTCACACCCACGGTGCTGTTACAGGGCACGATATCAATACAGGAACCACACAGGAAGAGAGATGGGTAAATGTGTTCAGGTGTTAGGATGCCAAAGTTACTTACCAAAGTCCGTCAGAGGTTGCAAAGTGCCCCTCCTAATGCCAACTTACCAGAAAGAGCTTTGCTAAGATTGAGTGTCCCATAAATAGTGACTGTAGAGAATGCAGAGAAGTCTCATTTACTAAGCAAAACAAGAGGCAACCTTACCACAAGAGCCTGAAGCCAATAAGCGTTCTCTCTATTCATGTTCGGCTACCCATGAAAAGGGCAGCCAAGCCGTGGGAAACAAAAACATTCTCAGATCGGTGCAATGGGGAGGCCATAGGAAAGGTACATGTGACAGGGAACAGGAATCAGGAGGGAAATCTTCCTAAATGCATTAATTCACACACTTTAATACCTAGCATTCTTGATGGCCTTGAAGCCAGAGAGGCGCAGAGGAGCCAGCATTGCCCAGGGTGCATAGCAAGGTCTGGGACAGGGCTGGCCAGCACCCAAAATGGGAGTTCTGGAGGGTGGAGCTGGAGAGAGGGCAGGGTGCAGGTACTTAAGAGAGATCTCATTCAAGGGAAGATGCTTGGTAGCTAGGTAGCTACCCTGGCCTACAAAGTTTCACCAGATGCCAGCATGTACTGACTCCTTCAGTAGTTGTACTCAGCAGCAGCATTCAGCGCACCAGCAGGCCCTCACAGGCAAAGTACTGAATAGGGCCTATTCCTGACCCCAGCCATTGCAATGACTTCCAACATATCATAGAATATCAGGGTTGGAAAGGAACTCAGGAGGTCATCTAGTCCAACCCTCTGCTCAAAGCAGGACCAATCCCCAGACAGATTTTTGTCCCAGATCCCTAAATGGCCCCCTCAAGAATTGAACTCACAACCCTGGGTTTAGCAGGCCAATGCTCAAACCACTGAGCTATCCCTCTCCCCTACAAGAAGTCACCAAGCCACCTCTCAGACCCTCACATTACAGCATAACCTGTCTGTTGAGCTCAACTGAAAGCAGGACCTAACTCTGTAGCACTCTGGTGCTATGGCAGCTTTACTTAGAATAAACTAAATCCAGGACTGAATAATACACACAATACAGCAGCCCCTCTTATTGAATGTAACATCAAAACTAATTTGTTTTATGCTCTTGCTACACTGGAATAACCTACCTTGGGACCTGGTGGATTATCCATCACTGGAAGGCATTAATACAAGACTGGCTTTCTTTCTAAGACAGCTACTATAGCTCTGTGAGCCAGGGAGTCCCTCAATGCCCATGGACAGAGAACACACCATAACATAACTCACATCAGGCCTGACACACTCATTGCCCCAACACCCTGTTGTCATAATCTGTTTCTAAAGAGTATCATGTGAGGTATCATATGCCAAGTGGTAACACGTTGTTCATTGATATTACTGAGTGATCTATGTGAGGGCAGCACATAACGAATTATAGGCCTGGTCCACACTAAAAAGGGGGTTCGAATTAGGGTACGCAAGTTCAGCTACGTGAATAGCGTAGCTGAATTCGAAGTACCCTAATTCGAACTACTCACCCGTCCAGACGCGGCGGGGTCGAACTCCGCGGCTCCAAGGTCGACTCCGCCACCGCCGTTTGCAGTGGTGGAGTACCGGAGTCGACCGCGGCGCTTCCGGAGTTCGAACTATCGCGTCTAGATCAGACACGATAGTTCGAACTCCGAGAAGTCGAACTCACCGCGTCGACCCGGACGGTAAGTGTGGACTAGCCCATAGATGTGTGATTCCAGTGAGAGGGACTGAACACTGCAAGGGAGACGGTTTTGAGACGCAGGACTGGAGAGGCTGTTGGTGTCACCCTGCAAGGAGTAGCCCAGCTGGTGAAAGCCAGAGTGAGGCCATTGTTCTGTGAACAGGCTGCTGGTATCTGGGCTCTGAGCCAAAGCAGCACAGCACAGAAGCACCCAGGGATACAGGGCAACCGGTGACACAACCCCTTGGCCTGGGTGAAATCCCATAGTGTCATAGGCTCACACAGAAGTTATGGGCTTGATACAGAGTTTACTGGGTGAGTTATAGATGATCATAGGGGCTCCTTCTGGCCTTAAAATCTATGAATAATCTATGAGCCACAGAGCTCTCTCACAGATAAGCAGTGACTTCCTGCATGAAAACCAGCCACCAAGTACCTCTCATGAAAGGAAAAACAAAAACAAATTGCCTTTCCATGACACTATGCAGTACAGTAACTCCTCACTTAACATTGTAGTTATGTTCCTGAAAAATGCAACTTTAAGTGAAACGATGTTAAACTAATCACTTAAAGTTCTTCACTAGTAGGGTGGTGAAGAACTGGAATGGGTTACCTAGGGAGGTGGTGGAATCTCCTTCCTTAGAGGTTTTTAAGGTCAGGCTTGACAAAGCCTTGGCTGGGATGATTTAGTTGGGTTTGGTCCTGCTTTGAGCAGGGGGTTGGACTAGATGACCTCCTGAGGTCCCTTCCAACTCTGAGATTCTATGATTCTATGAATCCAATTTTCCCATAAGATTTAATGTAAATGCGGGGGGGGTAGGTTCAAAGGATTTTGGGGGCGGGGGGCAGACAAAAGGCATTATACACTGTACAGAACTGTACTGTACTGTGGTTGGGAAGTGCCCCTGGCTTACCCCACACAGGCACAGCCCGCTACAGGCAAGGACGCTAGGAAGCACCTTGCAGCAACAGCAGCTTCCCCGGAGAAGAACAGGCCCCGACTTTCCCAGGAATGCTCCAGACCTGCCTCTTCCTGTCCCCGCTCCACTCCAGGCCCACCTCTTCCCACCCCCACTCCACCTTCTCTCCAGAGCATGCCAAATACCCGGTCCTCTCCCCGCCTGCAAAAGTCCTAAGCACTGCCAGACAACTGTTTAGCAGCACTTCGGATTTTCTGGGAGGGAGGGGGAGGAGTGGAGACGCAGCACTTCCCCGCTCATCCCCCTCCCTCCCAGAAAGTCCTAAGTGACACCAAACAGTTGTTTGGTGGTGGGGGAAGCACTGGCAGGTAGGGGAGGAGGTGGAGAAGAGGAACTTGTGCAATGCTCCCTTGTAAAGTTGCTGCTCTTCCACAGAATCTTACAAGCAGTGGACAGAGCAGGCAGCCAAATGACGTTATAAGGGAGCATTGCACAACTTTAAACGAGCATGTTCCCTAATTGAGCAGCAACGTAACTTTGAAAAAACGGTTACCTACCTTTTCGTAACTGTTATTCTTCGAGATGTGTTGTTCACGTCCATTACACATTAGGTGTGCGCACGCCATGTGCATGGACGTCAGAAACCTTTTCCCTTAGCGGCTCCCATCGGGGCGGCAGGGGAGCCCCGCCAGAGTGGCGCCTCATGCTGGTGCATATATACCCCTGCCGACCCAACCCCCCTTCGGTTCCTTCTTGCTGGAGACTCCGACGGAGGGGAAAGAGGGTGGGAAGTGTAATGGACGTGAACAACACATCTCAAAGAACAGTTACGAAAAGATAGGTAACCATTTTTTCTTCTTCAAGTGATTGTTCACGTCCATTACACATTAGGTGACTCACAGGCATACCATAGAAGGAGGGTAGGAGTCATGAAACAACTGATTGAAGCACAGCCCTGCCGACTGCCGCGTCCTCTCTGGCCTGTTGATGGACTGCATAGTGGGCTGTGAATGTGTGCACCGATGACCAGGTGGCTGCTTTACAGATCTTCTGGAGTGGAACCTGCGCCAGGAAAGCTGCTGAGGACGCTTGAGCCCTAGTCAAGTGAGCCGTGATCACCGGGGCCGGAACACTGGCGAGCTCATACCATGTGCGGATGCAATCCACAATCCATGACGATATTCGCTGCGCTGAAACAGGGAATCCTTTCATTCTCTCCACAATGGCGACTGTGATGGAGCAAGGCCGGATGGCTACAGGAAAGTACTGAGGAGCAGGTATGTTAGCTCCAGGCTAAGCAAATCCCTAGTACCATGGGAACCAAAATGGCAGTTGCTCCAGGCTAATCAAGGCACCTGGGGCCAATTAAGAACTTTCTAGAAGGCACCGGAGAGAGCTACATTGATTGGAGCACCTGCAGCCAATCAGGAGAGGCTAATCAAGGCACCTGGTATAAAAAGGGGAGCTCACTCCAGTCTAGGGAGGAGGAGCCAGAGGAAAGAAGGGCGCATGAGGAGCTGGGAGCCAGAGACACAAGGAACTAAGAACTGAGAGGGGGTACTACTGGAGGATTGAGGAAAACACCATACAATCAAGCAGCATCAGACACCAGGAGGATTCTGTGGTGAGGATAAAGAAGGTGTTTGAAGGAGGCTATGGGGAAGTAGCCCAGGGAGCTGTAGCGGTCAAACAGCGGTTACAAGTAGCACTATAGAGACTGCTGCAATTCACAGGGCCCTGGGCTGGAACCCGGAGTAGAGGGCGGGCCCGGGTTCCCCCCTAGCCCCGCTACTCCTAATCAGACATAGGAGTAGTTGATCCAGACTATGGGTTTCATCCAAGGGGAAAACCACTGAGGGGAAGAAATCCGCCAAAAAGCGCAGGACCTACTAGAGGAGAGGAGGAACTTTGCCACACGACGAACAACTGTATCGACTTGCGGAAAGGTCTAGTTCGCTCCAGACAGAACACCAGGGCCCTACGGACATCCAGAGTATGCAGGCTACGGTGACTCGAGTCCGTGTGGGGTTTGGGAAAGAACACTGGCAAACAAATGTCCTGTCCCATATGAAATTGTGAGACTACTTTAGGGAGGAAGTTAGGGTGTGGCCTAAGTTGCACTTTGTCCTTATAAAAAACTGTATAAGGGGGGCTCCAAGGTGAGAGCCCTCAACTCGGACACCTTCCTTGCGGACGTAATGACCACCAAAAACGCCACCTTCCAGGAGAGGTGAGTGAAAGAGCAAGAGGCTAGGGGCTCGAAAGGGGGTCCCATGAGCTTGGTCATGGTTTTTAATGAGGCTAATGAAGGGCTAAGGAATAGTGATAGAGGGACCGATGGGAATGAGGATATGGGGGTAGACATTACGGTATCGGAGGTGGAAGCCAAACTTGAACAGCTTAACGGAAGTAAATCGGGGGGCCCGGATAATCTTCATCCTAGAATATTAAGGGAATTAGCGAGTGATATTGCTAGCCCGTTAGCGATGATTTTTAATAAATCTCTAAATTCGGGGATTGTACCGTTTGACTGGAGATTAGCTAATGTAGTTCCTATATTCAAGAAGGGGAAAAAAAGTGACCCGGGTAACTACAGGCCTGTTAGTTTAACATCTGTAGTATGCAAAAATCATGGAAAAAATTTTAAAAGAGAGAGTGGTTACGGAGCAGGAGGCCGATGGCAACTGGGATAGTTTACAGCATGGATTTACGAAAGGTAGATCGTGCCAAACCAACCTGATCTCCTTCTTTGAGAAAGTAACAGATTTTTTAGACAAGGGAAATGCAGTGGATCTAATATATCTGGATTTCAGTAAGGCGTTTGATACGGTACCGCATGAGGAATTACTGGTTAAATTGGAAAAGATGGGGATTGAAATGAAAATCCAGAGGTGGATAAGGAGCTGGTTAAAGGGGAGACTGCAGAGGGTAGTATTGAAGGGGGAACTGTCGGGTTGAAGGGGGGTTACCAGTGGAGTTCCTCAAGGTTCGGTTTTGGGTCCGATTTTATTCAATCTATTTATTGCTGACCTGGGAACCAAGAGTAGGAGTGGGCTGATAAAGTTTGCGGACGACACCAAGTTGGGAGATATTGCCAATTCGGAAAAGGATCGGGATATCCTCCAGGGAGATTTGGATGACCTTGTAAACTGGAGTATTAGTAACAGGATGAAATTCAATGGTGAGAAGTGTAAGGTTATGCATTTAGGGATGACTAACAAGAATTTTAGTTATAAGCTAGGGACACACCAGTTGCAAGTAACGGCGGAGGAGAAGGACCTAGGAGTCCTGGTTGATCGTAGGATGACTATGAGCAGGCAATGTGATGTGGCCGTTAAAAAAGCTAATGTGGTCTTGGGATGCATTAGGCGAGGTATTTCTAGTAGGGATAAGGAGGTGCTAGTCCCGTTATATAAGGCGTTGGTGAGACCTCATCTGGAGTATTGTGTGCAGTTTTGGTCTCCCATGTTTAAGAAGGATGAATTCAAACTGGAACAGGTACAAAGAAGGGCCACTAGAATGATCCGAGGAATGGAAGGCCTGTCGTATGAAAGGAGACTTGAGGAGCTCGGTTTGTTTTCCCTAACCAAAAGAAGGATAAGAGGAGATATGATTGCACTCTTTAAATATATCAGAGGGATAAATACCAGGGAAGGAGAGGAATTATTTCAGCTCAGTGCTAATGTGGACACGAGGACAAACGGATATAAATTGTCGGTCAGGAAATTTAGGCTTGAAATTAGACGAAGGTTTCTAACTATCAGGGGAGTGCAATACTGGAACAGCCTACCGAGGGAAACAGTGGGGGCGAAGGACCTCCATGACTTTAAGATTAAGCTAGATAAGTTTATGGAGGAGATGGTATGATAGGATACCGGGCTTAGTCAATAGGTTAATTAAGTGCCACACTGGTAAATAGTACAATGGGTCAATGATATGATATTCTTAACCGTTTTCCAGAGGGTATGGCTGGAGAGTCTTGCCCGCATGCTCGGGGTTCAGCTGACCGCCATATTTGGGGTCGGGAAGGAATTTTCCTCCAGGGTAGATTGGCTGTGGCCCTGGAGGTTTTTCGCCTTCCTCCGAAGCATGGGGCAGGGGTCGCTTGCTAAAGGAGTGGGGGGATCAGCTTATGTGGCCTGCATCTTGCAGGAGGTCAGACTAGATGATCATAATGGTCCCTTCTGATCTTGAATTCTATGATTCTAGGTTAAAGTTCCAAGGAAGGACCGGAGGGCGTGAGTAGGGAAACACCCTCTCCAGCCCTTTGAGAAACTGGGCTACCATGGGGTTGGAAAACACAGAATGCCCCAACTCCCCCGGTTGGAATGCCAAAATGGAAGCCAGATGTACTCTAATTGAGGAGGGGGCGAGACCTGGATGTTTAAAGTGCAGCAGGTATTCTAGGATAACTGGAACGGAGGCCTGAAGCGGCTGTATATGTTTTGGTTCACACCAGCAGGAGAACCTCTTCCACTTAACCAGGTATGCCGCCCTAGTGGAAGGTTTCCTACTGCCGAGGAGAATTTGTCGCACCTGAAGAGAGCAATGGCTCTCCATCGTGTTCAACCACAGAGTTTCCATGCCATGAGATGCAGAGACTACAGGTTCGGGTGGAGCAGGTGCCTGTGGTCCTGCGTGATGAGATCTTGGTGCAGGGGCAGGGCAATCGGGTCAGCTACTGACAGCTCCAGCAAAGTCGTAAACCAACGTTGGTGGGGCCAAGCTGAGGCGATGAGAATCATTACCATCTTGTCTCTATGAACTTTGAGGAGAACTCTGGATGAGCGGGAGCAGTGGAAAGGCATACTTCAGGCTCCCGCTCCAAAGGATCGCGAAGGCATCTGCGACCAAGCCCAGACTGTGGTTTTGGAAAGAGCAAAACTGTGGGCATTGACTGTTGTCCCTAGTGGCAAAGAGGTCCATTTGGGGAAATCCCCACTTCTGGAAGATCGATTGCAAGACATCTGGTCTCATCAACTATTCGTGCATGGGGTACAACCTGCTGAGGCGGTCCGCCAGCTCATTCTGCTCCCCCAGGAGGTATGACATTACGAGGTGTACTGAGCAGGCTATACAAAAGTCCCATAGGAAAAGGGCCTCTCGGCAGAGGGGAGAGGATCGGGCTCCGCCCTGCTTGTTTATGTAGAACATGGCGGTAGTGTTGTCTGTCAGAACTGTCACGCTGTGACCTTCTAAAGCAGCGTGAAAGGTTTGGCAGGCTAGGCGAACTGCCCTGAGCTCCTTTACATTGATGTGGAGCAACATTTTGTCCTTGGACCACAAGCCTTGCGTCCAAAGGTCCCCCAAGTGTGCTCCGCAGCCAAGGTCTGACACGTCTGTTACCAGCGTCAGCGTGGGTTGCGTTGTGGCGAAGGGAATCCCTTCGCAAACTACCTGCTGGTTGAGCCACCAGCGCAAGGAGTCAAACACCTGGGCAGGGATTGTCACTACAAGGTTTAAAGGGTCTCTGCCCAGGCGATATGACCAGGCTAGCCACAACTGCAAAGTCCTGAGCCGTAGTCAAGCGTGTTTGACTATGTGGATGCACACCGACATGTGTCCTAGGAGCTGCAGGCAGCATCTGGCCATGGATGTGGGGAACCTCAGCATTAAGTCTATGGCACACTGGATGGCCAGAAATCTGGATTCTGGGAGGCTCGCTCATGCCTGTACCGAATCCGGGACTGCCCCAATGAAGTCCAGCCTTTGCGTAGGTATCAAGGAGGACTTGGGCATGTTGAATAGAAGGCCTAGCCTGCAGAATACATCCAGTGCCACCACCACATGGGAATGGACTTCCTTCTCGGACCGACCCATGAGAAGCCAGTCGTCTAGGTACGGGTATACTCGAATTATCCTTTTTCGTAGAAAGGCTGCCACTACCGACATGCATTTCATGAACATGTGGGGGGCTGCCGCCAGGCCAAAGGGTAGGACCGTAAACTGGTAATTGTGCTGGTTTATGGTGAACCGCAGGAACCGCCGGTGAGCGGGATGAATAGCGACGTGAAAGTACGTATCTTTCATGTCGAGGGCAGCGTACCAATCCCCCAGATCCAGGGACGGAATAATAGTGCCTAGGGAGACCATGCGGGAAGCGGACCTTAATTAAGAATTTGTTGAGTCCGTGCAGGTCTAAAATGGATCAAGGACCCCCCTTTGCTTTGGGAATAAGAAAATAACGGGAGTAAAACCCTTTCCCCCTTAGATCTCGAGGGACCTCTTCCACTGCCCTCGCCTTGAGGAGCATCTGTACCTCCTGCATAAGGAGTTGCTCGTGAGAGGGGTCCCTGAAGAGGGACGGGAAAGGGGAGTGGGAGGGAGGGAAGGAGGAGAATTGAAGCATGTATCCCACTTGTACCGTGGGAAAGACCCAATGGCCCGATGTTATACGGGACCACGCAGGGTAGAAGCGGGACAAGTGGTTCAGGAAAGATCTGGTAACTCGTTTGGTACGCTGTCCTCGAGCGCACCTTCAAAACCCTTGCTTGTTGCCGGGTTGCGGCTTGCCCTGGCCCTGGCTTTGGCTAGGCGTGTTGTTCCGCCTCCGCCTGTTGTCTCTGCCTCTCCTACGATACGGCTCCTGCCTAGGGCGGGGCTGGTATTATCTTTGCTGAGGCGGCTGGGGCTTGAAAGGCTTCCTCTGCGACACCGGGGTGTGCACTCCCAATGACTTGAGGGTTGCCCGGGAGTCTTTGAGGCTATGCAGCCTGGCATCCATTTGGTCCAAAAAGAGGCCAGACCCTTCGAAGGGGAGGTCTTGAAGGGTATTCTGGACCTCTGGCGGAAGGCCTGAAGCCTGCAGCTACGCCGAGCGCCTCATCACCACTCCTGAGGCGATTGTTCTGGCTGCTGCATCCGTTGAGTCGAGAGAGGCCTGCAGAGAGGTCTTGGCTACCACCTTTTCTTCATCCACGAGGGCCACAAACTCAAGCTGAGAGCCCTGGGGCAAGGAGTCTTTAAATTTGGAAGCTGCCATCCAGGAATTAAAATTAAAAGACCTTCCTGCCAAATAGGTCTTGATGTTTAGCCTCCTTGGCCTTAGGAGCCGGGGCTTGCTGACCATGTCATTCCCGTTCATTGACCGCTGAGACGACCAGTGAACAGGGGGCTGGGTGACAAAAGAGGAAGTCGTATCCCTTGGATGGGGAAAGTACTTCCACTCCAAGCCTTTTGCTGTTGGCGTGCTAGAGGCCGGGGTTTGCCAGACCATCTTGTAGTTTGACTGGATTGTCTTTATGAGCGGGAGCACAAATCTGGAGGGGCCTTCGGGGCTTAAGATGTCCACCATAGGATCCTCCTGCTCTACTGCTTCCTCCGCCTGTAGACCCAAGTTCTGGGCTACCCTGCGGAGCAGCTCCAGGTGCACTCTGTGGTCAATCGGAGGAGGCCCTGACAGCACGGTGCCTGCCACGGCTTCGTCTGGGGATGACAAAGAGGTGAGGGCCTTCTGCATCTCGTCTTCCAGACCTTCTTGTTCTTCCTCACATGCTGGGGGCTCCTCCGGGTCCTGCCTGACAGACTGCCTCCGGGACGGCACCGGGCTCGGTGCCGCTTCCACTCTCCTGTGTTCAGGAGAAGCGTCTGGTGGCCTGGATATCGTGGCCGCCTTGGGCGCGGAGGGGTGCCTGTGCGGGGACTGGGAGTGATGCACCAAATAGCCAGATCTTGAGGCTCTGGAGGAGGGCCCCTGCTGTTGGTGATAGGCCCATGGCGTCCAAAAGGGCCACTGCCCTGGCGAGCCCCATTGGGGATGCCACGGGGCTTGGGGCTCCCTGCTCGCCGGTGCCCTGTGGGCATAGCTAGAGCAGCCTGAGTCCACCTTGGATTCTGAGGACGCCGACCTAGAAGGCCAAGGCGGTGCCATAGAACGGTGCGACCGGGGGGCTGGAGAACGGCTCCTTGCCAATCGGGACCGGTACTGATACTCCCGGGACCGGGATTGTTGGCTTCTGCTCAGGCCCAGGGACTTCGATCTTGTGATGTCTCGGAGCCAACCCGGCAATGGCGCCAGGGAGTGATGCCCTGGCGGGGCCAGTGCCGTATGCTGGCTGGGATCCGGTGCCCTCAAGTCCCGGTGGGTCAGGGGCAACTGGGAATCCGCAGAGGCTGAGCTTGACTAGGACCGATGTCGGGATGATGACCTCGATCGGCGCACCATTGCCGGCTTGCCTCTTGACGGCACTCTAGGAGACGGTGCCGGAGGCTTCACCGACGACAACTGGATGAGGTCCTTTGCTGCCTCAAACGTGTCTGGTGTGGAGGGCTGTTCTAGGAGCTCCTCCAGCCCTTCCTCTGCACTTAAGGCGCTTAGCCTGGCGCTCAATGGGCTCTTTGGCGCCAGAGCCACCAGAACCGGAGTGTGTCCTAGGGCAGCGCTTCCCTTCTGAGTGCTCATTTGCTTGGGCGGTGCCGGCTTCTTATGTGGGGAGCGCCCTTGGCTTGTAGGCTGGCCCTTCGACCGTGCCGGTGAAGTCGAACGGTGCCGGGGTTTTTCTTGTTGCCTCGGTGCGGCATGCTTAGGGGGCCCCACCGGTGCTGGATCACGAACTGATGCCAGGGCACTCCACACCGAGGCCGAAAATTGCAGCGCGGCCTCCATGAGTAGCTGCTTGTAGCAAAAGTCTCTTTCTTTCTTAATCCTTGGCTTAAAAGCCTTACAGATCTTGCAGCATGCTGTCTGACGCGATTTCCCCAGGCAACGAAGACATGAGTCGTGGGGGTCACTAATCAGCATAGGCTTGCGGCACGTGGCACAAGTCTTAAAGCCTTGGGCCTGCGGCATGCCCCTTGGAACAGATAGCTGTTCCAACGCCGCCACGGACGGTAGGAAGGAACTGAAGGGGGGTTGGGTCGGCAGGGGTATATATGCACCAGCATGAGGCGCCATTCTGGCGGGGCTCCCCTGCCACCCCGATGGGAGCCGCTAAGGGGAAAAGTTTCTGACGTCCATGCATGCGGCATGCACACACCTAATGTGTAATGGACGTGAACAATCACTCGAAGAAGAAACAATGTTAAGCGGGAGGACGTTAAGTGAGGTGTTACTGTTCTGGTGGTAAAGAGGTCATCTCCGAGTCCCTTAGTCCAGTCTATAAAATACGGACAAGTGACTCATTGTGTCTTTGTAAAGGGTTCCACACGCTTACAAACAAAACCTCAGAATTGCTCAGCCACACATCTAGGGCTTGTATTCTGGGCTGCTTTATCTGTTGAGCAGGATGAGCTTTTATTCTTGAAAGCTGTGTGTTTTAGTGTGCACTTCCTGTAATTATGATACAAATGTGTATGTTGTAAATATTTATCAACGTTACATAGGGTAGACAAAGTATTACACAATATGACAAATGCAAGTAGTGTGTAGCTGTGTTATCAGAAGTAACTGAACCAATCAGCACCCTTACTCCACAGCTAATTTGCATGCAACCGTTTCATTGGCTGTATGAGGGAGACACGGATGGTGGATTATTTTGTGACGGCATGGGCTTTCAGCTACTAGTACTACTTAAAGGCATAAGTTTAGAAGAGCATGTCTAAGTGTATTTTGTGTTAGATCAATGCTAGCTGGGGAATGTCTACACGTGTTGTAATCACACCTTCCAACTGCAGTGTAAACATACCCACAGGAGTCTCTCGTACAGCGTGGGGATGGTTGCAAAATAAGAAGCAAACTGTACTGAAGAGGATTTCTTGGAACTGACACTCCCAAATGGGGAAATGAGAGGTGAACAGCCCAGCAGCATGCTCCCCTGAAGGATGGGGAACATGTGCCTCCATTATCCACAAAGATGTTGAGCTGGGGAAATGTCCAAGCCAGCTGCCCTAAAAGTTTTGTTGAGGGTGAAAACTCTCTCCCTATTGGTCAGCTAATAGTAAGTGAGGTGAGTAGGACATCTTGGCGGGAGACAGGGTCTGCCCCGGTGCCACAGCTGGCAGGAGAATTGTATGGGGTGAGGAAGGGTCCAGTATGGATCTTCTCGGAGAGCTGCACACCTTTGTCATTCAATTCTAAGCCAGAGGAGCACTGTCTGCTTTTGGATTGGTGCTTACATTTTTCACAGCCCCAGTGGCCAGCTTTGACATCACACACCACAGCATGGCCAGAAAGACAGGAACACTCCACAACTAGCACCAGGACCTCTGAGAATTACAGTTAGAGAAGAACAGTCTTCTGTGTGTTCCAGGCAGTGGGAGGCTGCAGCAGCCTGGCAACAGCATACTGTGGGGCTGTGCAAAATGTAAATAATAGTAAGTGAGGTGAATAGGACACCTTGGTGGGAGGCAGGGTCTGCCCAGGTGGCAAGGGAATTGTATGGGGTGAGGAAGGGTCCGGCCTGGATCTTTTCAGAGAGCTGCACACCTTTGTCATTCCAATTCTAAACCAGGGGAGCACTGTCAGCCTGGAAAGACAGAACATTGCTGCCCACTTCCTTCTGTGGGTCACAAAGGATTTAACTATGCCTGACAGCATCCTGAGAGGAGGATGGTCTTGTGGTTCAAGCACTGAACTGGGACTCAGAAGACAAAAGTCCTGTCTGTCATAAAGTTCATGTGTGACCTTGGGCAACCACCTAATTACTCTGTGCTTGAGCTTCCCATGTGTAAAAAGGTAGTGTTGATAGTACTGGTATACTCAGGGATCAGTTCATTAATGATTGTGATGTGTCCAGATATCTCATTGCTGGGACCACAGAAACAGATAGATCTCCATTTTACCAACAGGGAACTGAGACCTAGAGATGTAATGAGTTGCTCAAGGCCTCGCAGCAGGTCTGTGGCATACTGGAGTGTATAACCTAGATCTCCTCACTTCGCGTCCCAAGCTTTGATTAGTCAATACCCCATCTTACATCCATCCGAATTTTGTAAACAATGGCTACAAATACTTACCCAAGTTGCAGATTCTTATTAAAACAGCATTGTACTTCCCCGCATGGGCTCAGCTTGCTCATTATGCAGCTGCCAGGGCACCTCCATGGTTAAGGTTATGTTGAGATTAGCAGGGACTCAATTATTTTATTTTTCAAACATAAGATGATTTCTAAACTTACAGCACTTCCTCTGTGAATAAAGAATGGACTTTGTGAATTCACAAATGTCTCCCCTGATCAGTGTAAGAGGCAGGAGTATTTTAAAATTATTCCTTCTTGAACTTTGATTCACAAGCCTAGCCTGTTTTGGATTTCTGCAGCTGATGAATGTCTTTGTTGTGAGACTTGATGACTGATTCACTGGAGGATTTTATTAAATCTAGACCCAGACTTCTGTTTAAGTTTCATTAGCTGAAAATAACTGAATTATTTGCATGTTCTACATCACTCTTTATACTCTGGGGGGATAATAGTTTGGAAGACACCACTTTTGACATCAGCTTTCCTAAGGGGAGAGGCATAAGAATGGGACTCAGCGTGAGAGGAACCCCATCCTATGAGGTTTTCAGGAGAGGAGCTTCATGCCTACAGATCTCCTCAGCAAAGCAGATCTCTGCAGCCACTCCTGCAGACCTTACAAGGTTCACTATAGCAGAGTCTCCTCCTGCACACTTCCTCAGGCATGCCAAAGAGAAGCTAGATGAACTCTACAGGCAGGGATCTAGTGTTATGACCCTTTCTAGTGGTCTGATGGAAGAATGGGCTGCAGTGTCCAAGTTTTCTATCCTTAGAAACTAAGAGACAAATCCTGGGAGAATATCACTTCCATAAAAAGAAGTGTTCGGTGATCTTAATTTGCTCCACAACTAACCTGTGAAGGTGCTTCATACTGGGGCCAGGTAAGAACAGATCTCTTCTGCCTCATATTTTATTGTTTGTAGCGTTGTAGCAGTGTTGGTACCAGGATATGAGAGAGACAAGGTGGGTGAGGAAATACATTTTATTTCATCAGTTTCTGTTGGTGAGAAAGACAAACTTTGGAGCTACACAGAGCTCTTCTTCTGGCCTGAGGAAGAGCTCCATGTAAGGTTGAAAGTTTCTCTCTCTCTCTCACCAACAGAAGTTGGTCCAATAAAAGATATTACGTCACCCATCTTATCTCTCTCATCTTTTATTCTCACTTCAGAGGGAACTGCAGTTTTAATCACAACCCAAATTAATTCCACTGTTACACTGTAAACTTAGGCTATGTCTACATTAGCACATTTGTTAGTAAAACTTTTGTCAGTCAGGAGTGTGAAAAAACACTGCCCTGACTGACATAAGTTACACCAGTGGTTCTCAACCCACAGGCCGTATGCGGCCTAATTAGCACATAGCTGCAGCCCAGCTGTGAGCTAAAAAATCCGGGTCCTGGCTGCCCAGCTGCCTGCAGCAGGGTCCGGCCTCCGGCTGCCCGGCCCTCCACGGCAGGGTCCAGGATCCGGCCTCCAGCTGCCCAGCCCTGCACGGCAGGGTCCAGGGTCCGGCCTCCAGCTGCCCAGCCCTGCACGGCAGGGTCCAGGATCCGGCCTCCAGCTGCCCAGCCCTGCACGGCAGGGTCCAGGGTCCGACCTCCAGCTGCCCAGCCCTGCACGGCAGGGCCTGGGGTCCAGATGCCTGTCCCTGCACCCAGGGCTCCACTCCTGGCCCCACTCTATTGAGGGGTCTCTGGGCGGGGGGCACTGTGGTTCTCAGCCTGAGGACCACAATGATAAATAGGCTGAGAACCACTGAGTTACAGTGACAGAAGCGGCAGTGTGGACAGCGCTACATCATAAGAACATAAGAACGGCCATATTGGGCCAAACCAAAGGTCCATCTAGACCAGTATCCTGTCTTCCGACAGTGGCTAATGCCAGGTGCTTCTGAGGGAATGAACAGAACAGGTAATCATCAAGTGATACATCCCGTCGCCCATTCCCAACTTCTGGCAAAATTCCCAGCCATCATAGCTACCTCTGCTCATTGAGGATGGTTTAATTACGCCAACGGGAGAGCTCTCAGAGTGGCTACACAGGAGACCTTACAGCAGCACAGCTGCAGCGGTACAGTTGTGCCGCTGTAAGGTCTCCAGTGAAGACGTAACCTTAATTACATTCTATAGGTACAGAAGTATAATGATGTCCTTCATCAGACCTGCTGAATTTGTGCCAGCTTTAAACTTTGCACCTCTAAAAACTGTTACAAGGATTACATAAAGGACTATGTAGTCCTTTTTAGGATTCTCTCTCAGGTGACTCCATGCAGTTTCCACACCAGTACACAACTGTTTACAGCCCTAATACCACAACAGAAACTGTGGCCCAATAGTTATTCTTGTACACAATACCAATGGCTTACAGAGCTCAATTTATCGTTATTAGGGCTGTGTTAGCATATGCAGGATTCTTCTCCAGTCAGAGACATCAATGGAACACATATTACCTTTGTTGCAGCAGATCCTCTAAGTAAGGCCCATACTGCATCATTTCATTAAGGCTGTTTCTGTCCATGTGAGCACAGTGCCCACGTAAACTTAAAATCAAAATCCTGTTAAGAAAGAGACTGTACTCTGGAGGATCTAACACAATAAAAAATTACCAACCTCGGCTTGTTTGCACCACACGCTGATGTTCTTACGCTGAGCTTTCGTGAAATGGTCCCAAGCCTTTTGTTTGGAGGCGGAATGGTACACAGCCACTATCTGCTCAACTGTAGTGTGAAATCAGCAGTCAAATCGGGCCAGAATATCATCCAGAGAATGCGAACGAGAGGAGTAAAGGAGTAAAAGAGTGGAATCAGGCAGGTGGTTTGGCTAATCTTTTGTTATAACACTGTACTGTGCTGAGGCCATGCTCAGGAGGGACTTGGTGCCCAGAAAGGAAAGAGGGGACTCCAGAAGGCCAGAGCCTAAGTGTCTATCAAGTGATTAACAACTGGAGAAGCCAGCATCATTCTCAACAGAACAAAAGCGAAACAGGGTTAAATGCACGAAGGATACATTATAGAGGTGGAGCCAACAAGTCAAATAGGATTTCCTGGAAATCCAGCAGAACGGGGTCTCGTACTCTTTAGAATGGAAGGATTGTGTAGCTGGCTTTATGGATGTTCTTCTGTCCCATTGTTTCAGTCCCAAAGCACAGAGACATAACCTGGACATTATAACACACCACCCACATAAACACAGGGAAGGGTCCTTCACCACAGGTCAGCAAAACCAGGAAGCTCTCTCCTTTCCCTGGACACTCACCTGTCAAACCAGGGCTCCGGAGTCATTCTTTCAAAATATTTTTCCTGCCAATTTTTGGAGAAGTTTTTAAAGGAAGTATGTGATCTTCCGCTGCAAGGGGGTAGATTCACCTCATAACAAGGAGCATAGCTAGAATTGGCTTTGTATATTTGGCCTGCTGCAGTGGGCATGATTTTTATGAAATAAAACTCAGTGTACAGTATGTTTAGATTAACCAGTGCAGCTGTAATAAGAATACTAATGGGTGTGCTATAATGACTGATTACTAAGGCTGCAATTTAGTCACGGAGGTCACGGAATCTGTGACTCCCAAAGACATCAGTGACTGGGAGCTGCAGGGTCCCCTGCAACCTGTGGAGGCAGGGAACCGTGAGGTACCCCTGCAGCTCCCAGCCACCGCAGGTGGCAGGGGGGAACTACGCAGCTCCCCACTGTTCCCGGCCACCATGGGCAGCAGGAAGGAACCACCACTCCCAGCCACTGCGGGCAGCAGGGGGACCCAGCAGCAGGGGGAATCCCCGCCACTCCCTGCCCCAAGGGCAGCAGGGGGTCCTGGTGGCCGGGGGGAATCCCCGCCGCTCCCCATCCCCATTGGTGGCAAGAGGGACCCCCATTGCTCCCTGCTGCCATGGGCGGCGGGGGGAATCCCACTGCTCCCTCTGCTGCCCTCAGGGGGATCCATGGAGCTCTCGGCTGCCACAGGTGGCAGGGGGGCCCGGCAGCTCCCAGCTGCAGTGGGGGGGGACCCTGGAACTCCCTGCCCGCCTTCGCTCCCCCCACAGCTGCCCAGGCTACTCATTTTGTCACGGATATTTTTAGTAAAAGTCAAGGACAGGTCACAGGCTTCTGTGAATTTTTCATTATTGCCCATGACCAGTCTGTTACACAACACTTCCTACTCTCTCTATTACTACTTACTCTGAGGAAAACACTCCATCTCTTGGATTCAATGCCCATATTTGTTTATGTTAAGAATAGAAAAAAATCTGAATCAAGATTAAACAAGATTAAGCATGAAAGGAAAACCAAATGCAAAAGGCACTAGTTTAAAATTTGGTCCGACATCACCATGAGAAATTGATTTAATCTCCTATTTATGGAGCCTCTTTTTATGAAACAGGACTTTGAAAACATTCTGTTACATCCTACCTTTGGTGAGTCAATCCTGAACATTGCACTGAGGCACTGGGCTGCTGGGGACTTACCTTGACTGCACACCAAGGTAAAGAATGTTGGGCATTGCTACAGTAGAATAATTAACAGAATATATTTGAGAGAGAACAAATGAGGAGTTCATTCCCCCATGCGTAAATGCTTCCTCCACGATACACCAGAAGAAATTTATGGAGGTAAATGACATATATCTGTAAATTAACTGTATTTGTCCAGCCATGGTGATTATTTTTTCTGGGATCTTGCTGTATTTGCTGTGCCCCTTCAAAAACAAAAAAATCTCCCAGTAATACATGAACAATGCTCAGTGCGGAAATACTACTCACACTGGACTAGAATCCCTGAGAGAGCAAGCTTAAACTTCTCCTTAGCTTCCTCCATCTCTTTCTCATGGGCTGCTTTCTCGTTCATCAATCTGCGAATGTGACTGTTAGCTGACTGGATCATGGAGTAGAAGTTGTTTGCACTCCGCCTGTTCACTTCCCCACGTTCTATCCAGGTCACCAAGGTCTGCACTGCTTCCAAGAACTTGGAATCATCTGGGTCAAAACAGAAAATCTTTAGAACAGGGAAAATCTGCAGAGTCATTTCCAGTGGCACAGCTGTTTAGCAGCCACCTTCGCAGCAGTCAGCACTGAACTATTTGCTTAGTGTGGCAGGATTAGATTCCTCAAAACACAACGTGGCCAGCTTTCAGTCAAGCATCAAATACATTGGGGCTGTCAGAACAGCAATTTATGGAAAGCATGCTTTGCAAAGATTATCTAAGATGTTTACTGGTTTCTCTGTATTTTATGATAATTTATGAATCTGGCTAGCTACTACGATTTTTAAATATTCTCCAATTATGACCGTATTTTAAAGGGGAAATGCATTACATTAGGCCACAGGCCTAACCTGTTTTAAAATTATTATCTGAATTGTCCTCAGAAGTATACATAGTTTTAAATCTGCCTCTTTGCTGCAGAGAAATCAAGAAAAAAAAGTAGCTGCTGAAATACAATACAGAGGAGGCAAGGCCCCCAGCTAGCTCACAACCATAGTGCTGGAGCACAGCTAGGTTAACTGCGGCTCTACTGAAGAGACAATACAAAGGCATGGATCAAACCCTGAAATGCCTACCCAGTTTTAGTCACTCTTTGCCCTGGCAAAATGCCCACTGACTCAAAGACAGTTTGCCTGAGTAAAGGTGTCACTTTCAGGCTATTAAAGAACAATAACAAATGTTACAACTCAGGGGACTGGCAAAAGGCTGGCTGAGGGCCAGGTGAGCAGCTGACTATGGGGTGGGCAGCAGGGTGTCCCTGGCTCAGGGGACTGGTGAATGGCTGGCCCAGGAATTGGTGAGTGACTGGCTCCAGGGCAAGGTGCTGGGGAGTGCCTGGCTCAGGGGACGGGTGAATGGTTAGTTCAGGGGGATGCTTGGCCACAAAAGCTGTTTACCTCTAGGTCACTGGGTCATATCTGCCTCAGGTAACAGTAACTGAGAGGACTTGCCAGATGAAGGCTGTTGTCTAGCCTTTGTGAAAGGGGTTGCTGTTCTCAGCCTACATCACCCTCTCTAGCTGTTGGGAGGAGGAACTGGCTCTCGCTAGGCTGCAGAGGTTCCATGCTGACCAGGTGGGAAACTGCAGCCCAAATTTTCAAAAGTCTCTAGTGATGTTAGGTGCCCAACATGAGATACCTGAAAGCAGCTGATGTTCAGAAAGTGCTGAGCACCCTCACCCCTTCAGATTCAGGCCCATTTTAGGAGTCACAAGTTGGGCACCCAATGCCACTAGATTTTGAAAATCTGGGCCTGTTTAATATATATGCCCTATGTAGATTTATGCCACACAAAACCAGATAACTTAACTTTGTTGTAAAGGTCTCTTTTCATAGCAGAGAGTTTACTACTCTAAGTCGGTTAACCATACCCCCAAGACCACAAAGGTAGCTGTTAATGTCTTGATGCCTTTGCTGCTCCTCCCACGTTAGCCTGGAAAGTGTCACCACCTCAGCTGAAAAATGCCCCAGCTTTAACCCCTAAATAACCACAAACATGTTCAATTCTACCTAGAGAAGGATGTCTCAGAAACTTCTAGTCCCTTGTTCTTGGTGACATAAGTGATGGACCAAATATCCAATTTCCTGAATGACTTTGTCTACCCAAGATGAACTTGATGGTCCTGCTGACATCCAAATGGTGTCATCTCTATTTCCTGAGGATGAGAGGGCTCAAGACAGAACGGAGTCCTGATTGAGCTGGTGAGAAGAACGGATTTTAGGTAGGAAATCGGAGTATTACTTTTGGAGGAAAGCTGCAGAAAAGCCTCTTGACATACAATGCATTTAACTTGCTAATCCTTCAAGCAGATGTGACTGCAATTAAGCAGGAAACTTTGATAGAGAGGAAATATCATGAGTTAACCATCGGCTGAAAGGGCTGCTCTGTGAAGTGTTCCATAACAAGGTTTAGCTTCCAGCTAGTACAGGAGCTTTAATAGAAAACAAATCGTTGCCACTGCTTTAAGAAACCGGGAGATGTGTAGGAGAGAAGCCAGACTGCCTTTGTCAGATGACGTGGGAGAAAAGACAGTTACCTGTTCCGTAACTGGCGTTCTTTGAGATGTTTTGCTCATGTCTATTCCACAATAGGTGTGCATGCTCTCCACGTGCACCGGTGCCGGAAGCTTTTCCCCTAGCAGTACCTATAGGGGGAGCACCCCCCGCGACCTCTGGAGTGGCACCTGCCTGGCGCGGTATAAAGGGAGCTGCATGCTCCCCCACACCCTCAGTTCCTTCTTGCCAGACAACTCCAACAGAGGGGAAGGAGGGTGACGCCTGGTCTGGGGGACGATCGCATAGTACAAGGTGAACGTGACGGCTAGACACCGGTGATCGATGCCTGGGGCTGCGGTGTCTTGACGGAGACTTGGAGCAGGAGTCTGAGGGGGAATGGCGTCGATGACCGTGCCATGACCGACTGCGGTACTCTCTCCAAGACGAGGACCAACGGCGATGCCCACCGCGGTCCTGTCGATATTCCCTAGTTGAGGACGAGCGGTGCCACGAGTCCCGGCTGGATGGAACCCAGCCAGACAGTCTGGTTGGCGTCGAGGGCGATCCACCTGGACCCTGCCCCGAGCGGTCGCTGGGCGGTGATCGGCGTCGAGAACAGTCCCTCAACTGAGACCGGTACCAGGCCGGAGGCAACTGCAGAGATCCCAGCAGCAGCTTGCCTCTGGAGCGTGGGGCTGACATTAGCCGTGCTCCGGGCACCGGCATGGACATGACGTCCCGGGCCGCCTGGAGTGCTTCAGGACATCCGGAGAGGCCTGTTCCGAAGGGGCCGGGCTATTCCGCTCATCTTGAGTTGGTGGCCTGGGGCCCGGTGGGGATCGAGGACTGCCCGACATGGGCCTAGCCTCTGTCCCAGATTTCCCTCGGTGCTGCTGCAAAGAGGGAGTCTTCTTGGCGTGCCCCGTGGATGGAGAGTGGTGCCAACTGGTCGATGGTACCAGAGGGTCACCACATACTGACGCTGCGGTGCCGGGTACCGGTTCAGAGCGGCGTGCTAAGGTCAAAATCAGCGCCGACTCCATCAGGATGGCCCGTAGCCTAATGTCCCTTTCTCTTTTTGTCCAAGGCTTAAACGACTTGCAAATCTTGCACCTTTTGCTGATATGGGTTTCTCCCAAGCAGTGCAAACAGTCTGCATGCGGGGCGCTTCTTGGCATAGAACACCTACAAGAGCCGCACGACTTAAACCCCGGGGTGCGGGGCATGCCCCGGCCCGGGCTCACTGACTAACTAAACTAACTAAACAGCTAACTAACTACGGGTACTAACGCTGAATGAATGAACAGTTCTGGGGACAAGCTACAGCAAAGCTGGAGCAGAGCAGTTCCGACGCACCTTCACTGGCAGCAAGAAGGAACTGAGGGTGGGGGGAATGCGCAGTTCCCCTTATACCGCGCCAGGCAGGCGCCACTCCAGGGGTCGCGGGGGGTGCTCCCCGCTACGGGTACTGCTAGGGGGAAAACTTCCAGCACCGGTGCACGTAGCGAGCATGCACACCTACTGTGAAATACACATGAGCAATCACTCAAAGAAGAACCCAAAGCCACTGCTGAGACTCAGCTTTTTAATGGAGTCACCACACAACACTCAGAGCTCCATGTTGTGCACTCCAGAATTTGCAGCTCTTCCAGAGATCTGAGTATTTAAGCTCTGTGTATGGAATCCTTTCAGGAGTTGGAGAGTTAGCCTGGCCAGAGAGCATCCTGGCAGAGGCCAGCAGCTGATCAGAATATCTGAGCTTCCAGAGGTTCAGCCCCTCATGTTCAAAGCCATCAGCTGGAATTTTTCTGGATCTTGGCACCTTATAAGAATCTGCATCAGCAGATCTTGGTGATAGGTAACTGCTGGGAAGCGCACCAGGACATCTCTCTGAGGCAGGATAAACACGCCTGTGAGAGGCAACGGGCTGGAACTAGATCCACAGACTCACCTTGTGTACAGGACACCAAACAGTCATTAGATGAGAAGACCATAAGAACATAAGAAAGGCCGTACCGGGTCAGACCAAAGGTCCATCTAGCCCAGTATCTGTCTACCGACAGTGGCCAATGCCAGGTGCCCCTGAGGGAGTGAACCTAACAGGCAATGATCAAGTGATCTCTCTCCTGCCATCCATCTCCATTCTCTGACGAACAGAGGCTAGGGACACCATTCTTACCCATCCTGGCTAATAGCCATTTATGGACTTAGCCACCATGAATTTATCCAGTCCCCTTTTAAACATTGTTATAGTCCTAGCCTTCACAACCTCCTCAGGTAAGGAGTTCCACAAGTTGACTGTGCGCTGCGTGAAGAAGAACTTCCTTTTATTTGTTTTAAACCTGCTGCCTATTAATTTCATTTGGTTACATACCTGTAAGTGGAGGTTCTTTGAGATGCATGGTCCCTATCTGTATTCCACTGAGGGTTTACACATGTGCAGCATTCATCCAGAGCTGTAGAATTTGAAAGTAGTAGTGTCCATTGTTCTGCCCTTTCTTTACCTCATGGTTTAATCTGAGGTGATAACAGACAGGTCAGATGAACAGTCTCCAGTTCCTTCACCGCCGCAAATCCAACAGATCTACAGCAGAGGGGGAAGGAGGGCAGCAAGTGGAAAACAGATAGGGACAACACATCTCAAAGAACTTCCACTTACAGGTAAGTAACCTCCTCTTCTTCTTCGAGTGATGGTACCTATTGTATTCCACTAAGAGTGATTAACCAGCAGTACCTAATGCAGAAGAGGGGAGTGGAGGGCGGCTGTGCTGAATGAGGCATCCGTTGCAGAGCTCTGAATCAAGCTGTAATGTGTAGCAAAGGTATGTGACCACCTTATATATGTCTCTAAGCTGCATATTGTGGAGGGTGGCCCTGGTGGATGCCTGGGCTCTCATGGAATGGGCCCTCACACTGAGGTTTGGAGACAGTCCTAACAACTGATAGCATAGTGTAACGCAGTGGTTCTTAACCATGGGTACGTGTACCCCTTGAGGTACGCAGAGATCTTCCAGAGGGTACATCAACTAATCTAGATATTTGCCCAGTTTTATAACAGGCTACATAAAAAGCACTAGAGAAGTCAGTACAAACTAAAATTTCATACAGACGACTTGTTTATACTGCTCTAGATACTATACACTGAAAAGGAAGTACAATATTTATATTCCAACTGATTTATAATTATGTGGTAAAAATGAGAAAGTGAGCAGCTTTTCCAGTAATAATGTGCTGTAATACTTTTGCATTTTTATGTCTGATTTTGTAATAAGAACATAAGAATGGCCATACTGGGTCAGACCAAAGGTCCATCTAACCCAGTATCCTGTCTTCCGACAGCAGCCAATGCCAGGTGCCCCAGAGGGAAATGAACAGAACAGGTAATCATCAAGTGATCCATCCACTGCCGCCCACTCCCAGCCTCTGGCAAATAGAGGCTACGGACACCATCCCTGCCCATCTTGGCTAATAGCCATTGATGGACCTACCATCCATGAATTTATCTAGTTCTTTTTTGGACCCTGTTATAGTCTTGACCTTCACAACATCCTCTGGCAAGAGTTCCACAGGTTGACTGTGCATTGTGCGAAGAAATACTTCCTTTTGTTTGTTTTAAACCTGTTGCCTATTAATTTCATTTGGTGACCCCAAGCAAGTAGTTTTTAAGTGAGGTGTAACGTGGGGGTACACAAAACAAATCAGATTCCTGAAATGGGTACAGTAGTCTGGAAAGGTTGAGAGCCACTGGTGTAATGCACCTGGAAATCCATTTGGAGATTCTGTGTGTGGAAATTGCTTGCCCCTTCAGTCTCTCCGCTACTGCGATAAACAATCTAGCAGACATTCTGATTGATCTTGTCCTCTGCAGGCCTGGCAGATGTCAAGGGAGTGAAGTTGATGTTCCTCTTCCAAGATCTGAGGCTTTGGAAAGAAAACAGGTAAGTGGACATGAAACTGAGAGATGAACTTTGGTAGAAACTTAGGATGTAGGTGCAGGGAGACTTTGTCTTTATGAAAAGTGGTGAAAAGGGGGTCTGCCATCATGGCCCCAACTTCCCCTGCCCTTCTTGCCAAAGCGATAGCCACAAGGAAGGTGACTTTCATGGAAAGAAGGGACATAGAGCATGAAGCCAGTGACTCAAAGGGTTGTTTCATCAGTGCCAATAAAACGAGGTTGAAGTCCCAGTGTGGAGCAATAGGTTGTACAGGTGGAAAAGTTCTGAGGAGGCCTTTCCAAAACATAGTAATCAACGGATGTGTAAATATGCAGTGTCCTTCCACAGGAGGGTGGAAGGCACTGGTTGCCACTAGTGGACCTTGAAATAGATTGGGGTTAGCTCCAACATCTTTAAGATAGGAAATAATCCAAAAGAAGGGGAATCTCCACTTCCTCTGGGGAAAGCCCTTTCTGTTGGGCCCAGAAGGTGAATCATTTCCACTTGGCCCGGTAGGGATGCCTAGTGGACTCTTTCTTGCACTTCTGATAAGCATTCTCATTCTAGAGAAGATGCTCATCCAAATACCACACTCTGAGGTGGGGTGAAGCATCTGTGTCTGATCCTGCCATTGTGTTGCGTTAACCACTCAGGGAAAGTGGGACTGGGAAGAGGGGGACACACTGACATGTGGAGAAGGTTAAGAAACCAGAAATGTTTTGGCCAGAATGGGACAATCAGGAGGACCTCTTTTACTCTTGTGGAGTACTCGTGGCAGGAGTGGTAGAGGAGGGTAGGTGTAGTTGATCTGCTCCAACCACCGGAGTACGAGAGAATCGCCCAGAGAATGGGGACCAATGCACCCCCAGAGCAGTATGTGCTGCATTTGTGGTTGGCTTAGGAGGTGATGAGGTCTCTGGTTGCAGTCCCACATTGGTTGAAGATGTCGTTTAATACAGTGTTGTGGAGTTTCCACTCATGATTGGCCACAAATCTTCTGCTGAGAGAGAGTCCACAATCACATTCTGAGTCCCCAGAAGACAGGCTGCCAAAAGCAGGATCTTGTGGGCAATGCACTAATCCTACAGACTGACTACCTCCACACACAGAGCAGTTGATTTTGTGTCCCCTTGTTTGTTGATGTAACAAACGGTGGAAGTGTTGTCTGACATGATGAGAACATGATGGGAGTGGGTGAATGGGAGAAAAGTTTGACATGCTCTCTATACTTCCCAGAGTTCCAGGATGTTGATATACATCCAGTATTCCTCAGGGGCTCATGTGCCTTGCATCATGTGGTCTCCCATGTGTGTTCCCCATACTAAGAGGGATGTGTGTGTGATGATCATCCTGTCCTGGGAGGAAGGGAATCCTCACACAGATATGTGACAGGCCATCCAGCACAGGAGGGAAGAGAGCACCTCGAGGGGGGACTGTCAGCATAAGGTCCCTGGTGTGCTGCATGGGCAAGTAAACTCTCTGAAGACATATCTGGAGGCAACAGAGGTGGAGGCAAGCGAAGGTGGTTGCATACATGCAGGCTGCCATGTGGCCAAGGAGGGATAGGCAACTTCTGAGTGGGACAGATGGACTGTTGACTACTTGGGTCATGAGTTCTTGCAGAGTCTGGAATCTGTCCTTTTGTAGGTAAGCTCATGCTGAAACTGAATTGATGGAGGCCTCTCTGAAGACTCAGGACTGTGCAGGAACCAAAGTTGATTTTTCGACAAACTCTGACTTCTAGGAAGGAAAGGAGTCTGAGCAACATGGAGGTCGAGATCCAAATTTCATCTCTGGATTGCACCACTAGGAGCCAGTCATCAAGACAGGGGAATACAAGGACCCCATAACGCAAAAGTCCCGCTATACAAAACGGCAGGCTCCCCTTCACTGCCCTGACTGTGCCACTCCTCCAGTGGCTAGTAGGGGACCAAATTATCACTAGCAATGGTGGCCTGCTCACTCCCTGACCATATTGCTCTTCCCCTGAACTCCTTCCTACATCTTCCTACTTCTCATCTCTACTTCTGGCTCCTCCCCCTCATGTTTACCAGCCCAAACTCTCTCCTCCCAGACAGTAACTGCAGGCTACCTGGCACCGTAGACCCAAACACAGCTCCCTTCTCTCAGGGAGTAACTGCAGACTATTTCTCTTGCAGCCCTTTTCTGCTGCCAACTTCCTGGTTTTATACCAGCCCTCCTGTTCCTCCCCAGCTGGAGTCCATCTTCAGTCAATTCTTCCAATCCTTGGCTCTTCACCAGGTGCAGCCTATTAGGCTAATTATTCTACTTTATCAGTCCTGCCTTGTGAGGGGTAAACACCCCATTACAGGGTACCAGGTGGTGGTATTATTCAGTCTAGTAAAGGAAGCTACTGAAATCTGAGTGTGTTTCATTTCTTAGTATTTGCTATGAAAAACAACCAGTCTTCAGAACTACATACCTTTCAGCTTTTCAGCAACAATGCTGCACTCATGGTCAGAGTAGTGGACAACAGGGGGTGGAGAAGGAGGACAGAATCTCTCCTCCTCCATTCTTCTGCGATGGCGCTCCTCTCGTGCCAGCATCCGCTGTTTACACTCCCACTCATACAGATCATCCCGAGCTTGAGCAAAGTCCACATGGAGGCGTCCAGTATCCTTTTTGTCAGTGCTGGAGCCTAGCCTGATGCGATAACCTAATCGTCACAACAAAAAATTCAAAGACAGCTTGTACAATAACTAACCCATATGGTGTTTGTGCCTCTAGCTCATACAGATCTACAGAGACTGCCTGTTGGTTCCACAAAGCTACCCAATCAACCAGTAACAGTGATTATAGTGTAGGGTACAATGCACATGGATCCTCTCCTGCCAGAGAGAAACAGAGACAGCAGCTAGGGCAGAGGTGGGAAAACTATGGCCCGTGGGCCACATCCTGCCTGCAGGACCCTCCTGCCCAGCCCTTGAGCTCCTGGCCCGGGAGGCTACCCCCGGCCCCTCCTGTGCTGTTCCCCCACAGCCTCAGCTCACTCCACTACCGGCACAATGTTCTGGGCAGCGGGGCTGCAAGCTTCTGGGGCAGCACAGCTGCAGAGCCTGGCCTGACCCAGTGCTCTGTGCTGCGTGGTGGTGTGGCTGGCTCCAGCCGGGCGGCGCGGCTGTAGCGCCGCCAGCCACCAGTGCTCCAGCAGAGCGGTAAGGGGGCAGGGAGTGGGGCGGGGTTGGATAGAAGGCAGGGGACTTTGGGTGGGTGGGCAGGGGGCAGGGGTGTGGACAGGGGTTGGGACGGTCAGAGGACCGGAAACAGCGGGGTTGAATGGGGGCAGGGGTTCTGGGGGGGCAGACAGGAATGAGAGGAGGGGTTGGATGGGAAGGTGGGGGGCAGTCCCAATTACCTTTGACCTCAATGTCCTTGACTATTTTCTCCTTCAAAATTTTTTCCAAGACCTTGCATACTACAGATGTCAAACTAACAGACCTGTAGTTCCCAGATCACATTTTTTCCCTTTCTTAAAAAATAGGAATTATGTTAGCGATTCTCCAGTCATACGGTACAACCTCTGAGTTTACAGATTCATTAAAAATTCATGCTAATGGGCTTGCAATTTCATGTACCAGTTCCTTTAATATTCTTGGATGAAGATTATCTGGGCCCCCCAGTTTAGTCCCACTAAGCTGTTTGAGGTTGGCTTCCACCTCGGATGTGGTAATATCTACCTCCATATCCTCATTCCGATTTGTCATCCTACCATTATCCCTAAGCTCCTCATTAGCCTCATTAAAGACTGAGGCAAAGTATTTGTTTAGATATTGGGCCATGCCTAGATTACCCTTAAACTCCACTCCATCCTCAGTGTTTAGCGGTCCCACTTCTTCTTTCTTTGTTTTCTTCTTATTTATATGGCTATAAAACCTTTTACTATTGGTTTTAATTCCCTTTGCAAGGGAAAACTCTACATGGTTTTTGGCCTTTCTCACTTTATCGCTACATGTTCTGACCTCAATAAGGTAGCTTTCCTTGCTGATCACTCCCATCTTCCATTTCTTGTAGGCTTTCTACTTTTTCTTAATCACCTCTCTGAGATGCTTGCTCATCCAGCTTGGTCTACAACTCCTGCCTATGAATTTTTTCCCCTTTCTTGGGATGAAGGCTTCTGATCGTTTCTGCAACTTTGACTTGAAGTAATTCCAGGCCTCCTCCACCTTTAGATCCACAAGTTCTTCAGTCCAATCCACTTCCCTAACTAATTTCCTTAATTCTTTAAAGTTAGCCTTTTTGAAATCAAAAACCCTAGTCACAGATCTATTTTTGTTTATCCTTCCATTTAGTTTGAACTGAATTAGCTCATGATCACTCGAACCAAGGTTGTCCCCTACAATCATTTCTTCTATGAGGCCCTCACTACTCACCAAAATAAAATCTAAAATGGCATCGCCTCTTGTTGGTTCAGCAACTACTTGGTGAAGGAATCCATCAGCTATCGCATCCATGAAAAACTGAGCTCTATTATTATTACTAACACTTGTCCTCCAGTCTATATCTGGGAAGTTAAAGTCTCCCATGATCACGCAATTCCCATTAGTATTTACTTCATTAAAAACATTAAAGAGGTCTCTATCCATATCCAAATCAGATCCCGGCGGTCTGTAGCACACCCCAAGCACTATCCCAAAGGGAGACTCTAGGTAGCTTTCTTCCCCAATGTGATTTTTGCCCAGACAGACTCTGTCTTATCTATCCCATCACTTCTTATTTCTTTAGTCTACCTCATCATTGATATACAATGCTACTCCACCACCTTTGCTTTTATGTATGTCTTAGAAAACACATACCCTTCAATATCTGTACTCCAGTCATGACTACTATTCCACCATGTTTCTGTTATCCCTATAATATCTGATTTCACTTCCTGCACCAGTAGCTCTAGTTCCTACATTTTGTTACCTAGGCTCCTTGTATTAGCGTATGAGCATCTTAATTTTTGCTGTGTGGCTTTTTTCCCCGATTAGGCATTGACATTCTACTGCCAGTACCTCCTATTAGACTGGTATCTACACTACCCTTCCTCTTTATGTCCATTCTCCTACTCATGGCTGTATCCTTTCTTACTTTGTTTTCTTCCCTCTCAATGTCAAAATCCAGCGTGGAGATTACCTGTACATCTCCCAACCATCTCCCCCAAATTCCTAGTTTAAAGCCCTCTTAATCAGTTGTGCCAGCCTCCACCCTAGAAGTGTTTTTCCTGCCCTATTCAGATGAAGTCCATCCCAAGAGAACAGTCCTCTGTCCATGAATGCCTCAAAGGAAAATCCAAAACTATTTTAGGAAGGAATTTTGATTAGGGACAAGGAGCCACCTTATTTTTTTCTGGAATATGGCAAAATGAAGGTCAGGCAGGAGAGCTCACAAGTGTTTCATGTGCAGCTGTGCCTCACACAAGTAACGGACAGCAAACAAACTGCCGAATAGGCATAGTTTGGGAGCGTTGTGTGACGCAGAGCTCTTGCTGGAGACACGCTCCAAGGCATTTCAAGCATCCTGCACAGCAGTCTGTGAGGGGAATTTTAAGCCTTGCAGAGCCAGCATTACTTGAAAAACAACAACTTGGTGTTAGTCTCAACTGAAAAGAGGCTGGTGCCCTAGAAGTGGTGAGGCCTTAGGGCCCTGCACAAAGCCCCCAGCACCACCACTTATCCTCAGAGGAAAGCTTTCTACACATCTACTCTACCTATAACTATGTGCACCCACTCTCATGCAGTGAGTTGAGAAACAACCAAGCAGCTAGTGTTAAACATTACCCAATAAAACAAGGGAAAAGCAGAAAACAAATAACAGTCTGATGGAGGTCAGCTCCTGCAGCCTACAAGCACTGGAATGTAGCTGAGTTATTTTCTGGCTGGTTCCCCCTTTTATGCCCATGCACAATCAGTTCAGTGCACACACTCATCACTGCTAGGAGTCACTGCTTTGGAGATGGCTCTGAGTCTGGTGCATCAGACTGTGTGAATCCTAGTGATGCAGGTCTGCAGATGCAATACATTCAAAGGGTACTTGGTAATTCCTAATGATAAAGCCTGGGAATGGTAAGGAGAGAAACCTCTTCAGATGGAGTCCAGCAGGTAAAGGAGAACTCTTCAGTGACTCTTGACATCAGGAAAGCTAGCTTCATGACTAAAAGAGATGTGTGGATCACACAAAAAAACAAAGGGGGCAGGGAAGATGTCTCCAGACCAGTGGTTCTCAACCTATTTACCTGTGGGCCACATATGCAGTTCTCTGTGTGTTACATGGGTCGCATCCACACAATATATATACTACCAGTATGGCCCTGAGGATGTCACAGGGCTGCAGTGTGTGCTGATTGGGGCACAGGTTGAGAAGAGAAAGTTACTCACCTTGCAGTAACTGAGGTTCTTCGAGATGTGTGTCCCTGTGGGTGCTCCACTCTAGGTGACGGTGCGTCCCGGCACTGTTGATCGGAGATTTTCGGTAGCAGTGCCTGGTTGGGGCGCACGCACTCAGATGGTATCTCCCGTCTAGTTGGAATCTTCCTGAGTGCATGCACCCCACACCATCCTCAGTTCCTTCTCTACCGTGGAGAATCATACCAGTACTCCAAAGTAGAGGGGAGGAGGGCGGGGAGTGGAGCACACACAGGGACACACATCTCGAAGAACCTCAGTTACTGCAAGGTGAGTAACTTTCTCTTCTTCTTCGAGTGCTGTCCCTGTGGGTGCTCCACTCTAGGTGAATGTATAGCAGTACCCACTATGGTTGGTGGGACTTTGGAGATGCGGCAGTGAGTACTATAGATAGTACTGTATGGCCTACTATTGTGTCTGCCGTGGTGTCTTGCGTGAGAGCATAGTGTTTTGCAAACGTGTGTTCAGATGACCATGTAGCCGCTTTGCAGATGTCAGGAATGGGAATGTTGTGTAGGAAGGCAATGGATGTCGACATGGCTCGAGTGGAATGAGTTCTAATGCCTTCGGGCGGTTGAAGATTTTTCGCACGGTAACAGGATCTGATGCAGTCAGAGATCCACTTGGATAGACGTTGTTTAGAGATAGCCGTACCTTTCGATCTTTCAGCAATGGAAACAAAGAGTCGTGGAGACTTGCAAAATGGTTTAGTCCTGTCTAAATAAAAGGCAATTGCTCGCCTGACGTCGAGAGTATGCAGGGTTGCCTCTTGCGGAGTTTTGTGAGGTTTGGGATAGAAAGTAGGTAAATATATAGGTTGGGTGAGGTGGAAGGTCGATACCACCTTAGGAAGAAATTTAGGATGTGGTCTCAAAATGACTTTGTCTTTGGAGAAGATTGTGTAGGGAGGGTGGGCCATCAGGGCACTCATTTCACCAACTCTCCTTGCCGATGTTATGGCAACTAAGATAGCCACCTTCATGGACATATGGAGATGAGAGGAAGTAGCCAGGGCTCAAATGGAGGTTTCATGAGAGCATGAAGAACGAGGTTAAGATTCCATGTAGCCACTGTTGGGTGAATTTCAGGGTAGAGATTTTGCAGGCCCGTGAGAAAGCGTTTAATGGTGGGGTGGGTAAAGAGTGAGTACCCATCTAATAGGTCATGGAAGGTGGTAAGCGCTGCCAGGTGCACTTTGATGGAGCTGAGCAAAAGTCCGTCCTGTTTTAGTTTCAGGAGGTAGTCTAGAATGTTAGGGAGGGTCACGTTATTGGGTGCTAAGTGATTATGTGAGCACCAGAGAGCGAAACGCTTCCACTTCTGCAGGTAGGTTTTACGAGTGGAGTCTTTCCTACTGTGCAGGAGGACATACTGGACTTGCTCGGAACAGGCTAGTTCATGGGTTTGGAACCATGAAGGAACCAGGCTGTGAGGTGGAGCTTTTGGAGCTGGGGGTGAAGAACTCGTCCGTTGCCCTGGTAAAGGAGGTCTGGCCTGTTGGGGAGAGCCCATGGGTGACAGGAGGACATGTGGAGAAGGTAGGGATACCACGTCTGTCTTGGCCAAGCCGGGGCAATAAGGATGACCTGGGCCTTGTCGTCCGCGATCTTCCGAAGAACCCTGTGTAATAGAGGGATTGGTGGGAAGGCGTGCAGGAGGTAGTTGTTCCATGGGATGAGGAATGCATCTCCTAGGGATGCAGTCCCGCCCTGGAGCAAAACAGGGGGCATTTTCGGTTTTGGGTCATGGCAAAGAGATCTATTGACGGGGTGCCCCAGCGGGAGAAGAGCTGTTGGAGTATTGCGGGGTGCAGTTCCCATTCGTGTTCTGTCGAGAAGTGCCTGCTGAGTGCATCGGCAGTAGTGTTGTGGCAGCCTGGTAGGTAGGAAGCGATGATTTGTATTCAATGTCGTATGCACGAATTCCATAGTCGAATGGCTTCCATGCAAAGGGAATGTGATCAGGCTCCCCCTTGTCTGTTTATGTAGTACATACATGCCATGTTGTCTGTTAAGAACCGCAGATATTTGTTCTTTATGAGGGGAAGAAAGTGAAGGCATGCGCTCCTCACTGCTCTGAGCTCTAAGAGATTTATGTGTAGATGCATCTCTGATGCAGACCACCAGCCTTGAGCCCTGTGTCCCCCTAGATGCGCTCCCCAACCGATCAGGGAAGCGTCCATGGTGAGCATGAGCATTGGGGACCGTTGCTGGAAGGAAACCCCTGTGCAGAGGTTTTCTGGACTTGTCCACCACTGTAGGGAAGCTATAACATTGGGAGGAGGAGTTAGCAGCATCCCTAAGGTGTGTCTGTTGGGTTTGAAACTGGAGTTGAGCCAGCCCTGGAGACATCTCATGTGTAGCCTGGCGTGTTGAACCACGAAGGTGGTGGCTGCCATGTGACCAAGAAGCTTTAGGCAGATTCTTGCTTGCGTCCTGGGACGAGTAGAGAGCGTGATAGCGAGGAATCTGTTGTATGGGAGCGAGGCCCTGCTCTGGGTTGAGTCAAGATGAGCTCCGATGAACTCGATCTGTTGCGTAGGTGTCAAGGTGGATTTTTGGATTTTTATTTGGAGGCCTAGGCTGTGAAAGAGGGAGACGGCGAAACACGTAGCTTGAAGTGTCTCGCCATAGGAGTCGCCCTTGATGAGGCAATCGTCCAGGTAGGGGAACAGTGTGACCCTGTGTTTGCGGAGGTGAGCCACAACCACGGCTAGAGTCTTGGAAAAGACTCTTGGAGCTGTGGAGAGTCCAAAAGGAAGAACTCTGTATTGAAAATGGTTGTGACTGATTGTGAATCGTAGGACGCGTCTGTGAGCTGGATGAATTGATATATAAAACTAAGCATCCTGTAGGTCGAGGGCTGTGAACCAGTCCCCTTGATCCAATGCAGGTATTATTGTGCCCAGTGTGACCATCTTGAATCTTTGTATCCTCACAAATTTTTTCAGTCGGCATAGGTCTAGTTTAGGCCTCCATCCTCCAGTCTTTTTCTGCGTTAGAAAGTAATGGGAGTAGAAACCTGTCCCTTGGTGTTGCGTCAGCACAGGTTTCACTGCGCCTAGTTGCAGAAGATGTGCCACTTCTGTGCAAAGTAATTGCTCGTGAGAAGGGTCCCTGAAGAGGGACAGGGAAGGGTAGGAGGGTAGGATATAAAAGGGATGGAGTAACCGGCCTGAACTATTTCGGGGACCCAGCGGTCCTGTGTAATCCGCTGCCAGGCATGTTGGAAATTCTGGAGGCGGTGGCCAAATGGGCAATTAAGTGGTGGAATCAAGGGGTGGTCGTGCAGGCCCCCGACCAACGTTTCAAAACTGTTGTTTATTGCCCGATGGACGGAAAGTGGTGGCTTGGTTTTGATTTTGTCTGCGCTTGGGGGGTCTAGTATGATTCCTAGTTGTGTCATATGGTCTGGGTTGAGGACGATAGTACTGATGTGTGCGTGGTCTTTGGTGAGGTTGGTATCGTCATCTCCTGGGAAGAGATGGGTGAATGCCCAGGGTGCGCAGTGTCGCTCTAGAATCTTTCATGGTGTGGAGGAGTTCATCAGTTTTTTTGGAGAAGAGTTTGTCCTTATCAAGGGGGAGATCCTCCACTTTGGTCTGGAGTTCTTTAGGAATGCCGGACGCGGAGAGCCATGAGGATCTGCACATAACCACAGCAGTTGCAGTGGTACGGGCTGCTGTGTCCGCTGTGTCTAAAGATGCCTGTAGGGCCATTCTGGAAATCAGTTGTCCCTCAGTCAGGATTGATTTGAAGTCTGCTCTTCTATCCTCTGGAATGTAGGAGGCAAATTCGAAAAGTTTATTGTAATTATCAAAATCATAACTGGCGAGGAGAGCAGAATAGTTTGCAATTCTGAATTGTAGTGTAGAGGATGTATAAACCTTGCGGCCCAGGACATCAAGGCGCCTAAGGTCCTTGTCTTGCGGGGTGGGTCGATATTGTGACTGTTTCGTCCTCTGTGCAACTGCATCCATGACAAGAGAGTTCAGTGGTGGATGAGAAAATAGGAAGTCTGCGTCCTTTGCAGGAACATAGTATTTACGTTCAGCCTTCTTGCAAGTTGGTACTAAAGAAGCTGGGGTTTGCCAGAGAGTGTCAGCTGGCTCCATGACTGCTTCGTTTATAGGGAGCACGATTTTTGAGGGCGCAGACGGTTGAAGGATTCTGAGGAGTTTGTGTTGCATCTCCTGAACCTCTTCTAAGGGGATATCTTGACTGAGTGCCACTCTCCTAAAAAGTTCTTGAAATTGTTTGCAGTCGTCCATGGCCTGTGGAGGTGAAGGGAGGAGGGCTTCATCCGAGGCTAGTGGAGAGTTAGGGGTCGGTGAGTCAGGATATGGTGCGTAGCTCCCAATCTCAGGAGGGGGCTCAGGCACCCTAGAAGTGGATGGAGCAGGAGACTGAGGCACAGGAGGAGGATGACTGGTAGGAGGATGTTGCCACGGGTACCACTGAGGCCAAGGCATAGGGTAGGAGAACCCAGGTGCCACCCACGGGGGGGCAAAGTAGGGAAACTGAGGTTGTTGACCTTCAGCCATGACCTGAGGTGGTAGAGGCACCTGTGGAGGAGAAGCAGGAGGGGAGAACTCTGCTTGCTGCTGTAAATCAAGTTCACCGTCAGTGAAAGCCAGTTCAGGTGGAGAGAGCGGCGGTTCAAGAAATGAGTCCTGTGTATCTAGGAGCGGAGAGTGAGGCTTGGGTGGCACTGAAAGGTCACTTTGAGTGAGAAACTGTTGCTCCTGCTCCCTGGGCTGGGCTGAACCTTCTCTCTGCTCTAGCTCATTAGTAGGAGAAAGTGAGAATGAGAGTATTGCTGCATTCTGCTTAAAGGTGCCCTGCAGGGGGGTCTGCTGCTGGTGCACGGGTAGAAGACTGGCTCGGTGCCGACATTCTTCTTGGTGCCGAGGCTGAGTGCGCTGTCAGAACCGCAGCTGTTTTCGCTGATAAGGCAGAGAGCGCTGTCGGGACCACGGCCGTTTTCGGCGCCAAGACTGAGCGCGCTGTCGGCACCACGGCCATTTTCGCTGTTGCGGCTGAGCGCGCTGTCGGCACCGCGGCTGTTGTCGGTGCCAAGGAGGAGCGCGGTGCCGGTGCTGTGGCCGTTTGCGGTGCCGAGAAAGAGCGAGGTGTCCGTGCCGCGGCCGTTTGCGGCGCTGAGGGGACCGGATCCACAAGGACCTTCCTGGTGCGGGAGGTCGGGTCCCTGCCTCTGTGCTCTGTCAGAGCCGTGGCTGAGGCGTTAGAACAGGCTGAGGCACCTGCCTTTGGTGCTGTCAGCACAGAGGGTAGGGATCTCGCGGGAGACCCCCTACCCTTGTTAGAGTCTCTTCTGTGAGACTGTTGTGCTTCTTGCCTCCGCTCCAGGGAGGGTGAAGCAACGCACCAGCACAAGCAACGCTCCCCACCGGTTCCGATCTGGCTGGGGAGCGTGTGGGAGCGGGTTTAACCTTTCCCGTCTCCGACAGCGGCTGCAGGGATTTTTCCATCATGATGATTTTGAGCCGCAGATCCCTGTCACGAAGAGCTCTTGACTTGAGACTTGCGCAATGGAGACATTTCGCGGGGATGTGGGTGTCCCCAAGGCACTTCACACAGTGTGAGTGCCCATCTGACAGTGGCATGGAGTCCTGACAGGAGATGCATCTTTTGAATCCTGAAGCTCCTGGCATTATGAATTAGAGATGGCCGAGGAGAGTGTCTCAACAGGAGACAAGCCTGAGGGGTTTTTTTTTGTTTTGGTTTGGTTTTTTTTTAAACTAAGTAACTAACTATACTAAAGGAAGGGAAACAACTGGGAAGTAATTAATAATTATTTCTATGTTCTTTGTTACTGTTTCCTATAGAGACCAGGGAAGAAAAGGCAGCACTGCCCCGAGTCCCATCTTCAGCCAAGGACGGTTGAGAAGGAACTGAGGAGGATGTGGGGCGCACGCACTCAGGAAGATTCCAACTAGACGGGAGATACCATCTGAGTGCATGCGCCCCAACCAGGCACTGCTACCAAAAATCTCCGATCAACAGCGCCGGGACGCACAGTCACCTAGAGTGGACAACCCACAGGGACAGCACTCGAAGAAGAACCACTGCTCCAGAGGAGGAGGAATGCTCTGTGCTGTTGGAGCTCTGTGTATTATTGGAAAGATGATGAAACCTAAGGGCCCCGTCTAAAGGCTCCAATACCTGAAATGTTGAAGTGTTACTGTTTAAATGTTCAAATTTAGTTGGTGTTGGTCCTGCTTTGAGCAGCGGATTGGACTAGCTGACCTCCTGAGGTCTCTTCCAACCCTAATATTCTATGATTCTAAATGGCCCTTATTTATCTTTTGGGGAGTCTGCTGGAACAGACCCAGTGGGACATTAATGCACAGGACTGCAGGAGGAATTTTCTGCCTATACCTCACTTCATCCTGATACTTTGAAGAGTTTTGTGGGGAACAAGACACCAGCAGGCACTTTCAGATATTTAAACCAGCATGAGGATGTCAAACCCCACAGCAGTGAAAGAAGTAACCACAGGGAACAAGAGGAAACGCCTCTTCAGATAGCAATAACAAACAGAGCATGTCACATATAACTACACAGAAACAGCTATTTCTCTGTCCCAGTTTCCAAAACCATCATTCGAAGCAAAGGCATGCCTACCAGAGAGATAGAGCGCCTTGTCCACCATGAATTCCTCAGCAAAGCGGATGTGGCAGAAGTTCTTTTTACTCTTCCGAATAGCTATGATCTCTCCACACTGCTCAAAAACCTCCACAATTATCTGCTCAGTCCCGTTTTCTGGTAGTCCACCTACAAACACCGTCTTGCACCCTGGGGGCCTCTCTCTTGTTGCAGGAGGAGGAAGATCTGCACATAGCAAGGGGTAAAATACTGTAGGTTAGACGGTTGCTCTCCAAGTGCTCCACATATCCACCTATCAGTCCTCAGAGCCAACCATCACTTTCTTTGAACATGTGCTTAATCCCAGTATATCTCACTTTGCCGAGTACTGGCATCTATGGTATTCACCAGGGCCTATCAAGCAGAACTTGTTCACTTGCTGATATATCCTGGACTTTTAGAGCCATGAATGGATTCCCCAGTGTTAATAAGCATTTCCCTAGTCAATGTGAGGCACGTCACTCTGGAGAGCGCTGGACTTCAGGGGTACTGATAACACAAAACCAACTGCAATGAACACCGCCAAAGGCTGCGCCTCAGCCCTGGACAGTAGGGCAGATGCACAGTAGTCCCTACAGCAATGTTAGTAAAGAAAGAAGATACTCATTACATGCTTTTTACTTTGCTTTTCTTTAATTTATTATTTCAAAATCTTGACACTAGAACAACAAACCAGAAAAGATGACATATCCCTTACATGTGAATACAAAGAATCCCGCTGAAGCGAGAAGACTAAAAGAACATCTTGAAATAGATACAAAACCTGAAATCACTGAGACATCAAATCCATTTTCCACAACAGAATCAATATCCATTGCACTCTCTGGTCACAGGAGAAATCCAGCCAAACTACAAAAACCAGACTGACAGGCAACGGAAGGCACCAGTGTCTGACCCTGTTCCTTCTGACCTGGGCAGCTGGGGAGTCCCCGGTCTGGGAGGTCTGGGAGGCTGTGCTGGCTCAGTATCTCACATACACAGTAGAGGAACACCCACAGGAACGAGCAGATCAGAAGCACAGTCATGCTCCAGAGATCCCCAGCCATGCTGGCTTCATCTCCCCACCAACATCTCAGCGCCTTCTTCCATGCAGCACATTATGTGGGGAACATCCTGCTCCAGTCAATTCATACAGCCACTACCCCAGTGTTTCTCAAACTGGGGTCGCCGCTTGTATAGGGAAAGCCCCTGGCGGGCCAGGCCAGTTTGTTTACCTGCCTCATCCGCAGGTCCGGCCCATCGCGGCTTCCACTGGCCACGGTTTGTCGCTGCAGGCCAATGGGGGCTGCTGGAAGCGGCAGCCAGTAAGTCCCTTGGCCCGCGCTGCTTCCAGCAGCCCCCATTAGCCTGGAGCAGCGAACCGCGGCCAGTGGGAGCCACAATCAGCCGGACCTACGGACAAGGCAGGTAAACAAACCGGCCCGGCCCGCCAGGGGCTTTCCCTGCACAAGCGGCGACCCCAGTTTGACACTGCACTACCCTGTCCTTAATACCTGAGAGTGCCATGACATCCTTAGTAAACTGCCCAATGGAGCATACACAGGACTTTATAGCTTGCTATGGTCTTATGAAATGTGCATGCCTTTCTGACCCTTCTCTTCTGTAAGCATCACTTCTGCAGCCAATGTTTTTTTCAGTGCTGCACTTATATTTCATAGGAACTGCTGGATAGGGTCAGTCCTGAGGTCCATCTAGTCTAGTATCCTGTCTCTGACAGTGGCAGCACCAGCTGCTTCAGAGGAAGGTGCAAGAACCTCACAGTAGGCAGATGTGGGATAATCTCCCCGTGGATTGTTTTAAACATGAGATTTTATCTCCCTTCCAATTCTCTTTTTAACATTAACTATGATAGCTCTGGCTAGTTGTGTTATCCATATAAATGTCCAATTTCTCTTTGAAGCTTGCTAAATTTTTGGCCTCACCAACAACCTGCGGCAATGAGTTCCACAGTCTAATTTTGTATTATGTAGAAAAAATATTTCTTTATATTTGATTTCCATGCCTAACCCAGGATTATGAAAAGCTGCTAGCTGACACTCAGAAGCTGAGAATGACAGCTGCTCTCAGCATGTAAGCTTCTGCTTCTGGTGGTGTTTCTAGGCCAGGTGAGTCTAGAATAAGAAGGCAAATGTTCCTCAGCAAAAGGTAACGATACTAACCCAGGTGACTGAGGAGTGATGCCTCCTGCTCTGGGGCACATGTAGGCCACTTACTGAACTGTGGGCAGAGATGCCTGATAGGGTGGGTTCTGAAGGAGGCTTGGAAGAGGTCCCCTGAGTAGTGAAGAAGACAGTTGACCTTGCAGTCATTGTAAAAGGGTGCTCAAGGGCAGAAGTGAGGAAAAGTTCCTTCCCATGAGAGAGCAGAACTGCAGGCTGGGTGCGGACACCTCACTCATGAGCCCGCTCTCTAGCCGGGAGGAGGCCTGACTGGCTGTTTCTCTGGCTGTAAACGTGTAATTGTTTCTCCTGATGCTGCCCTGGTGCCTAGCAGCTCCCCATATGTCCAGATCTTCAGCTCCACAGCAGAAAGGCAGACCACTGCTAGCTGTAAATCCTCTTCCCCATCCTGATTATGATTCAGATGCCAAATGCCTTGCACTGGGAACAGGGTGATGCAGATATTCAGCCCTGTGACTAATATCCATGAAACTGAACGCCTGTGTCTGTGGGGGCTGAATGTGTGACAAGCTGTATTGTCTATTTTGCTCACACAGAAACATCTACACAATTGCACACTTGCCAGACCCCAGCTCTAAGTAGTTAGCCAAACCAGCCAGGACCCCAGAGACAACTGGTATCCTGCCCTTGCAGAGGAAGAGAAGGGGGAGAGGACATTGGAGGGAGGGATCTGAGCCCATGCCTCACCCTGACAGCCCTCTACTGGAGCCACAATCCATGTTCCTCATGAACCTGATCAAAGCGGAGAGCCGGGGGAATGGAGACCAAGACCTCCCAGCACAGGGGGTACTAGCTCTGCCCACAGCATTCACATGCACCTCTAACTGGAAGAATAGTATCCCCCTAGAGCAGTGGTCCCCAACGCGGTGCCTGCGGGTGCCATGGCGCCCGCCGGGGCATTTATGGGCACCCGCCTAGTGCCCAGCAGGAGAGAGAAGCCACGGTCCCACGCCTGACGAGGACAGAGAACTCAGGCTGCGGGCGCGGTGTTCTCTGTTCCCGGCAGGTACAGGGCCCGCCTAGTGCCCAGCAGGGTAGAGAAGCCGCGGACCCGCTCCTGCCAGGGATAGAGAACTCCGGGGCTGCAAGCTGTGGGCGCCGGTGTTCTCGGTCCCAGGCAGGTGTGGGGCCCGCCTAGTGCCTAGCAGGGGAAAGAAGCCAGGGCCCCACGCCTGCTGGGGACAGAGAACTCCAAGGCTGCAGGCACCGGTGTTCTCTGTCCTCGCGGCTTCTCTCTTCTCTCTGGATTCATATATTATGTAATATTACATATGATGTTTTTTGTATTAATGTACAAATACAAAATAAGCCTTGAAAAATTGTTGGCGCCCACCTCACTCTTCTGAAAACATGAATGTGCTACTGGCCACAAAAAGGTTGGGGACCACTGTTCTAGAGCACATCAGGTGCTATCCATACAGGGCCCAGCACTCCTCCCAAGAGCCAGCACTGTCTACATGTGCTGAGGAGAGGCTGGTGTCCTGAAGACAATCAAAGCAAGCCAGGAAACTTGCACATCTCCCCTGCTGGCCATTCTGTAACTCACTGCTAATGCCCCTGCCTGATTGATTCCGTCCTGAGCCCTCCCCTCCGTGCAATCTGAAGAGCAGCACCCCACACCTGCTTTCAGGGACGGTCATGGGGTGTGTGTATCCCACGCTGGCCCAGCGACCAAAGGGTTAATACAGGCACTGCCAGCCACTGCTGATTGGAAGCCTGACAGCAGGTGGGAGGATAAAAGAGCTGGGAAGCAGAGGGGCAGGGTGGCTACCAGAGGAGTGAGCAGGCTGGAGAAAGGAACTCCTGCCAGCAAGCTAGTAAAGAGCTGCCCACAGACAACAGCCCAGGTGGCGATGAACTGCCTGACAGGCTGGAGAGCCTGCAGAGACCCAGGGGAAGGTAGGAAGAAGCTCAGGGCACTGTCAGAGTCGATGAACCCTGATCCTGCTTATCCAGCTCGAGGGCCCTGAGCTGGTACCCAGAGGCATGGGCGGACCTGGGCTCCCCTCCAGCCTGATAGATTTGGTTTTCAGACTCCTGGTCATCTGCTTCTCTGTGTATTAGTCTTCCTGTCTTGGGGTTTCCATTGGTTCCCATCTGTGATTCTTATTGATTTGTACAGACTGTTATATGCATTTATCTTGCATGTGCTATACCAAGCTTGGCTCCACCAGTCCATTCATACTCCCAGCCCACCCCTGCAGAGTTCTCTACAGAACTGAAACATGGATCAACCAGCACTCTCTCTTCAGCCTCCCACCAGCAACTGTCTAAGATAAAAGCTGCCTTTCTATACCATTACTCCAGAATCTTCCCATCTTTGTGACACAATTATGTGTGCAGAAAACCACACCATAGAGTTTAGACCCAGAACATTCAAAGGGCAGGAGTACACGTGGATTGCTACCAATTCCCAGGCTTATTACTGAAAAAGCTCTAATTCCTTCTGCTTGTCAAGAGCCTGTGAAATGATAAACATCCAGTGACAAGGTGTTAGGACCAATCTGTGCTATTGCCTTATAACTTGCTTTATAGTCAAGGGACCCTTTAAAATGCACATCCTCCGCAAACTGTGCTGGTGGGTTGTACAGGGAACAGGCTCTCACATGTTCTAAATGAATCACACTTTCTTGTGGTTTCTGGCTTCTTATTTAGAAAGAGGAATGAAAGACATTCATTCTTATGCTCCAACTTACAGAGGTGATGGGCCAGAACATTAGCAGAGTCTTACTTGGGTTGGGTGGGAAAAGGGTGCAGCTTTTGCAGTGAATAATCTCCTTCACTGCTGGCATATCTGGAGGATTAGGTGGTGGAACTATCCCCAAGCCAGGCATCATGGGGTTGATAGGTGGGATTCCCGTCATCATTCCAAGTGCAGGGTCAAAGTCTGAAATGGGAGAGAATAAGGAAGAGTGTTACTATTTATTATTCCTACTGCAATTGTGCTTAGGCACCACAAACAGGGCCCCATTCTGTTAGGTGGCACACAAACAAATGACGCAAAGACAGGCCCTGGAGCAGAGTGCTCACATTCTAGGATTTACACCATACATGACAGGTGAGTAAACAGAAAAACATAGGGAGGAAGGGAAGGACAAAAGAGAAGAATATGTGAGTAGATGTGGTACAGCACACAAGTAATTTGGGGCATTAGTTTAACTAAAGAGGGAGAGACTCACAACTAGAGCTATGAGAAATGTTGTCAAAGCCATTTTCTATCAGAAAATTGGAAATGTTTCGCTTTCTCATGCACACCTAGGAAAATTTTTCTATCCTACACACCCCAAACACACATTCTGCAGGTGCAACATGACCCACTACCTTCCCCCAGAAGCAAGAACAGAAGTTGTGCAGGGAAGATATTACAATTTCCAGCTCAGAATCAAGTGATTGTTACAACCCAGTGCTTCACTGTTTGCTGACAGGAATACAGCACAAAGGAAATTGACATGGATACTTAATGTGATGGATCCATATACTGCACCAAAGATAAATTCACTAGTGATTCTCCTCCACCCCCAATCTGTGCAATGATAACAGAGGGTGCTCTTGGCAGCACAGCATTAGACTGCACTCATGTCTTAGCTGCCTCAAATCTTTTCCATCCCAGATGAAAATGAGCTAGATGCCTACCTGCCCATTTAGGCAGTCTCTGCTGGAGAGAGGCAGGGCTGCAGGTGCATTGACACAGCTGTGTGGAGGGAGCCCAGGATGGAACAGCAAGAGAGCTGTGGGCCAAGACTGAGGTTCACTGACAGAATGGTGTGGACATTTTACATGAAGAATATAATTTTAAAATAAAGATTGCAAAGAAAACCTGAAAATGTGACCAAAGTGTAGGCAGTGCAGTGTGCTCTTCCTGAGTCTGATGCCAGCCTGGAACTGCAGAGGAAGAACTGCATCATTCAACTCAACAGGACTTTAAATCGAAACCCTAAACATGATAACTTAAATATCTTTGTTGTTAATTACTGCACTGCTGATGATTTTGGAAGAGAAACCTCCAGTCACACTTCTTGTCTCTCAGCTTCAAACTGTGCCTATGTCTCCCCAGGTATCAAAGCCCCAACTCTATCCCATGATAAGTATTGCTTTATCAATACAAAACTCCTTGGTGTGTGGGGACAGCGTAAAACAAACTGGATGCAATATCAAAAACAACACGGGGGCCCGAGTGCATTATTCGTGTTCACATTTAACTCATTACAACCTCACTTTTTTTTTTTAACAGTAACCACTAGAAGACTGCAAAGTCCTGGAATTAGGCTGTAGAATTTAGGTCCAGCTTGTGGTGGGGCCCATGAGGTCTTGGATGTAGGTGGATAAAACAAATGTAGCAAGTTAGAGGATATTTGTGTGTTCAATTTGTTCCATTCAGGGTGGTGGGCTTCACTTCAACCTGCCTAAATGTCAGCTAATTCTGCTCTTCTGAATGATGGGCTGCATGTGTTCTCCTCTGGCCACAAGGTGGCAGCATTTCATGTGCTGCGCCAAGGTTAGAGAATCAGTTCTTGTTTCTTTGCAGAAGATTGTCGGGCAACCCACAAAAGCCAGTCCCTAAGCTGGGAAGGTAGCCTGGATGCTGGCCACTTGTAGTTGTTCCTGGCACAACTGATGGCTGACTCTGGTAGATGAGTTTTACTTTCTTCTGCTTTATCCTGCCATGTTTTTCCCAGGGCTGCATTTCTGCAGCAGCTCGATACATGGCTCAGTTTTGCTTGCCTAATTTGGCTTTGCTTAAATTCAATACACATTTTTCCATTTATTTTACACCATGCCCAAGCTTTTAGTGTGACATGGGTTCATACTGACAATGCAGATGTTGGGGCAGCGGAGATGGGCTGCTAGGGTTTTGGTACCAAGGAGGGCAGTTTGGGTTTCAGCACCCAGGAGGTGTCTGAAGCTCTAACTCTGGGTAGGTAATCTTTCTCTTCTATCCCGGCCTCTTGTTGGTAGGGGCAGAGGTTACCTGATGCTTTTAAAGAGTTCAGCTCCCAGATCCAGCTCACAAACCCTTAAGAGGAACCAGACACCCTACTTCTCCCCCAAACTGCATGGCATCTAACCATAATGGGCAGCACATTAGCTGGATGTTTCTGATAAAATGACAGGTAATGAAATAGTTAATATCAACACTTAGGAAAAGGAAGTTATTTACCCTTTGTAACTGGAGTTCTTTCAAGCATGTGGTCCCTATCCGTATTCCACTGTGGGTACAAAAGCACTCCATGCACCTGAGACCAGAGAATACTTGCAAGTACTGTCCATAGGTTCACGCCTGTGCACTCCCGCACTCCTCTTGCTCTGCACCAAGGGCATTAGGAACAGGGGTGGTGCAGAGCGACAGCCTCTCCAGTTCCTTCTCTACCACGAATAGACACAATCTGAAGCAGAGGGGAAGTTGAGTGGTAGTGGAATACAGAGAGGGATCCTGAAGAACTCCAGTTATACAAAGGGTAAATAACTTTCCTTTCTTCTTCGAGTGTTGGTCCCTACGTGTATTGTACTCTGGATGACTGACAGCCAGTATGCAGAGAGGAGGAGGGTGCAAGGATGTAAGTGGTATGGCTGCTTGTAGAACTACTGTTCCAAAAGATGCGTCAGCGAAATAGGCTTGGACCAAGGTGTAATGTCTCATGAATGCGTGGATGGAGCTCCATGTAGCAGCCCTGCAAATGTCAATCAGGCAGGGGTATCTCTTGAAGTGATGCTACTGAGGATGCTTGTGCTTTCATAGAGTAAGCCCATACGTCATAGGAGGAGGATGTGCCAGCTCATAAAGTAGGATACAACCAGAGATCCACTTACAGATTACCTGGGAAGAAACAGCTTGTCCTCTGACTCGTTCAGCTGTGACAATAGCCAGCCTAGGTGACTTTCTGATCTGTTTTGTCCTCTGCAGCTAAAATGCCAACATTTGTCTTACATCAAGGGAATGATGTCTCTTCTCAACAGAAGCATGGGTCTTTGGGTGAATACAAGTAAGTGGATAGTCTGATTATGTCAAACTCCAAAGCTGCCTTCAGCTTCAATTTTGTGTGTAGTCACAGTGAGACTTTGGTGTTTATGGAATATAGTGTATAATGGATCGGTCATTATGGTTCCATGTTGACCTACCCTGGACAAGATGATGGCAGCAAAGAAGGTGGCCTTGGTTGACAGGTAAAACATTGAACACATAGCTAAGCCAACACAAAGGTGGCTTAGTGAGTGTAGAAAATACTAATTTAAGATCCCAATGAGGGGCTGGCTTCATCAGTGGAAAAGTTCTAAGTAAAACTCTTAAGAATCTAGACGTGGCTGGGTGAACAAAGACAAGTAGCCCTCCCACTGGTGGGTGACACATGCTGATTGTCGCCAGGTGACCCTGTAGCGAACTAAGGGAAAGACCTGCTGTCTTAAGGGTAAGGAGATAATCTATGCTAGCAGCAATACCTGCTGTCTTTAGAGACCTATGATACTGCTGGGCACACACACAGAAACACTTCCACTGAGCTAGGTAGCATTTCCTGTAGTGTCCTTTCTGCTATTACTGGGAACGGTTTGCACAGCTTCAGAGCAGGAGCATTCTAGGTCCAATGCTCACCCAAATACCAAGCTCTAAGGTGAAGAGCATCCAGGCTGAGATTCCTGACCCTGCTGTTCTCTTGAATCAAAGAGATCCAGGAAAGGTTGAATGCTGATGAGCGAACAGATTGAGATTTGCAAGAGACTTGGGAACCAGAACTTTTGGGCCATTTGGGCATAATGTTCCAAAGAACCTAGGGTAGCAGTGGGGTAGGAGGAAAGACACAGTTCAAGCGGTCTGTCCAAGGGAGTAGGAGACCATTGCTTCTGAATTACTGGCCTTGAACTCCCTTGGAGCAGTGTACGTTGCACTTCCTATTCTCCTGGGAGGCAAACAGGTCCCAGGTTGAGGCTCCCCACTTACTGAAGATGTTGTTCACCACTAAGAACATAAGAGAACTGAAGAATACTGGGTCCACACTGGTCAGACCAATGGTCCATAAAGCCCAGTATCCTGTCTTCCAACAGTGGTTGATGTCAGGTGCTTCCGATGGAATGAACACAACAGGGCAATTATTGAGTGATCCATTCCATCTTCCACTCCCAGCTTCTGGCCGTCAGAGGCTAGGGACACTCAGAGCACGGGATTACACCCTGACCATCTTAGCTAATAGCCATTAATGGCTATTATCCACCATGAACTTATCTAATTCTTTTTTGAACCCAGTTATACTTTTGGCCTTTACAACATCCCCGGAAATGAGTTCCACAGGTTGACTGTGCATTGTGTAAGAAGTACTTACTTTTGTGTTTTAAAGATGCTGCCTATTGATTTCATTGGGAGACGCCTAATTCTTGTGTTATATGAAGGGGTAAATAACACCTCCTTATTCACTTTCACCACACCAGTCATGATTTTGTAAATCTCTATCACAGGGGTGGCCAACCTGTGGCTCCGGAGCCACATGTAGCTCTTCAGAAGTTAATATGCGGCTCCTTGTATAGGCACCGACTCCGGGGATGGAGCTACAGACACCAACTCTCCAATGTGCTGGGGGGTGCTCACTGCTCAACCGCTGGCTCTGCCACGGGCCCTGCCCCCTCCCCTGACCCTGCCATGCCCTCACTCCTCCCCCTTCCCCCCGCCGAGCCTCCTGCATGTCACAAAACAGCTGATCGGGATGTGCGGGTAGGGAGGTGGAGGCGCTGATCGGCAGGGCTGCCAGTGGGTGGGAGGCGCTGGGAGTGGGGGCAGAGCTGATGAGGGGCTGCTGACGTATTACGGTGACTCTTTGGCAATGTACATTGGTAAATTCTGGCTCCTTCTCAGGCTCAAGTTGGCCACCCCTGCTCTATCATATCCCCGCCTTAGTCATCTCTTTTCCAAGCTTTTTAATCTCTCCTCAGATGGAAGCTGTTCCATACCGTTAATCATTTTTGCTGCTCGACTCTGTACATTGTCCATTTCATTTTGTTTGTGAGTTTTTTTGGCAATTGGCTCTGGTTTAAGAGAATGTAGCTCATGTTCCCTCTCTGAACTCCCACACAAAGCTCCCATTTGCTGCTCCTGGTCACAGTGATTTAGGAACCCATGAAATTTGTTGTGATTGCCATAAAATTTGACAAGCGGGAGGAGCTTGGGCTCATGGGAAGTAGGGGCCAGAGCTGAAGGCAACACGGCTTGAGCTTGCAGCACCACATTCTGCACCTGCAGGATTGCAACTCAGGTCTGCAAGGCTCCCACTATCTGTATCAGAGATAGTGGCCTTTGTAGGATCCATGCTTACCGTATAGTTCTCTTATTATTGGTGGGTTTTTTGGACTGCTCAAACTGGCAGAGTCAGAGATACAGGTAGTCATGTGGTTGGAGCAGGAGTCAGGCTTAGTGATTAGAGCAGGGGTGTAGCCAGGAATAGGAGCCCAGGATCAGAGCCGGAGTCAAAGGCCAAGTGGCAGAGCTGAGGGTCAGAAATGAGTTACCATGAGTGAGGCAAGACAGGGGCAAGGCTAGGAACAAGCCGGCACAAGAGCTATCATAGCCATTGGCAAATGCTTTGAGCAGCCATTGAACTTCAGAGCTGGTCTTCTGCTTCTTCCAATCAATCAGGTGGTGTGGCCAATCAGGCAGCCTACTACAGACTAGCTGTGCTCATTAGGTTGCCCAGAGGCTGGCTCTGCAGCAGGCCCTGCTTCCTCACACTCTGTGTTAATGTGGCTTGCTATGCTCTGCACAATGCCTGTGAGGAGAAGATGGAGCTTTTCGCCAGGAGCAGACTCAAGCCACTGCTGGATTTCTGAACCGGTACACACAGTCAGACAGTGCACTGGTTCTGACTGGTGCTGAATCCAGATGTGCAATGGAAATCACAGATGCTTTGTGCATTCTTATAACGGGTATGCACAGTTCCACGCATGAGGGGAATGAAATGGTGTTTGAGGTTGTTGTGTGAGAGAGATTTTGGAAAACATATTGGTATTGTGCATCATGAGTAAGGCTAAGATTTTGTCACGGATATTATTAGTAAAAGTCACAGATAGATCTTAGGCAAAACAGAAAAATTCACTGAAGCTGTAACCTGTCCCTAACTTTCACTAAAAATGTCCCTGACAAAATGGGGATCTGCGGATCCCCACACTACTTCAAGCAGGGCAGCTGCAGGGACTAGGAGCTGTCTGTAGCAGCTGGGAACTGTAGGATACCCCTCCCACCTGCAACTCCCAGCATCCACAGGGGCCAGGATCTTGGGTTCCTCCGCAGCAGCTCGGAGCTGCCTGCCACCCCTGGTGGCTGCAACAGCCGGGAGCTCAGGGGTTCCCTGCCATCTCCCACAGTCCAGAGCTCAAGGGTTCCCCCACTGCTGTCAGGGAGCAGGGCGTCCCCCGCTGCTTCCCGCCAGGAGCTGGGGGGAGGGGGGCCTTCCACTGCCTCCCGCGGTAGGGAGCTGGACGGATTCCCTGCCGCCCCCACAGCTTCTTGCCCCAGCAGGCAGGAGGGGAACCTGCAGCTCCCGACCACGGCAGGCTGAAGTCACAGAGGTTGCTGGAAGTCACGGATTCCATGACTAAATTGCAGCCTTAATCATGAGTTCTGGAAACACTTTCATGAAGAATATGAAGGCGTGTTCTGTATTTTATTCAGCCTGGCAATGTGCTGCCATTCATCGTTTATGAATTACTGAGATGATAATTTGTAAGTTTTTATTATGAAACTTTCACATTGGGTGTCTGATGACATTCATTCAGGTTTGTGCCACCAGTGGATTACCCTGAGGGGCTGCATGCCAAAGATTGCCGACCCCTGGTTTAGACTCTGGCCTCTAGATAAGTCACCTTGCACAGTCTGTGTATTTTAGGCATTCATCACCTTTGTAGGTTTTTGAGGCAGAAATAAATATCAGTTTAGGTAAACTCCTCTAAATATGTCCTCAGTGCTGACAGCAGTTAGTAAATTAATGACAGACATAGCATCAATTAAGTTACATACCAGGCAGCAGTGGCTGCCCTGACATTCCCATCGGTGCCATCCCTAGATTGTTCATCGCAGTGGCCCAGGCAGTGAGGTCTGACATAGGCAAGCCCATTGGGGTGGAATCTGCATTCAGATTTCTAACACCATCTGCTAAAAGGAGAAGTTGATTAATTTGAGCGTTTGGAAACTTGGTGCTTCGCCTGTTCCTCTACAAAGCAAACATTACCCAACAAGGTTCTGCAGTATCTACACCAGTGGCTCTCAACCTTTCCAGACTACTGTACCCCTTTCAGGAGTCTGATTTGTCTTGCGTACCCCCAAGTTTCACCTCACTTAAAAACTACTTGGTTACAAAATCAGACACAAAAATATAAAAGTGTCACAGCACACAGTTACTGAAAAATTGCTGACTTTCTCATTTTTACCATATAATTGTAAAATAAATCAATTGGAATATAAATATTTGTACTTACATTTCAGTGTATAGTATATAGAGTGGTATAAACAAGTCATTGTATAAAATTTTAGTTTGCACTGACATCACTAGTGCTTTTTATGTGCATGTTGTAAAACTAGGCATCTAGATGAGTTGATGTACCCCCGGGAAGATCTCTGCGTACCTGCAGGGGTACATGTACCCCTGGTTGAGAATCACTGATCTGCACCAACAGTGACCTTGATCCCAGCACCAGCACTGTGCCACTTGGGGAAAGAGCTGCTGCCATCATACGCTGTAGAAGACTTTCCAAAGAAAAAAGGTTGGTGTCATCCCCATGACTATTAGTTTCAGGTGTAGCTCCTCCATTGTTCTTGAGAGGAGCTCACAGAGCCCTTGTAGATGTGCTGTTTTGTGGGGGAGGCAGCCTTTTCATCTTCTGACAGAAGCATAGAAACTGGGGCACAGATCCTCAGGGATTGTAAACTCACATAGCTCAAATGAGGTCACGGCCAATATACACCAGCTGAGGCGCTGGTCCCTTCCCATTTGGAAACATTTATTTCATATTAGCAGAAAAAATTAACCACTTTCAGTATATTTCCCTTCACGCTGGAAGTTATGTGTAAATTTTTAACAGTGAGGGTAATTAACCACTGGAACAATTTACCAAGAGTCGTGGTAGACTCTACATCACTGACAATTTTGAAATCAGGATTGGGTGTTTTTCTAAAAGATCTGCTGTAAGGATTATTTTGTGAATGTTCTATGGTTTGTGTTATACAGGAGGCCAGACTACATGATCACAATGGTCCCTTCCAGCTTTCGAACCTATGAATCTGTGAACTTGCTGAAAGGCTCTGAAGACAAAAGGAAGGGCAATAACGGGGGAGGAGAGATGGCACTGAGGATAGGTTTCTCCAGTCAAGCGATTCAAGAGCAAAAGGAATAGGAACTAGATAAGAGAGATCAGTTAAAGGAGAAGGCGGGAGGACCGAAGATAGGGCTGGATGGGGCTGAGGGGTTAGAGGGACATAGTAACAGACCTCAGCGAAGAGTCTAAAGAGGAGGAGTACAGAACTACACAGAAGAGGGGAGTTTATTCCTCTACCCCACATCGTGTACAACATAATGCTGAAAAGCCCTTACTCTTAATTGCACAGTGGTCCTCTTTATAACCATGCACAATCCATGCTGAGGGCAGTCATTTCCCATTGTTCATAAAGATTCCATGTGCCAGCAAGTAAATCAACATCACTAGACACAAAGCCCATATAACTAAGCTAGGCCAAAGTCATGAATTTATAGCACCTATATATATATAGAAAAAAGATTCATGTGGTGACAAAGCATCATATTTCATGTCAAAGGCATACATGTATGAAGCCTGCTATATGCCAGTGCTCTGTTGTTCATGTTTACAATATTCCATCCACTAACTTTACAAGTACAGGGCCTTCACCAAATGTACGAGGTCTTCAGCATATGACTGAACTTTATGCTCTTCTGAAAAAGTGATGGGGAAGATATTAGTACAGCACTGGGACTCTTCTGAATTTGAATTGTCCCAAAGGTGTGGGTCACGTCCCAAGATTATTGCTGTTGCAGGGGCCTTGGGCACTGGCGCACCTCAATCCCTTCTATTCTCTACCTGTGGCACATAACAGTCTAGTCTCCTGTGGGCTGTGATACTTTGATCTCATTTCAGTTGCTGGGTTCAGTTTATGAGTGGCTGGGTGGTACTGGTGGCCTGTGGTATACAGGAGGTCAGACTACATCATCTGGTGGTCCCTTCTGGCCTTAAACTCTATGACTCAAGCCATTCAAATTATTTCTTAAAGCTGTTAGAAAAGCTTTCATCCAGAAATAATACAGCTTCCAAACTTGGTATTTGGGAAGGTGGGAGGCTGACAGAGCTATTGGGCAAATGAAGGTAATTCTAGTGACCTAAATTGTGAATGCTTTGGAATGTTTTGGGTTTGTTTTGTATACTGGAACCTTTACTTTGAATGTTCTGGTTTTTAATATTAGGTCACTGCTGACAAATCTCTGACAGACATTGAATTGGTATCTAATAATCTAACAATACTGAAATTTATAATTTTATGAACACTGTGTGTTACCTAGCCACTGAAGTGGAGTTATTGTATATTGGGTTATAAGACCTCCTTATACGAATGTGTTGTTCAAGCTTAATAGGGGGCAATGAGTAAAACAAGCAGGAAAAGAGCACAATAGATCAAGACAAGCAGCCTCCCAACACACAAGGAGGGCAATTACAAGACAGTGACTCCTGGCTCCAGGTTGAAGTGACACAGCTGTTCTGCTAATCTGGGAATGAAGAGATCAAAAGAACCTTTAAAAAGCCCTTCTCAGGAGAGGAAGGGGAGGGGAGTGTCAATTGTTGGGTGGACAGGGTGGACACAGAGAGAGGCCCAGCAGAGGTGTTCAAACCAGTTGGCATACATATAAACTGGTTTATTGTTATTATAGTTCTTCTCTCATTGAAACAATTACCAATAGATTTCCTATTTTATTTTCCAGATATAAAGTTATTTCACATAAAAGAAATAGAAGACAGATGTTGACTTTTATTATTTATTTTATAGCTGTCAAACAACATTCTTATTTACTTATCCGTCTATTGGCAGAGGAAAATTCACACACAAGTGGATTCATTTACCTTCATTTGCATACAAGGAATGTCTTTACATTCCTATCTACCTAACAGCAGCAGCAGTATTTCTTAGGATCTGTGGAATGAGGAGTCAACCCTGAACTGTAGCCTGATCAAGCAACATGCAGTGAGAGTCATTCCTGCACTAGGCTCCAGCCAATCCACAAGCCAGGAGCTAGTCTGATTGAGGATACTCCAACCAGGTATATAAACCTCACAGGTAAAACAGCAGCTCAGTCTGCTCAGCATCACTTCATGGCTTAGAACTCTCCTCTGCCTGACAGTGGTGACAGATTCCACAGGGTCCAGTCCTGCTCTTGCTCCAGTGTTGTCCCTAGTCCTGTTCCAACCCTGATCAGCTCCAGCCTAGCTCCCAGCCCTACCCCTGCCTTCTTTCAACCTTGCTCCTGACTCCCAATTCCGGCTCTGACCCCAAGGCCCGAGTGCCACTGCTCCGACCACTAGGCCTGAGCATTCTTACCTCAGTTTCTGACAGGTTTCAATTAATTGTCAATATGAAGTCAAAGGAGAATTTTCCATAACAATTTAGTTTTCCCAATTATATTTTTTTTTCATTTTTCATGGCTTTTTATTTCTCAGAGAAAATAGTAAAGTTTCATTATTAACCTGTCATCAGTAAAAATTGGTATACACATTAAATAAGTATCCTGCATTTATTTCTATTCACCATCTATTTTACTATCATAGAAAACTAGAGAAATATGCTTTCTGAAACTTTTTTGAACATTAGTTAAGGTTGATCTTGGACTTTTTTCCCCTTCAAACTATACAAATCTAGGAAATAAAAAGAGAAAGTTTACTTTTCCACTTTCATTTCTAAGAATAAACCATTACGGATATTCTGTATATTCCGTTACGATCTAAAAATCACATTACCACAATTCAATAATAACCTGCTATGGAGCCTGAACTCCATCCACTGCTACTTGCAAGAACATTGCATGATTTGGAAAACTAGTGTGGAAATCAATGCAAATTTAGCAAAGATAATATAGATATGGGTCGAATGAAAAAGAATAATGTCTGGAAAAAAAAATATTAAGAAACCTAAACAGACATTAGCTAGTAAATTGACCGTGTAGTTTAAAGCTTTTTGAACTGGGGACCCTCTGTCTTCCTCATAACATGGGCTGTCTCTTTCCCATTCTACCTGGCTGAATAGGAATATTGCCTTCCCTGTGGTTGCAAGCCTACAAGAAAAGGATCAATGCATGTGGGATTCAGTGTGGGTACTCTGCAGATAGTGATACATGCAATCTGAGCAGCACATGGCAGGCTTGCAGAGCTGAGAAAAGACCCACTGTTTCCAACTCACAATTTTACTGAGAGTCTCATAATATTTGGTGTTTTTCTTAAAGCCCCAGTCCCCGGAATCATGAGATTACATAAGAATCTCAGCTTTCATTTTTTTAACGGTTTGGGAAATGCTGGCCTAGATGATCAGCAGAGATCTGCTTTGACAAAGTGATAAATTCCAGCTGTTTTGGGTTAAAAATCACACTAGTCTTGAACTCTGTTTAAAGAGTTCTAGACGCCATTTGACTAGGGTGACCAGATAGCAAGTGTAAAAAATCAGGGAGTGGGGGGCAATAGTTGCCTATATAAGAAAATGTGAATTCTGAAGGCTCAAAGACCAGAAAGCAAATGAAAGGCACTCAACCTTTACTGTGTTTTAATAGCTCATGATTTTAGCCAGTCTCCTAATTTTGGGAGCCTGAGTCATCATTTTTGAGTCACGATTTCAAAATGATTAACAACACACAGGGTGTTGGAGTCTGGCACATCCACTTCTCCAGATGAAGACACCCTCATATCTATATATAAATGGCAACTAGCCTCAATATACAGAAGTGAAGGGAGCACACAGGAAGCCATGACCAATTTTTCACACCAATCTGATCCAAAACAGAAAACCTACTGCTGGCTAATCCAGCCTTGAGCACGTACCAAGCTGTGATTCCAGTTATTTCTAGCTATCCAGTGACAAGTGACAGAAACAGATCCCCCAGTAACTCTGAATTACTGACACAGCAGGAACTAAAAGCTACTTTGCTTTGCCATTTTAAGCAGAAGCCTCAGTTGTTTCCCTCAGATACTCTTCCCCAGTAAATACATAATGTTTCTGTCTGGCTCACTTGCAGGAATGTTTGTTCTCTTTCTCTTCTTGCTTGACTCCCCTCCATTCTCAACTGCACTTTCAGAAACCAGAGGGCCAGTGGTGTTGGTAAACTGCAGAGGTCCGTTGTTAGTGGCAGGATCAAAGGGCAGCTGGCTTAATCCTGTAAAAGAGAAATAACTCATTAGGGGGATATTTTCAGATTTTCGTGATCTTCATAGAGTATCTCAGAAATTGGAGAAGAAAAGACACAACAGATACCATATACTGCATGCCCTGAGGGGCTAGTGCAGGATTCTTTCCCTCATTCTGTTCTCCAGGGATTTGTCTGATAGCTATCACAGCAAGCCAGGGTTGAATGAGTTCCCCCTCCCTGCCCTGTTGATGAACTGGGGGAAAAGACATAAGGAACTGACTGTACTTGCATAGACACACTTACTTTACTCAGGTCAGAGGCTCCCCGGCTACTTACTGGCATGACCCCATTTTAATTAACTATTTTTTCCCCATGACCCCGGACAGCATGGAGGATGTCATTTGGCTATACATAATGGTATCCTCTGCACAGCATACGCTCATACATATGGTGTGTGACATCCTGCTGTGCAGATACCATTATGTACAGCCAAATGACATCCTCCATGAACCTTGACTCGCACACATGCATGGAGCACAATGGCATACTGCGCACACTTGGGACCACCTCACCACCTATGCTGATGGTGTGACCCCACTTGAGATTGTGACCCACGGTTTGGGAAATGCTGGCCTAGATGATCAGCAGAGATCTGCTTTGACAAAGTGATAAATTCCAGCTGTTTTGGGTTAAAATTCACATTAGTCTTGAACTCTGTTTAAAGAGTTCTAGACGCCATTTGACTAGGGTGACCAGATAGCAAGTGTAAAAAAATCAGGGAGTGGGGGGCAATAGTTGCCTATATAAGAAAATGCCCCCAAAATCGGGCCTGTCCCTATAAAATCAGGACATCTGGTCACCCTACATTTGACCCTCCCCCTCCAGTGTTTAAAGATGGATCTGATCAGACCAGATGCAATTTAGAGTCCTTATTTCAGTTCAGTGATCACAAGAGCTGAAATCACAGATGAGCGGTCTAGGGGCTGAACCTTACACTTGATGTGGGGACAGTGTCGCAGTGAGAGACAGTACAAAGCACACAGAAGCAGTTGGGTTCCCCACTAGCCAGTGAAATCTCTAAGAACTGGGCTAAAGGATGGAATCTCGGAACACAGCATTGCATCAAGAGGCAGGGACGTCAGCAAACGGCAAGCAGTGGCAGTGAGAGCAGTGTGAGCAGCAGCAAATGGGGCAGTGACAGAGACAACAGTGGTGAGATGGTGCAGCAGCAGAACCACAGAATTGGGGTGGCAGGTTTGTAGAAATTTTGGTGGTGCCCAGAACCTGACCCCCCAAACTCCACCCACCCAAACTCCGCCCCCACCTGCCTAAGGCTCTAGAAGGGAGTTTGGGTTGGGGGAGGAGGTCTGGGGTGCAGGCGCTGGGCTGGGGCAGGGGATTGGGGTGCAGGCTCTGGGAAGAAGTTTGGGTGGGGGAGGGGCTCTGGGGTGCAGGCTTTGGGATGACGTTTGGGTGCTGGGTGCAGGCTCTGGGCTGGGGCAATGGGTGGGGACGTAGGCAGGGGTGAGGGGTGCAGGCTCTGGGACGGAGTTTGGGTGTAGGCTCTGGGCTGGGGCAGAGGGTGGGGATGCAGGAGGGGGTGAGGGGTGCAGGCTCTGTGAGGGAGTTTGGGAGCAGGAGGGGGTGTTTGGGAAGGGGGTGGGGGTGCAGGCTCTGGGAAGGAGTTTGGGTGCAGGCTCCAGGCTGGGGCAGAGGGTGGGGGTGCAGGAGGAGGTAAGAGGGTGCAGGCTCTGGGACGGAGTTTGGGGGTTTGAGGGGGTGCAGAGGGAGGGGTGAAGGCTCTGGGAGGGAGTTTGGGGGCAGGAGGGGGTGTGTGGGAAGTGGGAGGGAGTGCAGGCTCTGGGAGGGAGTTTGGGGATGGGAATGGGTGCAGAGGGAGGGCGTGCAGGGGTGAGGGCTGTGGGGTGTGGCTGGGGATGAGGGGTTTGGGAGGGGGCTCAGGGCTAGGGCAGAGGGTTAGGGTACCGGGGGATGACGGCTCTGGCTGGGGCCAGGGATCAGGGGTTTGGGGTGTGGGAGGGGCTCAGGGCTAGGGCAAAGGGTTGGGGTGGAGAGGTGCAGATTCTGGGGTGGGACAGGGCTGGGGATGAAAAGTTTGGGGTGCAGGCAGGCTGCCCCAGAGCTGGGGCCAGAGAGGACTCCCTCCCTCAGCCCTATCCCCGCCGGCAGCAGTGAGCTCTGAAGGAGGGGTCCCCTTCTCCCCCCGGCAACATTCACCCCGCATCACTGTCACTGCACATGCTCCTAGGGCCCCTCTCAGGTCCAGGAAGCCCCCTCGCCTCCCCTATGGTGGGTGCCGGGGGGTGGCTGCCATCACATGTGCACCTCCTCCCCTGCTGCTGCCCCTCACTGTAGCCTCACTGGGGGTAAGGGATGGGGCTGCCCCTTGCCCAGCGTGGGGCAGGAGCGGTGACTGCAGGCAGGGGGCCCCCCTGTGCTGGTGGAGGGTCCTGCCAGAAAATGTAAGGGTCTGAGGTGGAAGGGCATGGTAAGGGCAGCCTGCCGTGCCACTAGTGGATAGGGGGCACTAGGACCCTGCAGCAGCAGTTGCTGCTGGGAGCCAGCAGAGTGGAGTCGGCCTGGAGCTGCAGGGGAAAGGCAGGGACACTCTGGGACCGAGGGGCAGCAAGTGGGGTCGGGGGACACTCAGGAGAGGTGTGGGGAGGGGTGGCAGGTGGGGCTGGGGACGAGACCCAGCCCCAAACATTGGTGGAGCCAGGCCCCTGGGCCTTGAATGTTGCTGGAGCCCGGGCACTACGGGCCCATACAACTCGCTGCCCCTGCGCAGAACCATTTGGCAAGTGGTTCTTGAAAGACAATGGATGCCAGATTCTCATTACTGGACTCCATCAACCTGGAGGTATCCAAGGACATCAGCGCTGCTCCCTCTGGGCACAGAACCACTTTGGTAAGTGGCTCTCCAGAGAAGACAGGACCAGGCCCTCAATACTAGATTCTCTTAACCTAGAGATGCCTGATGGCCAGAAACGCTTTGGCAAATCGCTCAGAGTCAAGGGCTTTCTCTCCCCCTTGTGTACCTCTGGAACCTTCCATGAGTGGGGAGACAAGGAAGGGAGAGTGCTCCAATGGCTACGACTCACCAGATCGTTCTGGAAGCTTGTCCAACAAGTTGGACTATGCAGAGGCCTCTCAACTGAAATTCCGCTACATGAAGCAGCACTAGACTCTGAGTTTGAGAGTTTTGCAAGAGATACTCAGTTATGTACCTATCACACAGCTAAACAACAAGAGTCTAAGGAGCAATGTGAAACAGCGGAGCAAAAGCTGCTAGGAACAGTATGAGACTGTTCACAGTGGAGTTCATCATGGAGCACAGTGGAGTTCATCTTCCCTCACCGCTTTATGCTATGCTGTATTCCAACTTCTTCATTTACAAGTGTTTACATGTGACTGGAATCTTGGCAAGGATTCCAAGCTAAACCATGCACGGTCTGGACAGGTGGCCGGCTACTATTTCAGCCCCTATTGCGTAGAACGAGTGTTTGATTTCAACACACACTTAAAACACCTATAAGGTTGAGCTCTGATATTCCTATTGTGAGGGTTAAATATCACCATATAAACGTCTGAAACCTCATTATAAATACCTGAACTTTGACAGGTCATGAAGTTCACAAGCAATAATATGTTATATATAAATGTAAATGATTTGCAAACTCTGGGCTAAAGGAAGCAGTGCCTTTTCCTTGTGCAAAAGAGGGATGATAGGTTTAGTGCACAAAAACTACAGCTAACTAAGAAAATAACTATGCAGTAGCATTCAGAAGCTCCAGTCAGGATTGAGACCCCACTGTCCTAGATGCTGTACAACACATAGAAAGACAGAGTTCCCACCTTGTATAGCAATTTGTCACTTAAGAAATATGGTGACCTAATGCAAAACAAACATTTTCCAGTGTCTGTGTGAAAATGGCAAATGGAGCTTGCCAAGAGACAGAATATTTTACTTCAGAACAACTCAACCTCTCTACCTCGTACAATGGGCTGGAATTCTTTTCAGAAATCTGCTTTTCTCACGGCACCTGCACTAAAAATACCAGGGAATTGTCCCATCACTGCTCTAACATGGGGCAGCTCCAATTTAACATTGGTGGGAGCTTTTGTACAGAATACCATCCCATGTTTGCGCCAGGAATGAGTTTCTTCCTAAAAGTGGGTGGGGAACGAGGCCCTGCACCTCTGTGGCCTTGCCCCTGCCCCTCCTCTTCCCCTCAAGGCCCTGCCCCCTGGCCAAGCTGTAGCCAAGGAGCCTGGGCCCCTCCCCCTGCCTAGGATGGGAGGGCCCCCCAAGAGTAGCCCCTAGCCCGTGTCTTTGACCTCCTCCCAAGGCAGGTGGAGGGTTGGCAGCTCCCCACAGCTGCCCATGCGGCTCTTATCCCGACTCCGGCTTGGCCTGGGGATGGAGTCTTGGAGACCGAAGCGCTGCAGCCAGGCCATGGTAACAGCCGTCCAAGCAGCTGTTGGGCAGGAGGTCCAGGGGGTGGGGACAAGGGCCAGGGGCTGCTCTCAGGCCCCTCCACCCCAGGCATGTGGATGGTCCACATCTCCCCACAGCTGCCCAGGTTCTCCGGGCCTCAGGGGTAAGAGGAGGGGAAGGGCCAGTGGCAAAAAGTGGATGGGCCAGGCCCATCCACTTTTAAAAGTGGGAGGACCATGGCCCCTTGCCCACCCCATATCGACGCCCCTGGTTTGGGTCACCATCTAGATAGTGTGCACCAGTGAAGGGTTTATTAAAATCCATGTGCATTTTATATAACAACCTGGTACATGGATTGTGCCAGCTCTTTTCCAGGCCCAAAATCCAGAGTTTGGTCAAGAGACCAGAGGCCTAGCAAATAGTGAATAGCTAAGAGAAGTAGAATAAACAAAAGATAACCTTGCTTTGCCAAAATAAGCCTAGTCAGCAAATTGCCAGGTGCTGGAGCTGAGAACTAAATAATTGTGTCTTATTCAAAGTTGCAGATTGAACAAAGAAGCCCTGTTTCAGTTGTTAGTTTCTTTTCTAGGAAGATGTTGTTCCCACAGATCCAACCTTGAGTTTATGAAAGGTTGGCACAAGTCAGTATAAGATATGGATTCCTCCCACCTCCCTTTGCCAGGGATGAATGCCTGCCTTAAAACACAAAGGGGACAATCTTTATTGTCATATACTTCCACTGTTTCCTTGCTTTAACCCCTAGAAATGTACCTGTTGAACAATCAAAGGAGTTGCTTCATTCCTATGAACCCCAAATCAGAATTCAACATATATATTTTATACTAATAACATTTTATCACAGTATTAATTAAATGTTAACTTGAGACCATGGGCGGAGCCATTATGTGACCTGTTAACCATTGGCTAATGTGCTATCTTGTCTTGCGGCTAAACCTATCCTGGGGTGTGGAACTGCCTACCCCGTCACTTTCCCCCGCCCATGGAAAAATCCATATATTCCATTGTAACAGTGTCTCTGAGCCTAATAAGCAAGGTGACACTCCGCCTGAGCTGTGCATAATAAACTCCTATGCTTAACCTCTACACGGTGTGGATTTATGTTCCTTCAACCAGGCAGAGCAACTTTACAAAATGCATACAGAATGAGGGACTCTATGCTGAGAAACACTGGCTCTGAAAAAGACTTGGGAGCTCAGTGGATAATCAGCTGAGTTCCCAGTGAGATGTTCTGGCCAATAGTGCTAATGCAATCCTAGGATGCATAAACAGGGGTATCTCAAATAGGAGTAGATAGATTATATATCTCTGTATTTGGCATTGGTGCGACCACTGTTGGAAGACTGTATCCAATTCTGGTGTTCACAGAAAGTTGACAAATTGCAGAGGGTTCAGAGAAGAGCCACGAGAATGATTAAAGGATTGGAAAACATGACTTCTAGTAACAGACTCAAGGAACTCAATCTATTTATTTTAACAAAGAGAAAATTAAGATGTGATGATCAGTTTATAAGTATCTACAAGGAGAACAAATATTTGAGAATGAGCTCTTCATTACAGCAGACAAAGGCTGGAAATGTTGAAACTAGACACATTCTACCTGGAAATAAAAACACAAATTTTCAATAGTGTGGGTAATTAACCATTGAAACAACATTCCAAGGGTTGTGGTAGATTCTCCATCACTGTCAATTTTTAAATCGGGATTGGATGCCATTTTAAAAGATCTGATCTATTTCAAACAGGAACAATTCTGGAGAAGTTCTATGGGCTGTGTTATGCAGGAGGTCAGATTAGATGATCACAGTGGTCCCTTTTGGCCTTAGAATCTATGAATAACTGTTTTCAGACTATTGGGCTTAGTGTCAGGAGTGGCAACACTGGTCTTCTCTAAACGCCTTTTCCAGAAGCTTGTGATTTGCTCATTTTCCTCTGGGACAGAAATTATGATCACTCTCCAGTTCAGTGGTGGAAGCTTTTCGGAAACAGAGAACAAAATCCAGAGGATTTATTGAAGTATGTCAGCATCAGCATTAAAAAGAGCTTGACGTTTAAAAAATGTTCAGTATTTTTTCCCTCACACAGATAACTCCCAAACACCAGCTTTGTTTCAGAAGTTCAGACTCTGCCTTCTCATAGCCCTCCATTTAGGATACATTCTTTGCCAATTAAACAAGCTGGTTTTTTATATTATAAAATTACTAATGTGTGTAAATGACATTCCGTGCACAGTATACCAATTTCCTTAAGTAAATAAGAATGTGCAAAAGAAACCAATGAATCTCTCTCAAAATGCATCCATTGAAAAGGGGACAAGAGGACTTTGATTGGTCCTAATCAAGACCCACTCCACATCCTGTCTTGCCCTATGAGCCCACTAACCCCATCAGCACTTCCACCACCAACTATGATTCACGAACAAGCTTGGAAGGAATCGATTCTTCTTAGTATATGTCGCCAAACACTGATTTCACTAGACACACACAAAACATATTTCCATCCATAATAGTTGAAATTTACAGATAGGCAAAGTAAGTAAAATGAGAACTTAGAGTTTGATTTAAGTATATTAGCTTTTTCTATTTTGACATGTAATGCTGACAATTTGTATTTTAATGGTCATAAAACGTTAGCTTTTTAAATCTCAATGTCTACTCTCATTACGTAATTTTTGTCTGGTCCCTCATAAGTTCTCACCACTCTGAAAATTTATATCAATACAAACCAGAAAAAAATGCTTGAACCCCATAATTTTATGCAACTGAAAATTTAAATGTATAAAAATACAAAAAATGCTGAAAAACAAACATTGATATTACCCATCAAAATTATATTTTAAAAAAATCAAATTCTGCCAAGCATATTCACGAATGTGCTGACTGGTGCCCAGAGTACCCAACCTACCACTGCAGCTGTCTCCTGTAGCTCTGGCCTCACTCTCCAGCTGCTCTATGTAGCACTGGGGGAAAATGCTGGGGATCTCCATAGTGTGCAAGTTATGGGGGTTCCTGGTGGGGACACTTTCCCTACCTATGCTTTTCATAGATTCCTAGAATTTAACACCAGAAGAGACAATAGATGCTCAGATATTAATAGTGACAGTGCTAAATATTATAGTCCTGGAGCCCTGCCTCTCCCTTCCATGCCCCACCTTACACCTGCCCTCTGCCCCTCCTCTCCCCCATCCACTTTCTCCCCCATCTTAAACCTGCCCCCTACCCTCCTTCTCCTGTCTCCTCCCGCATCACTTCCCCTGCCTCTCCTCACACTCAATTCACACGCTCCACTCTACTCTCCCCTCAGCTGGTGAAAATATTCTTTGGAGGGGCTGAGTAAAACTGTCAGACCCCACTCTCTGATGTAGGGAGGCTGTGACATTACCCAGATGTAGCAGAAAAAGAGAGCCTGAGACATGAGGCCAGGTATAAGGGCTTGGTGTAAGGCCTAAGGCCCAAATTAAAGGCAGGTCCTACTGATATATAGCAAAGTTAGCAAGAATCAGGCTACGAGCAAAGGTCAGGCCCTGTTACAAAGCAGATGCCTGCAGTTTCACTATTCAATACATAAACTTGGCAAGAACTGGGCTGGCGTTGCAAAAACACAAGCACTCCTAGGCACTGAGTATTCATGTGAACACATTCCAGATGGGTAGTACCAGAATACTCCAATACCAAATTTAGTATAAATACACTCCCCAAAAATAATACAGGGACACACTAACCCCTCCTAAAGATAAGGTCAGGATGACAGGGTGATGGATAGAGATATTTTGATCGAACCAACATGTACAAGGTAAAGGGTAGTAACTAACCACATTAGAGGAGCATATTTTTCTAGACCTTTAATCACTGTTGATGTGCTCCTCTGGACTTTCTCCAATTTGTCCACATCTTTCCTGAAATGTGGCGCCCAGAACTGGACACAATACTCCAGTTGCAGCCTAATCCATGCAGAGTAGAGTGAAAGAATTACTTCACATGTCTTGCTTCCTAAGCAGTCATTTCCCATTTTGTATGTGTGCAACTGATTGTTTATTCCTATGTGGAGTACTTTGCATTTCCCTTACTGAATTTCATTCTATTTACTTCAAACCATTTCTCCAGTTTGTCCAAAGCATTTTGAATTTTAATCCTATCCTCCAAAGCATTTGCAACCCCTCCCACCTTGGTAGTGTCCACAAACTTTATAAGTGTTCTCTCTCTGCCATTATCTAAATCATTGATCAGGATATTGAACAGAATCAGACCCAGAACTCATCCCTGTGGGACTCCCCTTGATGTGCCCTTCCAGCTTGACTGGTAACTACTCTCTGGGAATGGTTTTCCAACCAGTTCTGCACCCATCTTATAGTAGCTCCATCTAGGTTATATTTCCCTAGTTGGTTTATAGGTCATGAGAGACAGTATCAAAAGTCTTACTAAAGTCAAGACATACCACATCTACCACTTCCCCCCATCCCTTGTTACCCTGTAAAAGAAAGCTATTAGGTTGGTTTGAGACTATTTGTTCTTGACCTGGCACAGCTCTGGGAGGAAACATGCCTCTTATACGCAATCCTCTGCAGGGATCTGCTCTTGTGCCCATGAGAGTGTTTCTTGCTCTCATGGTGGGACTTGTTCTTACTTTTCGGTGCCAACAGTTCCACCCAATGGTTCATGCTCAGAGGGCCATTGCTAGACTGTGGAGGCCACTGTACAGGGTGGTCTCCCTGGCCAGAAGCCGAGTGAATTGGAGGCCTCATTGCCTCTTCCATCAGGAACGTGCAGAGACGGAGCCCACTGGCCTCTCTGGTTCTGGGCAGAGGGGACTTACAGATGATACACTTCGCCGAGATGTGTGCTTCTCCCAGGCAGTAGTGCTTCTCTGCTCGTTACAGAGGGAAAAGGAATGAGGGCAGGAGACGAAGCTCTTGAAACCCAGGATCCTGAGCAGTGATGAGGGATCGAGTCCCCCAACTGGGGAGGGGTTTTACTAAACTACAGACTATGCTACAACTATAATCACTATATCAACTATATTAACTCTCCCAATAAGCTATATAGCATAAGCTAAGTCTAAATTATTTACAATAAAGGTAACTCTCTTCTCTGGATAAGAGTGAAGGAGGAATAGGGGCTCAGACTCAGGCCATGCGGCAGTCTGAAGGGGGAGGGATAGCTCAGTGGTTTGAGCATTGGCCTGCTAAACCCAGGGTTGTGAGTTCAATCCTTGAGGGGGCCATTTGGGGAACTGGGGTAAAAATCTGGGGATTGGTCCTGCTTTGAGCAGGGGGTTGGACTAGATGATCTTCTGAGGTCCCTTCCAATCCTATGATTCTATGAGGAAACTGTAGTGGCGTCAACCCACACTGTCCCTTGTACAATCAGTCAGGCGCACAAGGAGACATACTGTGCATGTGTGGGTCAACAGACACTACTGGGAAAGAAACTTCTAAAGTCAGGCGCATGGCACACATGTGCACTAACATGTGGAATACATATAGGGAGCATTGCTCAAAGAAGGACGTGATTGTGGTGTAGCAGAGCCTGGAGCACTGGGCCTGGTGCAAGATTTAAGGCCTGAACCAGATGCTGCGAACCAAAGTTAGGCCATGTATTAAAGCAGATGCTTGCAAGTTCACTCTCTAGTACATGAACTTGGCAAAGCTGTTGCTAGTGTACCAGGTGTGACGTTGCACTCTATATGATTTTATGAAAATATGCTAATGAGTATGAATATAATGTAAGTTGTGTATTCCAGTTGTTTGCCTTAGCCTATAATTGGAGGGGTACTTTGCCTTAACCCTTTATTCGGCCACGGGGACAGCAGAAATTCCAGCTGCTGATTGAGCTGTTCTTTGCTCTTGTATTAGCGCACCTGTAACCATGGAGCCAGGTCTCACAGAACCAGGGTATTAGCAATAAACCTGGCCAAGTGCCTTTTGTCACTGAACAATGCCTGTGGTCTTTCTTTATAAGCAACATCAAAGTCTGTTGAACAAGCAGACCGCCTTATCTGCGGCAAAAAATAAGCAAAAACAGAAGCACTGAGAAGTCTGAACAGCGTTACTACGTCAACAACGTTCCAGCCATCAGCACTCAACTACATTAGATGTCTGCTATACCAGCTATCTGCGCACATGCACACACGCAAGCCAAGTGACAACATATAAGAACATAAGAAGAACATAAGAACAGCCATACTGGGTCAGACCAAAGCTCCATCAAGCCCAGTATCCTGTCCTCTGACAGTGGCCAATGGCAGGTGCCCCAAAGGGAATGAACAGACAGGTATAAGAACAGCCATACATGGAAATTGCATCTCAGCTGTTGACTGCTACAGCTTCTTTGGCTGGCGTTGGAGGACTGTTTTCTTCGTTCAGCTGGGTGCACTAAAAGTTTTGAAACTGCATGGAAACAGGTTTGGCTTCAAGGCTGATTTTTCTTTTTTAAGCATTTTAATGTTGAAAGCACCCTGAGTCAATACAGATGACTCTTGTAAACTGTGAATTACGTTTAAAATTTTGCATTATGACATTAATATTGATGCATTAACAACAATATTTTCCAGGCTGTGTATAAAAAAATGACCACAAATATGAACTTGGTTAGTATTGAATCTCTAAATAACTTTTTGGTGTTAACAATGAAATAATTTTGTTTTGTAATGACAAAGATTTTCATTCCATGTTGAATTTATAAAAGACAAATTTATAGCAGCACATGACAGAATTCCAGTTCTCATTATTTAGTTGCAGGGAGATAGCAATCTTGACAACAGTTTATTGTGAAAAATCATAATCCAAAGCCCCCTTTCTCAGGTTGTTAAAAAAAAAAACACTAAACAAAAATAGTACACCTCTACCCCGATATAACGCGGTCCTCGGGAGACAAAAAAAATCTCATCGTGTTATAGGTGAGACCGTGTTATATCAAACTTGCTTTGGCCCCCCCATTCCTTGTTCCCAGACCACCCCCTCCAGAGACCCCCGTCCCTAATCACCCCCAGGACCCCACCCCCTACCCAACCTCCCTGTCCCCTGACTGCTCTGACCCCTAACCCCATCCCCACCCCAGCCCACTCCACTCTGCCACCTCCCAGCCGTGGCGCTCCACTTCCCGCCGCAGGTGAGTGCGGAGGGCATCCTTCCCCCAACCTCCCTGCACTCACCAGCGGCGGGAAGCTGAGCAGCCCAGCCCCAGCCAGCTCCACTCCGCCAGCTCCACTTCCCACCGGGTAGGTGAGTGCAGGACCTTTCCCCAGCCGCCCCCCAGCGACACGGCTGGGGCTAGGGCCGGGGCAAGGAAAGCGGAGCGGGCTGGGGCTGCATCGCTCCGCTTCCCGCCACAGGTGAGTGCAGAGAGGTTGGGGAAAGGACACCTCCTACACTCACCTGCGGCGGGAAGCGGAACGTCACGGCTCGGAGGTGGCAGAGTGGAGCGGGCTGGGGCCAGGATGCTCCGCTTCCGATGCTGCTGGTGAGTGCGGGGGGATTCCTTGCCCCAAGCCCTCTCCCCTGAGCGACACGGCTGGGGCCAGGGCGAAGGAAGCAAAGCAGGCTGCTCCCGGCCCCCCGCTAGTCCCCTGGGCCATTCTGGGACTGCAGGGCCCCCAAAAGTGCCATCCCACAGCTCCTGCCCCCCAGACCCTGGGGGAGAGCCCCTGACCGCCCCCGAGACCCTCTGCCCCTTATCGAACCCCTCGGCCCTGGCCTGCCCTGGCACCCTTAACACGCTGCTCAGAGCAGCGTGTCAGAGCTTTACCGCCTTGTATGCAAACCCGCCTTATATCAGGTCGGGGTAGAGGTGTACTAACATAACATTTCCCAACTATCACATTACTCATTTTGTTTGTATTTATATCCCTTTCTTCTTCAACCCTTTGTCTATTTAGACAGTAAACTCTTCCAGGCTTAGTCAAGATTTGTACACGATGGGGTCTCAATCTCAGGGTTTGTTTACCCCTGAAATGCTACACTGGCACCACTACAGCACATCAGTGTGGACACTACCTTTGTCACTGGGAGGGGTTCCCCTGTCAGCATAGGTAATCTACCACTCCAAGAGGCAACAGCTAAATCAATGGAACAATTATTCTGTCAACCTAGTGCTTCTACACCGGGGATTAGGTCATTTAAACTATGCTCTGGGGTGTGGATTTTTCACACCCCTGAGTGGCATAGTTAAATGACCTAATTTTCCAGCATAGACCAGGCCTAGGCATTACTGTAATATGAATAAATGAAAATAATAATTAGGCTCAATGTGCAATCCCTGTGTTCTGTTGTGTATTGCAGTCATTTGTCACACATTTATATGGGGTGTGTCACACGCCAGCAGGTTTGAAGGTCGAGAAGCATAAAGGCAGGCAGTGAAATGGCATCCATCTTCCCAAGGGTAGCCTGGGCTTCAATCCCAACTGAAACAAATGGAAATAGCAGCTATCATTACCAGAGGCACCCCGTCACAGTAGTGAGGTAGTGGTCATCAGAAGCTTCAATCCCATGGCAAGTTATAGACACTGGCAGCCATTCTGAGTAAGGGAAAACTTTATTGAAGTCACAGATTCTATTGGACCATTAGTCTGATGACCTGTATAGCACAGATCATAGAATTTCCCCCAAAATAATTCCTAGTGCAGATCCTTCTGAAAAACGACCCAATCATAGAAAGTGGAATAGAGAAAGTAGCAAATTTGCACCATTACATGACATAGGATGGGGCGGGGGAGAATCTGTCAATCTATCTCAGCAGGATTCCAACAAAAATAGTTGAGAACTACTGACTTAGTTCATTGTTAAAGCACCAGCTGCACTGGTTCTTAAAGATTTATTTAAATAAGTTTGGTTCTCACTGATTAACATGACCCTAGAATCACAAGGAATTGTAGTTCTTTACTGGAAATGAGATTTTTAAACCTAAAAGCTCTGGAATTTCAGTTTTGTTCATTATTTAATACATCTCCTGACATGATGACTGTAGTAAGTGACTGCTATATTCTTCAAGGCACTGAATTGCCAAGAAAAAGTTCTTCTGGTAAGATAGTAACCATAGTGTGAGAACTCAAGTCAGTCTTATTTGTATTATTCAGTTAAGTAAGAAATTATCCTATTTCTAGGAAAAACACTTTACATATTTTCTATCATGCTCTGCATCTTCCTATTTATTTTTTGTTTTGTAAAATCCCAAAAGAGAATGTACTGCTTTGATTCAGTCATAACTACAGAAAACACAGAAGCCTTTCTTTCAGGGATGTGCACATGGCTCTGTTGGATAAAAATTATTCAATAAGACATTGAAACCATCAGGCAAGCAGATCTCCAACACTTAGTTAGACCTTGTCTCCACTGGAAAAGGTTTGCTGGTATAGCTAAACCAGTGGTTCTCAACCAGAGGTACACGTAACCCTGGGGGTACGCAGAGGTCTTCCAGGGGGTATATCAAATCATCTAAATATTTACCTAGTTTTACAAAAGACTACAGAAAAAGCATGAGCGAAGTCAGTACAAACTAAAATTTCATACAGACAATTAATTGTTTATACTGCTCTATATACTATACACTGAAATGTAGATACAATATTTATATTCCAAGTGATTTACTTTATAATGATATGGTAAAAATGAGAAAGTCAGCAATTTTTCTGTAACAGTGTGCTGTGACACTTTTGTATCTTTATGTCTGATTTTGTAAAAAAGTAGATTTTAAGTGATGTGAAACTTGGGGGTATGCAAGACAAATAAGACTCCTGAAAGGGGTAGAGTAGTCTGGAAAGGTTGAGAGCCACTGAGCTAAACCACCAAATACCCCCTACTGGAGATGTTATTTATACTGGCAAAAAGGTCTTTTGCTGCTATAACTTAGAGCTTTTGTGGACATACACCTCTACCTCAATATAACGGTGTCCTCAGGAGACAAAAAATGCTACCACGATATAGGTGAAACCGCATTATATCGAACTTGCTTTGATCCACCGGAGTGTGCAGCCCTGCACTCCCCTCCCCCGCTGGAGCACTGCTTTACCTCGTTATATCCGAATTCATGTTATATCAGGTCACGTTATATCGGAGCAGAGTTGTAATTATGCCTATTAGGGGTGTGATTTTTTCACTCCTAATAGACATAGTTATGCTGGCAAAAGTTTTAAGTGTCTTTAATGAAACAAGCTAACCAATGCAGAAAAGAGAATGAAGCTTTTTCAATCAGTTGGAGGCACAGACACTGTATACAAGTCTATTGGTCTAACTGAACACAATTCAATTCACCAGCTGCTGGACTAGACAGCTGATTTACTGCATTGTTCTGAAACAGTAATCTTGAAACACTGTGACTCAGATCCCTACACTTCATCTCCCTGATATCCACTTAGCAGAGAGAGAAAAAAATCAATGCACATATTCAAGTCTAAATACTACCTGACTGTCACTCAGTGAAAACAGAAATGGGTCCTATTCTTCACTTCCTTTACTCTTATCAACATCATTTATTTGAACACAAACTTACAAAAGAATACCCTATAGAAGTAATGACACTGCACAGTGGGATGGAGGGGTGGATGAACTGGCCCAGGACTTACTAGAAAAAATTTTTCCCCAACATTAAGCAATATTCACCAGCCTGAACTATAAGCCTTGTAGTCTTTGTTCTGGCATCACATTTATTTCTAACAATGCAACAATGTCTGTGTTTAGAAATGTCAAGGAAATCTTGAATACTTATGGTATTACACAAAGGTGACATTTTGTGATATTTAATGGGTTTCTCTTAGGTCTATTCCATGAAATAACTTGATGCCAAAAGATGATCTGCTTCTCTGTAACCATTTTGCTAGCAATTTATTTCTTTTTTTATTTCTGTCAGTAGCTGTTGGGGAAGAAATTACGTGATAGTTCTCTGTTTAAATGCCATTTGTTTCAAAATCGAATAGATAGGAAAATGTTTAGAAGTTGCTATTCTGAATTCACTTTAAGTCCTCATTCTAAAGTGCATTCCAAATCTATTGCAATAAACTAGAAAATGTAAAGTGAAGAAACATGGGAGGGGAACAGAAAAATGCCAAATGCTTGAAAATTGCTTTTCAATGCAAGCTCCCCAGGTGATAACCTAATAGTAGTAGCAGACCTCAGACGTGCAATTCAAGGCAAGAAACCCATGTACAACTGGGGAATCAGGATTATCAGTTCAAAATACATAGAAAACTGCGAGACCCACTGTAGATAAGGTCTGCATAACACATGACTGCCACTATCAAGCCAATATAACAATGATCACCTAGCAATACCACAGGGAAATGTATTTTCATGGGGGAAGAGAGCAAAGTATATACTGTACCTGTATACTGTAACAGGAACATTGCAAGATGCTGCTGGCAAAATTCCTCAACAGATCCTACAGTTACCCTGCCACTCTCAACTCCACAATAAAAGAAAAAAAGATCACAATAGTTCAGCATACATAGGATGCTCTTGTTGAGTTCAGTTACTTGTATGGAGCTGACCTACAGCAACTAGAGCAAATGAAGGATCCTAACGCTAGGACAACTGACACTACACTTACACAAAAGGCAGCAGTGGAAAATCCAGGAATCGCGAGGGTGAGGGATTGAACTGGCTTTTATGAATTACTGTCACTGCTGCATGTGTTCCCATCAGTCTCCAGTGACTGACAATTATAGGCTGACTCTTGGATGGGGGGAAGATTGAAGAGCAGGTAGAGAAGCAATTAGCGGCATGTTCATGTGTGAATTGGTAAGGGATTTCATATGTTAGTGACTTGAAAAGTGGCATGCAGCTGACATCTGAACTTCACAACATGCAAGCCTTGCAAGCTGCTGCCTTAGCACAGAGATCAGCTAAGCACTGGTAATGCTTTGGACACAATTTCAAGTGCCAGAGAACACAGCACTCCTTTTGTTCTGAAAAAGTTCACATTCCAATAGAACATCTAATTTCCCTAAAAGTGGTCATTTTAAAAAAGCTCCAGTATAGATATGAAAAAGAAATTCTACTGAACACAACCTCTTCAGGCTGAAAGAAGGAAGGAGGAATAGTCTGGGTTTAGTGTTTAATGAAACTCATCTAAAATATTTACAGAGCTACAAAAAAAATGTATATAGCTGTGACAGGTTGCCTCTCTTTAAGGTGACACCTGATGTACTGGGATACCATTGAGCCCGCCTGTTCCGCCAGCCTGAGTCCCCTTTACCCTGGCTTGCTGAGTCAGGCTCTTAAGCCTCCTCTAGCACACACACAGGCAGGGCCACGCCCAGCTGCAGAAAGACACAGACACTGAGATCAGTTCTGAGAAGGCTCCGCTTAAGGGACTTGCCCCAGCCCTCAGGTGCCCACCTCCCTTGGAGAGCAGACCCAAAAGGTATATAGAAAGATCTGCACAAGGCAAGCTCATAAAAATCCACCCTCTCCCTCAATGTGAAGAGAGATATGCACAGCTTCTTGCCCCACCCCAGATATGGATTGCAAAAACTGGGTTTAATAATAAACAAAACAAATGTATTAACTATAAAAAGTATTAAGTGAATATAAGGGACAGCAAACAGAACAAAGCAGATTATGAAGCAAATAAAACAAGCAAACTAAGCTTGATTCACTGAAGAAAACAGGTTACAAAATGTAATTTCTCACCCTAAATGTTGAATTAGGCAGGATGCAGAATTTCTGTAGCTTAGAGTTCCAGTTATCTCTTCTTACAGATGGATCCCTGTTTCAGTCTGGACTCACCCCTGCCTTTTCCCTCAGGTACTTTCAGCAATCATCCAGTGCCTACCCAAGAAGAATGAGAGTCTAGATCAACCCCCCTCCCCAGCCCTTAAAAAGGATTTACCTAAGGCAGGAATCCTTTCTTTGATCCCCATCCCTTACAGAGGAAAAGTACCGGCAGTGTCCAAGGTGGTATTTTGTATCAGGTGATCACCTGATACAGCTATGTCCCAGGATAGAAGGAAAGAGATTAACATCTTCACAGTCAATTTATTGTTTCTTCCTAACAGCCCATCAAGGCTGTGATGGCCGGTTGTCTGCTGTGTCTCCCCCAAATACACACACAGTGGTAATTGCTACATAGTCAATATTCCTAACTTTAGATACAGAAATAATACATGCATACCATTTGGATAATCACATTCGGTAAATCATAACCTTTCCAATGATATCTTACATGAGCCATCTTGCATAAAGTATATCTTAGTTATGCCATATCCTATCATAACCATATTTCTATGAAGAATGTGGGCTGTAAAATCACAATAGCCAGAAAGAAAAACTACCTTAAAAGGGGACTGAGGTTGGGTGAATGTCACATTCCCTCAACGCAAACCCTTAAGACAAGAAAATGCCAAGTTACAGGACTCCATTTATCTGTACCCTTTGTCAGCACAGCATGGGATTTATCTTCTGTACCAGTTTCAAAAGCAAAACAATTCCAAGAAATACTAGGACTTTTTGGGTCCTACATCTAACAATGGAAACCAGAACCAAAGCCAACAAAGATTTTTTAGTCACCTACAGATCTCCACAGACTTAGGGGTTGAGAACAGAGCTGATGGCTGCTGTCAGCAATGGTGGCAAAGGTATCCATGTCTTGGGGACTTCAACAAATGTACATCAACAAGTGCTCTGATGCAAAAGCCCAAAAGCTCTTTGCCTCTCTTGCCTCCTTAGGCTTTTCATATTCATTTCCAGTCCAACCCACAGAGCTAGCTACACATTAGAAACAATTTTTGAACCAGATGTGGAGATAGAAGACATCACAATACAACCACTGTCTTGAACAGACCCTCATCTAATTCAGATAATTGGTTAGCATTCTCCCTGCTTCCAAGCAGCATGAAGAGCACACAACTCAAAGCTGGATAAAAAGTTTCACAGACAACTCTTTTTTGGCAAAAAATACAGATTCAGCAACACTGAAAGGTTTTGTGAATTCATGTCAACTTCACCCAACTGTTCATTTGTGGGGGGGGGAAAAAGGGGTGTAAACATTTCATTCTGTTCCATAGAATCATAGATTATTAGGTTTGGAAGGGACCTCAAGAGATCATCTAGTCCAACCCCCTGCTCAAAGCAAGACCAACCCCCAAATCCCCCCCTGAAGGATTGAACTCACAACTCTGGGTTTAGCAGGCCAATGCTCAAACCACTGAGCTATATCCCTCCCACCCCCAGTTACCCCATGCAGTATTTCCAGAGGGACACACCAGAGATATACTCAGGATTATGCTGCAGAGTGTATCTACAATCCCCCCTATGGTATGCCTAATGGCGCCTCCATGTGGTTTTCAAGACAATCTACTGTCATGGACCAACAGAGATATACAGTCAACTACAGCAGGAACTGAGAGAGGCTTGCTTTACCAAGTAATATAGGCGTGGTGATGCAAGGGATCTTTGACCCCTTTACGCCTTCAGACTGGGCCAATATGAAATTAAATAAATCTTTACTTGAAATTAGGTCTGTCAAGTGATTAAAAAATTAATCGTGATTGATTGTGTGATTAATCGCACTGTTAAACAATAATAGAAGACCATTTATTTAAATATTTTTGATGTTTTCTACATTTTTAAATATATTGATTCCAATTACAGCACAGAATACGAAGTGTACAGTGCTCACTTTACATTTATTTTTGATCACAAGTATTTGCACTGTAAAAAAGCAACAAAAAAAATAGTATTTTTCAATTCACCTAATACAAGTACTGTAGTGCAATCTCTTTACCATGAAAGTTAAACTTACAAATGTAGAATTATGTACGAAAATAATTGCATTCAAAAATAAAACAATGTAAAATTTTAGAGCCTGCAAGTCCACTCAGTCCTACTTCTTGTTCAGGCAATCACCCAGACAAACAAGTTTGTTTACATTTGCAGGAGATAATGCTGCCTGCTTCTTGTTTACATCACCTGAAAGTAAGAACAGGCAATTAATTGCATGGCACTGTTGTAGCTGGCGTCACAAGATATTTACGTGCTAGATGAGCTAAAGATTCATATATCCCTTCTTGCTTCAACCACAATTCCAGGGGACATGCGTTCATGCTGATGACAGGTTCTGCTCAATAACAATCCAAAACAGTATGGACCGACACATGTTCATTTTCATTATCCGAGTCAGATGCCACCAGCAGAAGGTTGATTTTCTTTTTTGGTGGTTCGGATTCTGTAGTTTCCGCATCTGAGTGTTGCTCTTTTAAGACTTCTGAAAGCATGCTCTACACCTTGTCCCTCTCAGATTCTGGAAGGCACTTCAGATTCTTAAACCTTGGGTCGAGTGCCTTAGCTATCTTTAGAAAACTCACATTGGTACCTTCTTTGCGTTTTGTGAAATCTGCAGTGAAAGCGTTCTTAAAATGAACAACATGTGCTGGGTCACCATCTGAGACTGCTATAACATGAAATATAGGGCAGAATGCGGGGATATACAATTCTCCCCCAAGGAGTTCAGTCACAAATTTATTTAACACATTATTTTTTTAACGAGCTTCATCTGCATGGAAGCATGTCCTCTGGAATGGGGGCCGAAGTATGAAGGGGCATACAAATGTTTAGCATATCTGGCACATAAATACCTTGAATGCCGGCTACAAAAGTGCTATGCAAATTGCCTGTTCTCACTTTCTGGTGACATTGTAAATAAGAAGAGGGCAGCATTATCTCCTGTAAATGTAAACAAACTTGTTTGTCTTAGAAATTGGCTGAACAAGAAGTAGGACTGAGTGGACTTGTAGGCTCTGAAGTTTTACTTTGTTTTGTTTTTGAGTGCAGTTATGTAACAAAAAAAATCTACATCTGTAAACTGCACTTTCATGACAAAGATTGCACTATAGAGCTTGTATGATATGAACTGAAAAATATTATTTCTTTTAATCATTTTTACAGTGAAAATATTTTTAATTAAAAATAATATTCACTTTGATTTCATTACAACACAGAATACAATATATATGAAAATGTAGAAAAACATCCAAAATATTTAATAAATTTCAATTGGTATTCTATTGTTTAACTGTGCGATTAAAACTGTGATTAATTTTTTAAATTGTGATTATTTTTTGAGTTAATCATGTGAGTTAACTGCGATTAATTGACAGCCCTACTTGAAATATTTTTAAAAGTATGTGTCTCTGCCCCTCCCTTGGGACACCGTTCCCCACTGCATCCTCCATTGCCCTGACAACAGCCTATCCACACTGCTGAGCATTCTGCAGCATAGAATGTTTGTTTCTGTTGCCAATATAGCGCTACAGCAAGCTAACTTTCACACTCTCCCAACTTCCCTCTGAATGCCCACTCTGGCTAGGTAGAGGGACACAGCACGTAAAGCTACCTCTAGGATTTATAGATAGTTTTAAAATCATTTGCTTGGTATGTATGTTTCCCAGAATAGCTTCAGCGTTCGGGGGTCAAGGGAGCATGCACAACTGTAACAGACCTGCATTTATGAGAGACACACAGTGGGTGAGGAAATATCTTACCCAACCTCACCCACCTTGTCTTTCTAATATCCTGGGACCAACCCAGCTACAACGAGACATTCAGAACACAGGCATTCAGATCCCTCCTCCATGAGGGTCAGTTATGCAATGCTGGCCTGCCTACCTGCCAACATACAGCCAAGGACATGCGTAGGAAGATAAGCAATTTATCCCCAAGCAGTTTATAAAGACCTAGATTTTTAAAACCAGGTAGTCAGAAACCAGTGACACACAGGACTGGGTGAAGATATTTGTGAGTATCTCCTCTCCTCTTACACCAGTCCAACTCCACTGACCACATTTAGAATTGGGCCTCTTGGCTCTTTCACTTGTCTGTTTCTATGACCAGAGTTTTCAAAAAGGCTCAGTCAGCACCAACTGGAGCTAGATTTTCAGGACAGCTAGACTCCTAGAGAGGCTCTTGGAGGTACAGAGCTCTTCAAAATCTGGCCCCACATCTCATTCACACTTGTGCACAAGTGTCCCCTCCTCTATTCCAGCTGCTAGTTTTCAGGTTTGGTTGGTTTTTTTGTTTTTAAGTATGACCAATATGCAGAGCAGCCACTAGAGGACAGCTGTTAGACCAGCCTAACCAACACATCCTTGCTTACCTGTACCTGAACAAGATCTACATTGAAAGTGGCTGGTGCTACCACTGCACCCTCTGCATACTTCCGAAATGCAATTGGGCTGCCCATCACTCAGACCACACCTCCAACCACCCTGTATTTTGCATGCTATAAAATCATGTTCAGGCACCAAAAGTGTGCCCAGCCATCACTTTGGGGGAAAGAGTGTTGCTACTCCCGCACAGGCAGGTCAGACAAGCTGTACTGGTGGCCCCAGCTAAACAGCATCAGTTCATGGAATAGAAACAGTATATTAGCAATTTTTGGCAGGACAGCAGAGCATGGAACCTCTAGAGCCTGCGGCACCTTTTCAATTTAAGATAGCAGAGAAATGAAAGATTACTGACAGAATTAAATTTGTGGTATTTTTTTAAATGTGTTTTGTCATAGAGGCCAGAAGGGATCACCTAGTCTGACCTCATGTATAATACCACTCAAAGGCCTCACATGAAAACCAACAACCAAAATTAGACTGAAGACCAAAGGAGACCAAACTATTATGTGCCACAGGAAGAGAATAGGAGACAGAGAGA